>NC_056748.1:1000512699-1000839766 GCF_019279795.1 Protopterus annectens
ATATAAATCTGGCAGAATGTGCTTTTGGTTTGGAAGGAAATGTTTTATTATTTATTTTATTTATTTATTCTTTGTTGACCGGGTCAGTCCCACTAGTCTAGAAGCCTCTTTTCGGGGAGACCCAAGGTGGTATTTATGGTGGAATTAGAGTAACCTTGGGTACCTTTTGGCCCATTCCAAGCGAGGTGAAGGATGTAATTAATTGATCATGTAGGACAGCAAGACCTCCGCTCACCCATGTGGGGAAATTTAACCCCACACCCCCTTACTTAAACATTAAAAACTCCATGACTGTACAACTATGAGGAGAACAGAATCACCCTGCAATTACGAACATGATACCAGCATGACCTATAATTTTGCAGTCAAGTCTCTTAAAAGAAAATATGGTCTAACAAAAAAAAAAGGTAAATTCAAGGAAATGGAATCAGGGAGATAATGTTAGTAAGTTGGCCATGTGGGAAGGATAACTGTGTGACCAGTCTTGTTTTTGGCTTCTGAGAAAAGGGACACATTTTCCAGTTCTGCCCTCAGTGACCTTCACATTTTAATGCCATTATGCTAAAGGACTCCCTGAGGGATGGCATCCAAACTTGATATATATGAACTTAACTGACACTATAGGACAATGAGTTAGCATAAAGAAGTCAAATTTAAGATCAACATAGAGTTATGGTACTTCACATAGAGCAAAAACAGCACTGGTCCCTGAATCCATTAAATACAACCACTGTATGCATGGTACTTAATGAGAAAAGCAAGATGGTGTTCTTTTTTTTTTTACTTTGTATGTGGGGGGAACCTTGAGTATCATCTACAGACTGTAATACAGCAAATTATTTTTTATTTTAATAGAGTGGAAAAAGAATATGAAAGCCAATATTCACAAACTCTCTTTCGGTTTTTCCCAGTTAGGGGGCGTCACAGTGGATCACTGGTCTGCTTATGATTGGCAGTGGATTTTTACGGTGCCGAGTTGCCAGCCCGGTGCCCAACCTTCAGAGAAGGCACACACAAAGACTTACGCACCTAGCTGCATATCTTTTAACATTCAGTTGATCGCAGGGAGGACATGCAGACTCCACACAGAAGGAACTCCAGCCAAAAATCGAACAGGAGAGCTTCTTGCTTTCTGAAATAATTAAGTTTAGTACTAACATGAAAGCCAGTATTAAGCTTAATTATTTCAGAAAATTACTTTTTTTTTGTTACTTTCACTCTTATACTACACTTCATTTACTGTTTTGTCTTATTCCACTTGCAATTATTAGTACTTTAAGTGCCTTAAGTTTATGCACTGCTTAGCCAGACCCTGACTGATAGAAGACTGAATACATTTAACCAGTATATTTTCAAAGTTACTCTGCAGTCCAAAACTTTCAGGCAATGCAGGTAATATGGCAGATGCATTTAAGTCAAACTACAATTGCAAGTCTCCAAAAAATTATTCAGAGTTAGCTTAGTGTTAAAATACATATTGAAAATCAGAGAATATGAATAACAATACATTTTAACAGACTCTTTTTGCAGAGTAAACATGGTAGCCAATAGAGGCACATCACTCATTGATGTGCAGGCTTTTCAAAAATATCATAAATCATTCATTAGCACAATTGCTCTTGCTGGGTCATCCATAAAGTTTTCACCTCAATGGACAACAACTGCAAGAGAACAGCATTTTGTACACTACTGATTTTTTTTTGTATGGTGCAACCAACATTACAAAATTCGATGGAAAACTGGGAAATGCCAACAATTCTTTGCAATACCAGTTTTTCTTCTAATCATCCAAAATGCATGCAGACTTTACTTGACATTGATAGGGATTAATACAACCCAGGATGGAGGTCAGCAGAGGTCATGCTTCTCGATTAAACATAATCCTCAGTGAAAGACTCATTGCCTTACTCTGTGATATGCCAAAATTATAGCAATTTTTGAATATTACTATAGCTTTCACTCTGTCTGAAAGGCCACACATATTCATACTAATACTAGCATTATGTAACAGCCCCCATGGTAGAAAGGGATAAAGCCCTTACTGTGCCGTAGATGATCTGTATTCGACTAGCACAACATGCTGTGAAGGGACCAGATGGGAAGCATAGGAGTGAGTGGCTGATGCTGCTTTACTGACGATGAGTGAGCCAGCATTATGAGCCTGGTGAGCACTTTGCTGCATAAGCAGTATGCCTTTTAGGCGGGAGCATCTCCTCACTGGCCGTGGACAAAAGCAGGGTTGAACCCGTGAGAGGCTAAGGGTCGATTCAGTAGACCCAGTAAACACAGAAAGAAGCAAGTGGCAGCTGATGGCCTACTATACGGATGGGGAGAAAAAAATACTACCATCATTGAGGCTTACACAGTGATTTGCTCATAGAAAGAGCAGAAATAATTGTAGTTGTTGACATTATATTCTTTATGCTATGCACAGACATGCCTTTTCCTTAAGAACTGAAGATGCAAGAAAAAAATGAATGAAATTTGTTAAAAGCGAAAGATGACAAGGGAAAAAACAAAAGGATTTGCTGCACTTATGTATAAATGATAAACTAAATAGCTAAACTGCTAGACATATGATAAACTATTGCAAATCATGGAATTTGTGCATAAGTAAACTTAGCCATATAGATGACATGAACAAATAATTCCTATATGTTCTATGATTAAAAAAAAACTTGCCTACAGTTGATGAACCTTTACGTTATGTATGACATTCCAGGAGCAGATTTACTATAGGGAAGTCCTGTAGAAGTAAAGCATGGCCTATCTCTTTGAGTTGAAAATGCATAACTGTGGAAATAATGGAAAAATTATATCTGCAGTCTTTTTTGATCAGCCCATTTAGTAAATGAATCAAACTGCACTGAGCAAGCCGTTTTAAATGTGATAATGTAAAGTTTATCCTGTTCTCACATTCCCTATGGCTTCAAAGCTGCAAACATATTAAATTATAGAACACTGCACTATATCTGTGAATATTGATTTTTTTCAAAAGCAACTTTACTACTTACCCTAGACCCACAGCAAGTAAATGAGAAAGGATTAGTGAAGGAAGGAACACCTTTAAAAACTCTGCTGAAAAGATGCCTCCTTTTTTCATAACACTGGTATTTCTCATGCTAAGACTGGCTGTACGTTTTGGGTGTTTAAACAGAAATTCTCTGAAAAACAAAACAAAAGTGAAAATTACATACATAAGATAAAAAGAAAAGGGTCATTAATAACTCAAAACATGACTTACTTTGGTGGATTATTTTCTGGTCTACTTGACCAATCCCAAATCCAGTCAGCGTTTTTCTTCAAGATATTTTCTACTTCATTTTTTCTTTCCAGAAAATCTTCTTCAGACTTCAAAGAGAAAGAAAACGCTAATCTACCACTGCTACGTATATTACAGCATTACTGACAGAATTGTATAGAGTTGTGATATTAAACTGCAAGTCTGCAAGACGGTTTAATCAACAATAGAATACATAGACACTATCAGTTGTTTATAAAATAGAAAACTGCAGTGCATGATAATCTCACAGTGTTACAATGGTCAGTGTGATCAGGTGCACTACCCCAATAAACAAATACAATTCTTGGAGTAGCCTACAGTACACACTGCATGTTGTTTTATTATTTGATAACCAGGAAGGTGGACTGGCCTGAAGATGCTTTTCAGCCATGACCTGAATGTAAAAATGATAGAAACAGAATAATGTGCATTCATATACAATGCAATATAGACAAAATGTAAATAGCTGTCACACATAAATAACGCAGCACATCTTACGTTACACCTTTCATTCCATGTCTGGGATAACAACCTTTAGGTAAAATTTAGAAAACACAGAGCATGCATATGCTAAAGACAGAGTAGAAAATAAATCAAAAATGTGAAACGTCTATACATTTAGCAAACACTATTTACAGCATATATAGCTGCACCATTTAGATATTTATTGTGAGGAGAGATTAACTGGCTGGCTAGAGGTGGAGCATGCATGGCTATAGCAGTGGGGTTTAACCATTATTTTTAAGGCATTTGCACATTACATTACTGTGCAACACTCCACACAGGGTCTAGTGACTCAAGACTCCTTATCTCAGATGGGAGTTTGTTCCATGAGACAGGGATCTGTTGGGAGAAAGCATGCTTACCAATGCTGGCTTAAAAGAAGTTCTGTTTAATGTAATACTTTCTTCTTGGGCATTTCAGAGAGCAGTTATGCTCCATAAGAAAGTTAAGTATCTTTTTCAGGGGTAGCAACAGTCCCCTTTTAGTATTTTGTGTAAAAGAGTACCCAACAGATGTGTTGCCCTTTCAATGACTGAACGCCATTATAACTTATGTAGGAGGCTACAGCAGTGAGATCAACTGTATGAAAGAAGGGTGAATGTAGACATTATTTTCAGTGATCTATGACCTTTGGGTATTGTAGACTGAGCAAAAGGTTAAAAGTGGTAGCACATATTCCAGTTTAGGATGGATAACATTTTTGGTTATGGCAATGTGGGCTGGAGGTATTAGAAGATGAAAAATAGTGCTGTCCACTTCTTCAAGTGTTGAACGGGTTAGTGAAGGACTGATGGTAAGACCTAGTTATTTGTAGTAACATTATGGTTATCCATAATGCTAGATGTGGGGACTTTTTTGAGGTGATAAGAATAGCATATTTATTTTCTTGTGGTTATTTACAAGATGATTACATTTAGTCCACTAGGATAGATCTGAAAAGGACTGTTGTAGATTAGTTTATATTCTAGATGGGCATTTGTTGGTATGAACTGGTAGGATGTCATCTGCATATAGTATGATGTTTAGTGATGGAAGGTCTTCAGTTAGGACGATAATGAATAAGGAAAACGGTATGGGTTTCAGAATGGAATCTTCAGGCATTCTTATGATAAGTGTACCGTAGGATGATAAAAGGTTATTATTCTGGGCTTGAAACATTCTAATTTTGAGATAACTTTGGAACCACTGTATGGTACTATGGGTGGAGTTAAAACTAGGCAACTCACTAAGCAGTAAATTGTGGTTTACCGTTTCAAATGCCCTAGTCATATAGAGAATATCCATACAATGATAAGTCCATAACTGATATTGGTGTGGATGGAGTTAGTTGTAGAGAACAGGCTATTGTTGTCATAAAGGCATTTCTGGACCCACGTTGCTTATCAGATAGCAGCTACATGGTTTTGGTATATTTGAATATTTGTTCATAAGTTCATAGAAGAATACTAGGCTAACTGCCTGATGGCCATTTTAAGCCTAGCTAATAAACTGTGGTCAGAATCAAACCGTGTTCCTTGTGTCTATGAGATGAAGTCATTATGCTGAGGATTTTTTCAAACACTTTAGCTATGAGGTAGAGAGTATAGACAAGCCTAAACCACTGAGAGTTTTGGGAGAGGGTATCTTTGGAAGTGGGATTATGACAGAATGTTTTAAGAATGGAGGTACTATTCCTATACTTGGGGGAAGACTATATGCAGGCTAGTAGTTTAGCAATTTTCTCTGCTTCTCTATGAATGAAAGTGGAATGGTGATTAGAATTTGAAGGAGGATAGTTTCAGGTTTTAAAACAGATTGCTACTTTTTTTAATGAAATGTCCCCAAAATGGAATACAGCTGGATATTTAGCTAGTATAGCTGAAGTTGGGTACTTTCATGAAGGCCTAACTGGATAATGGGAGATGATAAAAAATAGTGATTTATTGTATACTAGATAAAACAAAGTTGTTTTAATCCTCAGCCTGATTAGAACTGTCATTACTTGTTAACACACTGGGATAGAAAGTAGGTTTGTTGCTGTGACACATTATCTCCTTTATTTCTTTCTAAAAGTGTGTTGGATTACTAATAGCAGCCATGTGCTTACTTTATAAGTTGATTGATTTTGCAGAATTTGCTGTAATTTGCTTTGTTTTCTTAAAGAGAAGTAAGTTTATCAGAGGGATTTATTTCCAGGCTGGCCATGTGGTGTCTCTTTGTTTTATTACAGTTTTTATATCACTGGATTGTCATGTGCATTTCTGACCCCAAAGCCTCCTACATACACAGGAGAAGGAGTCTTGAATAGAAATAAAGTTACTGATGAAATATATCACTGATACTGTTGGGTTGCTTATAAGGGATATGGAGACCAATCAATGTTACATAACAGCTGGTCTAGGATGGCTAGCTTTTGGTTTTGGAATGGTCAGCGTGTTATTTAGGGTGTGGGCTTTGCAGTTTTGAATGTCTAAAGGGAAAGTACTGGGCAGTTTTTAAGCCAGTTAAGAATACTAATACTGATACAACAGTGGCCAATAGTGGTGATAATGACATCTAGACTAGAAAGGTTTCTTCACAGATAGTTGAGTCTAGTTGGCTTTTTTTAGGAGTTGTTCTAGGCTGAGTTGTACAAGGATTTTGTTGAGATTCGCACCATCTTCCCCTATCGCACTGATGTTCAAGTTGCGTAGCGTAATGGTGTTTTTAGGGCAGCCTTCAGGGAAAATTTCTAAGAACACAAACTCAGTTAGACTTCCCTCCAAAATTCACAGCCTCAGCCATCTAACCCAACAACTACATTTTCTCTGAAATCAGTCCACATCTGAACTATAAAGAAAAAAAAAAACTTCTCCAGAAACCAAAATCCATAACCCTGTCCACAGACAATAACCCTTTAAATACATTAATATAGCCAGTGATCCTCTAGCTTACCCCAGTTCCATTCTAATAAACACATCAATAGCAGAATCATATATCCCCACTGTTTGTAAACACTCCTACATCATGTCTTCTCACAAAGGAGGTACCTCAATAAAACTAAAACTAAAGATCCCTTGCCAGCCTGACATCCAAAATCCTTGAAAAATACATCTAGCTCCAGCATTAGTCAGTACTTTACCACTAACAACCTCCTGTCTTCCACCAAGCATGGGTTTAATCTTGGCCACAATACTACTTCTGCCCTACAATCTTTTCTTAACACAATTCAACATAAAAGAAATGAAAACAAAGTAGTTATCAGCTCTCTACATTGACTTGCAGAAAGCCTCTGACACAAACTCACTCTCTGCTTCTACATAAATTCTCAGGGCTTCCAAAAAACTGCATAACTTTGTTTAGTTATTTACAAGAAAGGTTTCAGACTGTGAAATGGCAAAACGTCATATTCCTCTCTACTACTAGTAACGACAGGTATCCTACAAGGATCTACTCTTGGATCCCCATTGTTCAGTCTTCTTTAATGACCTGCACACAACAGCCAAACTATCAACATGCTGATGATTCTAGTATAATATGTTCTGAAAATTCTATGTCAGACCTGGACAACCCAACAGACATTTACTTCCACTAAAGTCCACCTTGAATGTCCCAACTCATGCTAATCCCTCAAAACAACACAACTAATATATTTTCCCCCAAATCACATAAGTACTTTTTTTCTACCTTCCTACCAGCGACTGTTTAGTCTTGCCAAAAAGCGAGTTTTCTAACTGAGTTCTGCAAAGTTTGTTTTTCTGCATTTTTTTTGTGTTTTGCACTTTAAAAGTTGTTTTTGCCTTGTTTAATTGTTGTAGGCTACACACTCAAGTGCGTTAGCCGATTTAAAGCATTTACTGTACTCCTGTGCCTAGTTTCTGTTGTATAAGTGAAAAAACAAACAAACAAAAAAAAAATCCTTGTTTCCCGCCTTTTCTGAACTAGAATAGTCCAGTTTTCAAGTCTTGCTGAATTCTAGGCTGTGTCATAGTTCCTGTGTTGCCCATACCTTTCCTTGGATAGAAGGAATCTTCTTTGTTCACCAGTGAGAGCGGGGAGCTCTGAGCAGCCTATCTGTTCCTGGAGGAGTGGTCTCAGCCAGTAACTAATAGCTTATTGGCCGTTTTGGGCCATTTCCCATCTCTTTCAAACTCCCTAGCTTAAAACCCGCTTTAGCGCGGTTTTGCGCATCGTGCAACGTCGCACAGCGCAGTTTAAGCAGTTTTTAACAATTCCCGGCTCCACAAAGTCTGCTCTTCAATTTTTCCCTTAGAACTAGTCAAACTCTCAAAGTAAGCACTCAACCTTCTTTCTACAGCCCAGCACTTGCTCAAATTTCTCAGTAAGCACTAACAAACTTTACCACTACACCCCCTTATACTATCCAGAAGTACAAGGTTCCCTATTCGTCCATTGCGGACAATCAATAAACCAGTTCTTTAAACTATCCAGGCATGTCCAAAGCACAGTTTCAGGTATACTCTCCAGTCCAGCTGGTAAATCTGGGAATCTTGAGGCAATGTTACAATTGCCTTATGTACACAGACAACCCTCTCCTTCTTCCAACAAACTCAAATATTTGTGAGAGATGCAACTATACAGCCAAATTGGAGGCTGAGCTCTCTCAACCCAAGACTGGCACAATCAGTCAGGAGGAGAAGGAAACCACTCGCACCACACAACCAGTCTCACATAGACCAAACGCACCAGCAAACAAGACACATAAACATACAAAAACATACTCGGAGACTCTAAATAAAAATCTGCCAAAGCAGCAGAGACATCCAAAGCAGACATCCAAGCAACCGCTACCCCACAACAACTTTCACGTATCACATACTTCACAAAGTCAGTGTGCCACACAGCTGCAGCCCCTAAGGCTAAATAACACACCTAATACACTAGTAATTGGAGACTCTACTGTCAGGCACACTAACGTCCCACTCACCATACTGAACAAGGAGAAGGTCACTGTAAGCTGCCGGTTGGGAGCCAGGATCCGCCACATAACACAGGCACTCAGGTCACTCCACAGCAGGTACAAATATGACTCTGTCATTGTCCATGTTGGTGTGAATGACCTGAGATGTACCTCCCTAGACTACATGAAAAGAGACATACAGGAGCTCTCTGATCATGTAGCCCAGGCCGGTATGACCCTGACCCTGAGTAGCATATTGCCCTCACCAAGAATGATGCCGCAGTATAAAGACAAAATTATCAATTTTAACAATTGGCTAAGCTATTGGTGTCATTCAAAGGGGATCCAGTGTCTGTCAGCCTGGGATGACATGCTCGACAAGCCACGTTGCTTCGCCAGGGATGGCTTGCACCTGTCACCCTTAGGCTTTTGAATACTGGCTAAGGCTCTTGCCACCCCCAAAGTGCCTTTTTTAGGCAAGGCTCAAAAGACAAACCCACCTCCACAGACAAAACCAGAAGCTAAAAACTAAGGGTAATGCTACTCAACGCCAGAAGTCTAAACCTCAAGATGCAGGCACTCGAGGCACTCCTCAGTATGGAGAAAATCTATATCTGTGCAGTAACAGAAACCTGGTTCAAGGCTCCAGAGAGCACCCCAGCACTACCAGGATTCAACTCATACCATTCCTTTCGGCCCCAGAACACGGACCGGAATACTAAAGGCGGGGGAGTATCCATTTTCATCAAGGATACCCACACCCCCAGGTTAGTGGCACTGCACGAGGCAGTGGAGACCATCCATATGCAACTAACAGTAGGTAAAACTGCTTTTCAGTTCACAGCCTGTTACAGATCACCCACCTTGTCTCAGGATCCCCACTCGGCATTCCTGGGAACAATGGAGAATATAAAGGTCTCAACAAACACCATGATATTGGGGGATTTCAACTACCCAAACATTGACTGGGAAAACTACTCAAGTCCCAACTCTTTTGCCCAACGGTTCCTGGAGTTTATAAACTCAAATGCCATGGAACAACTGGTCACCACTCCCACAAGAGGGGACAACATACTGGACTTGATCATCACCAACATGGGGGCTCAATGTTCCACACCAGAGGTAAATCCCTCGTTGGTAAGATCGGACCATAAACTTATCACAATGGACATCCACATCCCGACCCCACCCCCAGCCAAGGAAACCACTGTGAAACATTTCTCAAAAGCAACCTTCACACTTCTCAAGACCGAGGTGGAAAGTTTCAAAGCCCCCGGGCAAATGGAAAATACTACCCAAACCACAGAATCCTTCACAAATGCACTCTATGAGCACCTACAGGAATGCATGCATCGTGCCATCCCAAGTAAAACCAAGACTCACTCCTCCAAAAACAGGAGACCAGTCTGGTGGACCCCGGCCATAAATAAGCTATACAACAAAAGGAGGAAACTATTACATGACAAGGTAAAATCCCAAAAAGGGAAGGCATCCTTGATCAGTACTAGCAAGAAACTACGATCCCTCATAAAAATCATCAAAGGCCAGCTTTGAAAGAAAAATTGCCAAAGACACTAAAGATGATCACAAGGCGTTCTTTAGCTACGTCAAGAATCTGGGTGACAGCTCTCAGATCTGCTGAGCTGGTGCAAAATGACACAAAATACACTGAACCCACATACATTGTCAACATCCTGGCGGACAGGTTCAGTGCAAACTTCACCCCCCCCTTCTGCCCCAAAAGGGCCTGTGTCTATCCCAGAAGAATGCAGTCTCCCAGACATCACAGACACACAGGTGAAAGCAGCCCTCTCCAAAGTAAAAAAACACAGCATCAATGGGATCAGATGGTATCCTGGGCTGCGTCTTACACGAGCTCCAAAATGAACTAAACCCTCACATGAATTCACTGTTCCAACTCAGCCTTACCACAGGTTATGTACCCAAAGAATGGCGTACAGCAACAGTGATCCCGCTCCACAAAGGTGGCGTCACAACGGATCCCGGGAACTATCGCCCTATAAAACCTGACTTGCCTCGTCTGCAAGGCTATGGAGCCCATCATCATGGATCTCATAAACAAAGGCACTGGGAACCTCCAAACACTGGACCCCACCCAATTCGGCTTTGTTAAGGGCAGATCTTGCCTCTTAATTCTAGTTGACTTTTTCGAAACAGTTACTAAAGCCTTAGATGAGGGAAAGGTAGTCCACACAGCCTACCTAGACCTCGCAAAGGCCTTCAACACAATACCCCACTCTGGTATCATAAATAAGCTTACCAGCTTAAATATCAACCCATATGTCACAAGATGGGTTGCAAACTGGCTCAGGGATAGAACTCACATGGTCAGAGTTGCGGGTGCCATGTCCGACTCTAAACCAGTTACAAGTGGCGTCCCACAGGGATCAGTCCTGGGACCCCTCTTGTTCGGTATATACTTCTCTGAGGTGCAGGCAAACACGGGAGGACTGTGGCTGACCAAGTTCGCAGATGACTGCAAACTGGGAGCCATAATAGACTCTCCGACTGACACAAGCAACCTCCAGAAGGGCCTTACGCAGACTGATACCTGGTGTCAGAACCATGGCCTCAAGCTAAATGCAAAAAAATGCATAGTCATCCCCTTTGGGAAAAACAAAGTGCCCACAAACTACCATATAGGAGGTAATCCACTAATTACGGAAGATGTAATTAGGGATCTGGGGACCCAAGTAGATAGTAACCTCTCCTTTGACAATCACATTGCCAGTGGTTAGAAAAACCTTCTATATAGCCCACCTAATCACAAAAGGATTCACATCCAGATCAAGAGAGGTCATTGTGCCCCTCTACTCATTGTTCATCAGGCCAATAATTGAGTACAATGCCCCATTTGGGATGTACCTTACCCGACACCTGCAACAGCTGGAGAAACCTCAAAAATACCTCACCAAGAGGATCGTGGGCCTCAAACAGATGCCCTATGCAGCTCGACTAAAGAAACTCCAGCTCTACTCAGTTGCTTACCGCCTACTCAGAGGTGATCTCTGCGTGACATACAAGGCCATGTCTAACCCAGAATTGTTGGACATGTTCCACCTCAAGAAAACCAGATCCATTAGAGCTACACGCTCCAGGGATTTAAACCTTAGCACAACAATAAATAAGAAATGCTGGAGGGATAGATTCATATCCCAAAGGCTTCCCGCGCTCTGGAATAGAATACCAGTCCATGCTAGGCAGAGCCCCTCGCTGACCCTCTTCAAGAAGAATCTTGATGAGTGGATGGGAAATCGTAAATTTGCTCCTGGGATCACTTCTATGGCCCTGCTGGACAGAGGCTCAGGAATATAGTCTAATATTCTGGCTGGGCTTATAAATGCCCTAGGGCAGATAGCCTAGTACCTACCTATGAACCTATAATGTTTTTCCATTCCATCGTCCAACAATATAAAAATAGAGGTAGTCTGTCAAAGTAAACTCCTTGGGATCATAACAAATACTTAAAATTCGACCAACGTATCTCACACTCACACAGTAAACCAAACTCAAAAAACTTGAGTCTATAAAAATAGGACAAAACACTTTCTAACAGATTTTGTATCGGCTTACTTTACTACCATCACTTTTATACATATCCCCCATTTTCACTAACCCCCAGTGAAAACAAGAAAGATGCTACAATAAAATTGTAACATTTGCCACTAACCTACTCAGTTCAACTCACCAATGCACTGCCATCAAATAACTCAAAATGCCAAGAACTTCCTAACTTCTTAAAGCTCTCTCAACTCAAAGCAGCATAGAAACTGTTATATCAACCTGATAAGTGTCATCCAGCGTCTTCCCTTTTGTAATGGTAGTCATCTGGATGACCAATACACTCAAACGACAAAGGCCTTCCTGCCATACTGCAATCTAATCTTTGGCAATTCATGTCACCTCTATGGAAAAACATGGAACTCTCTTCCAAACAACAGACAACTCAGCATGATCACCTTTTTCAAATTACAATTAAAACTTATTTCCTAAATTGCTTGTGCTGCCAATGTGAATCACCAACAGAAAATACTTTAGGCATTGCTTAGGCAACTTTACCACTGTAACTTCAATACTGTCAAAACCTTAACTTTCTAACCTAGACAATAATTCCTATTGCTATCCCTTTGTAGCTATATCTTTTACTCCTACATGCAATGCATTACTTATTAATATATTCCTTCCACTCTGCAAATTCTATTAAACCCACTAAACTTTACTCCCACTCACATATAAACGTGCTTTAACTATTTCTTCACTATTCCTGATAAAACTGGATTAACGGACTTGTGATTGATGTAACTGTATTCAATGTCTTGTGATTTACTGTACAAATGTGTTCTATTATTTATAATGCATAGTACTGTTGTACATAAATACCACCTTTCACTTTTAACATGCAATAGAAAGATGCATTGTCATATGTCACCAAATACTGTACACATTTTACACTTTATGTCTCACGGTATATAAACATAGTTTTTTTGAGCTTTTCACCCTGGGCTTCCACTGAAAAGAGGCTTTTTCCCAGTCAAACTTTCCCACTAAACAAAGCCATATAATAAGCAAATACATAAAATTTAGCAAACCAAGTATAAGATTATAAAGACTGCTTCTTTTGTACAGTTCAAAAAACACCATGAAAAAATAGCTGTAAACCTTCAGCTAAGAAAGCCTGATCCAATGCTAGAAAGTGGCAAACAAAATTTGGAGAACTAAAGGAGGAGAGTTGCATTGTGGGAGTGAGGATAGGAGCTCAAGCTAGAGAGAGACATTCCACAGAGGACGTCTGTGACTACTAATCCTAATGTTGCAGTGTACAGACTGGATAATGTATGACACTAAGTCACACACAAAGTTTTACTAGCCATAGCACTTGTGTGTGAAAAGATTCACAATTATACTGGAAAAAAGTGTTGGATGAGACATCACAAAAAATTGCTGAGTACACTTAAGGTCAACATACACGGCAACATCAAGACTGCAAAAAATGCTTATACTACAGAAGTATGACAGAGTAAGCCAAGAAAAAAAAAAGATGCATACAACAGACATTCTATGTCATATACATCTGCCATAACAACAAGTAGAATATCCTATGTGGCAAAACTAAGAGACTGGATAATTCCACTTTGTCTATGACTTCAAAAAAAGTTTACAAAACTTACAGGAGTACATTAAGAATGACCCAGAGATGGGAATGCTCTGAAATGTGACAATGAAAGTTTGGCCAGAATAGAAGTCTGCTGTGAGAACAGATATCTAACCATACTTTTTTTTATCTGAAAGAAGATATCAGCTATGCGCAAGATCTGATGTTTAAGGCTTACACAATAATACTCCCTAATCAATTAAAGGAAAAACTTTGCTAAGAAAATTCATGCCAACTTAGGAACTGTAAAGTGTAAAGAAAGAGCTTAAGATGCATCATACTAGCCAGGAATGTCAGTTCAAATACAATAACAGCTCTGGGATTGTTCTGTGTGTGATTCAAGAGATTTTTGGACCAGCACAAATTCCAATATATGATCTCATCCACCATCACCACCCCAAGTCTTAACTATCCAGAATGAAAGGGTAAAGTCAAAGGGACAGTGCAGACTCAAAAAAAAAAAAACTCAAGATAAAAGTTGTTAGCATTACTGTCATACATATTTACACAATTTGCTGGAATAATTCCCTTGCAAGGTGTTACATCTTTTGACTATTCTTTGAAAGGAAAAGTGAATACAGCATCACTTTTTGCCCTTTTTGTGATCATAGCAAGTTACTAGGCTTTGACCTTGAGGCTCTTACAAGCCTAGCCAAGAATTATTTCTTGGCCCTGGATTACTTAAACAACAGAAAGGTGTCCTGTTTTTAATTAGCCAGAGTGCCTTTTTTTTTTTTTTAATCTTCTCTGCTGCTGTATAGTCATCACATTTGCATGTCACTTGGCTCATTCCCACAGAGGTTAGCAATGCTTGGTGACCATGCTACCAGACAGAAGGTGCTCTTGCTTAAATATATCCTTAAACAAAACTTTTTCCTTGATTCTACACTTCGTTTGTATACTGTTTAATGTTTCAACTGCACTGTTGTACTGTATTTCTTGGAGAATTTGGACTTTTTGTCCTTTTTTGTGATCAGAAGTTAGAACCGCTTTGGTTAAACTCTAGTGTGAGTAGAGGAGACTGCAATAATTTCTTAACCCAGGAATACTTAAAGAACAGAAAGGTGTGTTATTTCTGATTAGCCAGAGGGCTCCTTTTATTTTTTTAATTTTCTCTGTTGCTATATAGTTGTCACGTTTGTGTGATGCTCCTTAATGTTCCGTGGCAGTTAACAGTGATCTGTATAGATGCAGGAGAGTAGAATTAAAAATTTCTGCATGACACTACCCCTGAAATTTCTTCAGTACTTAGATGCACAAAGAACAATTAGTTTGCGCACTGAGGAGCACCACGCTATGAGTTTAGTCCCACTTAATCTTGATTGTAGCCTTTACTCTAACAGCACTCAAGCTAGCCAGCTGTAAACCCGCTTGTACCATCCCCTTGTAAGTTACATAATAAGGATCTTCAACCATGGATACACACTTTCCTAGTATCTCCACAGCAAGTTTGGTGGATATGGGTAACCTGAGGCAATGTGGCAATCTTCTCCTGTTTATGGATAACCATTTAATACTTAGGTTCATAGGTAGGTACTAGGCTATTGGCCCAAGGGCCTAAGTAAGCCTAGCCAACAAGGTTCCCTGGCTTACGCCACCCAAGAAAGTTATTCTCCTGTGCCCCTGTCGAGCAAAGCCACAGAAGTGATCCCCAGGGTGTATTTCCTATTTCCCATCCACTCATCAAGATTTTTCTTGAAGAGTGCTAATGAAAAAACTTTGCCTGACATAGATGGGTAGCTTGTTCCAGAGTATGGGAAGTCTCTGGGACAGGAATCTATCCCTCCAGTATGTCCTGTTTATTGTGGAGACAAGGTTTAGGTCCCTAGAGCGTGTTGCTCGACATAGATGGGTAGCTTGTTCCAGAGTATGGGAAGTCTCTGGGACAGGAATCTATCCCTCCAGCATGTCCTGTTTATTGTGGTGACAAGGTTTAGGTCCCTAGAGCGTGTAGCTCAGAGGGATTGGGATTTCTTTAGGTGTTGCGTGTCCAACAGCTCTGGGTTTGACATAGCTTTATATGTTAGGCATAGATCACCTCAGAGTAGGCAATATGCTACGGAGTAAAGCTGGAGTTTTTTGAGATGGTCAGTGTAGGGCATCTGTTTGAGGCCAGTAATCCTCTTTGTGAGGTACTTCAGAGCACAAAATCAGTATTACTACTATTACCTGACTAAAGAATTGTCTCTACTTCTAACTTCTACGGTTGGCAATAAAAATGTATCTAACATACTTTCACAACTGTACTCCTGCATAAGCTACCACTATATACAGCTATATAAGCACATCCTGACTCTCTCCTACAAAAAATGTCTGTAACAACCCTTCAATACCAGGACTGCATTGTTTATCTGTATTGTCTGTACTCTCTGCACTATCTATATTAACTTCAATTGTTTTAGACTAAAAATGTATCTCCCGTCAATATCAGGACTGTATTGTCTGTGTTATCTGTACTGTCTATACTCTCTGTATTACCTACAACTATCGAAACTAAAAATGTATCACTTGGAGCTTTTCCAGTCGGACCCTCCCGGTTAACAAATGTAAAATAAACATAAATAAATAAATACATAAAAATAAATTCTGTGGCCTTTCCAGCTGCTGCAGATGTCTTGTGAGGTACATTTCAAAAGGGGTGTTGTACTCTATAATGGGTCTAATGAGTGTCGAGTAGAGGGGAACAATGACCTCTTTTTTCCTGGATGAGAACCCTTTTGTGATGAGGTGTGCCACATAGAAGGATTTCCTGACTACTGTGGCGATGTGATTATCAAAGGAGAGAATATTGTCCACCTGGATCCTAAGGTATCTTATCACACATTCGGCGTTATGTCACCTATGTGGTAGTTCATGGGTACAGAGTTTTTACCAAAGGGATGACAATGCACTTTTTGTCATTGAGCTTGAGGCCATGGCTCCGACACCAGGCATCTGCCTCAGTGAGGCCCTTCTGTAGGATCTCCACATCATTTGGGGACTCAGCTATGGCTCCTAGTTTGCAGTCATCTGCGAACTTCGGTAGCCAAAGGCCTTCTGTGTTAGCCTGTACTTCAGAGAAGTAGATACCAAACAGGAGAGGTCCCAGGACTGAACCCTGTGGTACTCCACTTGTCACTGGTTTGAAGTCAGATTTAGAGTCTGCAACTTTTACAGCGTGGGTTCTGCCAGTGAGCCAGTTGGCAACTCATCTTGTGACGTAGGGATTTATACCTAGTTTAGTATGTTTACCTACAATTCCAGAATGGGAGATGGTGTCGAAAGCCTTGGCAAAGTCATGATAGGCTGTGTGAACCACCTTACCCTCGTCTACGGCTTTGGTGACTGCCTCAAAGACGTCGATCAGATTCAGGAGGCATGATCTGCCTTTCACAAACCCGAACTGGGTGGGGTCCAGAGTTTGGGGGTTACCAATGTCTTTGTTTATGAGTTCCATGGTGATACGTTCCATGGCCTTACAGACCAGGCTCGTCAGGCTAACAGGACGATAGTTCCCGGGATCAGTGGTGGCTCCCCTTTTGTGGAGTGGGATAACTGTTGCTGTGTGCCATTCAGTGGGCACAAAGCCTGACGTGCAGCTATGATTGAACATGGTGCTTAGGTGGGGAGCCAGTTTGTTCTGAAGTTCGTGTAAAACGCAGCCTGGGATATTGTCCGGTCCCATGGATGTTGTGTTTTTGGCTTTAGAGAGTGCAGCTTTTACCTGCGTAGTTGTGATTACAGGGACTCTGCATTCTTCCTGTATAGATATGGGCCCTTTAGGGGGTGAGAGTGGGGGTAAAGTTAGTACTGAACGTATCTGCCAGGATGTTGGCAATATCAGTTGGTTCTGCAATTTTCATGCTGTTGTGCTGTAGCTCAGAGCAGATCTGGGTGTTGCCACTGAGATTCTTGACATAGCGATAGAATGCTTTGTGGTTGTCTCTAGAATCAGTGGCGATTTTGTTTTCGTAGCTAGCAATGGAGGATCATATAAGAGATCTCAGTTTTTTACTGAGGCTGACCAGGGAGCTCCTCCACGCATGGGATTTTACTCTCTTTTGCAACAGTTTCTTCCTTCTGCTGTAGAGTTTGTTTATGGCAGGGGACCACCAGATTGGCTTCCTTTTTTTGGAGGATAGCATTTTGGTTCTGTTTGGGATAACACGTGCAGTCAGTAGAGCCACTTTGAGAATACAGCCAGAGTGTTAACATGTATGAGTGTGGCAGTTAGTCTGTTTATAAGTTTATCTAAGTTTAAGTTACAAAGCCTAATTTTACAAAGGGCCAGAAACAAGCTAAAGGTAAAGATAACTGCACAAATGATTTATTTGGCAAAGAAAATGAAACGGAGCATTTATAAGGCACAAAACGCATTATTAATCAAACGAAAGGCACAAACCACACTATCAATTAAACGAAATGTTCGAAACCAAGATATTTCATAAAACTGATAAAACTATTCATATGGGGCTCAGAATTATCTTTGGTTTGCATAATGAGCATGTTTAAAGTAAAATGGGCACAAGAAAAGTATAATGAGCATGATAAGTGATTAAAAAGGGATAATAAGTACAATAAAAGGGCAAATTAAGCTTAAGAGCAAGGAGACTGCATGTTTTTTAGTAAAAGACCATGTTTTGGCACTAACTACTATTTCGCATTGAGCAATGCCATTCAAAGAATAACTAGAGTTGTTCGAAGTATCTCAGAGTGTACAAAGTGTTTGCAGAGTGTGTGCTTTATGATGGTGCAATTATTTCAAAGAGTTTGCTGTGTGCAAACTAAAGTTATATTGCACAGTGCAGTCAAAGTACAGCCATTTCAAAATATTTCTTGTGCTGTGTGCACTTACTGGCAGAAAGCCACCATTTCAGAGTGTTTTTTACACTGTGCAGAGTTATTTTGTAAAGTACAGCCATTTTGAAGGGTTCTTGTGCTGTATACGGTTTATTTGCAAAGTGCATTCATCTCAAAGTGTTTCTTACTCTGAGCTTCTCCCATTGTGTACAGTTTATTCGCAAAGTACAGTTATTTCAAAGTATTTCTTACACTGATACAGTACAGTGATTTCAGAGTGCTCTTGTGCCACTGAGACTTATTTGGCAAAATGCAGTTATTTCAAAGAGCTTGTTGTGCTATTGGGCATAATTACAAGTACTGGTATAAAGGTTTGCACATGTTTATATGTGTGCATGTTCGTACAAGATTTCAAATCCCTTCACTACTGTGTGTTAATATGGCAGAGGCATTTCGCAGACCAAGTCCACTTATTGAAAGAGAGCACTCATTTGTGTATGCACCAGAAGTATATGCAGGAGACGGGGGGAGCCATCACATTGTGTTACCGGCTGAATCAAGGGAGGACCCTGACTGCTTAAAACGTAAATTTAGAGAAATGTGCAACCCCCAGACAAATGTTACATTAGAGAGGCACTTATTTTATACAAGAGACCAAAAGCCAGGTGAAACTTTTGCAGCTTATATCACTGACTTTAGAAACAAGGCTAAAACGAACAGATCTGGTGACTTGAAAGATAAGTTAATAAAGGACTGGCTTGTGTGTGATGTTAATAGTGCTGCAGTGAGAAAGATTTTGCTTCACGACAGTGATTTAACATTAAGCAAAGTCACAGAGATTTGTCAAATTCATGAGCTCACAGAAGGGCACACAAGTATGCTTACAAGTGACAAGGGCATGGTTTCAACAGCCCCTAGAGCAAACGTAGACAGCATGCAAAACATGGCAAGCAGAAAGAGGCCTAAGCACATGGCAGCAGCAACCCTGTGGGTGTGGCAAGGAAACCCGCAGCTTTCTAGCAAGTTCCAAAACTAGCTCAATAAAAATGTCATGCTCAGTACAGTACAAGAGGGAGTCAGCAAAACCAAAGTCAAGTCTTACTGTTAACTATCGTAATTGGGGAGCCAATCATGATTCTAAAAGAGAAAAGTGCTTAGCATTTGGTCAACAATGCTACAAGTGTAAGAAAATGGAATAATTTTCAAAAGTTTTGTAAATCAAGCAAGCATTATTCAGTTATTTAAAACGGTCACTCAAAAAAGCAAGTTATTATGTAGAGAGCTGCAACCCTACTTTCTATGTAGATGGTGCATCAGTGGTCAGTGAAAAGCTTAATACAGTAGATTTTCTGAAAAAACAAAGTATTTTGTGCTGTCCTGAGCAATAGTAAACCCACAGAGCTCAAAGCAGACACTGGTTCAAAGTGTAATGTAATGTCAGCAGAAACATTTGCTAAAGTGAGGGCTGGTGAGCAACTTAATTTGGTCAACCATGCAAAGCTTGTTGCTTATGGAGGTGAAGAGATTTAAACCGAAGGCTCAGTAGTGCTTTCATGCCATTCGGCTGGGAAAAGTTACAGCTTGCAATTTTATGTAGTCCGAAGATCTGTGCAGTCATTATTAGGTCTCAGAGACAGTTTAAGAATGAAACTTTTTTTTAACAAAGAAGTACATCATGTAAGCATATGTCCCAGTTCCAGCTTCAGTGATACTATTTTCTCAGAGTAAGCTGATGCGCGACGACAAGCTAGGCAAAAGTACAGTTGTGTACACTTACCATAAATGTAGATATTAAGAGTGTATTCACTGTTGTAGTCATTAAATTTGGGTTATCTGCTTGCAGGTAGCCCTCAGCTGGCCTGATTATCAAAGTCTTGGGTCCTGCATCAGTTGCTGTCTCTTCTTCCATGACGTCAGGTAGTCAGGGGTATAAAGCATGCAGCCGATGCCATTACATCAGTTTTTCTTGCCCCAGATGCCAAGTGCCCCCATAATGGGAAGCAATTATATTCAAGGTTACACCTCCAACTATAAGCAAATACACCAGAAAGCTTAAAAACTGGAAAGAAGAAGAGAGGTATAGCAAACAGAAGTCAGGGGGCTGGACGGAGGGTAACCAGGACTGCAACAGTGAATACACTCGACCATCTACATTTATGGTAAGTGTACACAACTGTACTATGTTCTTCGTGTTTCACTGTTGCAGTCATTACATTTGGGTGGATTCCCAAAGCTAAGGAAGAGAGGAGGCAATTAGAGAGCATTAGGACCAGCTATTAGGCCCTGCAAGACTGCAGTGGCAAAACCAGCTCTGGATTTTGAGAAAATAGGCAAGTGGTAATGCTTGGTGAAGGTATGAACAGAACTCCAGGTAACAGCTTCTAGGATGCCCCTGGTAGGAACACTTCTAAGAAAGGGTGTTGAAGTAGATGCAGCCCTGGTGGAATGTGATCTTATCCCCTATGGGGTAGGTTTTCCATGGTGCTTATAGCAGAAATGGATGCAATGGCCCATCCATTTAGAAATTATTTGCTTTGAAATGGCCTTCCCCTCTGCCCCTGCAGCAAAGGCAACTAGCAGCTGTTTAGTTTTCCCGAGAGGCTTAGTCCTGTCCAAATAAAATCAAAGTTGTCAGTGCACGTCCAAAGAGTGCAGTATTCATTCTCCTTTGTTTTGTGGATTAGAAAAGAAGGTTGTAAAATGGATGGACTGATTAAGGGGCACACCGGATACCACCTTGGGCATAAAAAGGAAGGATTGGTCCTGAGGGACACCCTGTCTGCATGGAAGATTATGAAGGGCTCCACTGCCACGAGGGCCTGTAATTCAGACACACTTCTTGCTGAAGTGATGGCTAGAAGAAAGGCAGTTTTCCAAGAAAGGAATTTCAACTCCACAGTTGCAGCTGGCTCAAAGGGAGGTAGAGTGAGCTTTTCCAATGCAAAGTTAAGGTCCCAGGTGGGAGTAGGGACTCTCCTGGGTGGTCTTAAGTTTTTGGCCCTTCTGAGGAATTGCTTCAGCAGGGGATGAGAAAAGAGGGGTGGCTCCATATTATAAATGTGCTGAAATGGCAGAGGCATGAATTTTAATAGAAGAGAAGGAAAGGCCCTTGTGAAGCATCTCTGTTAAGTACTGAAGAATATGCAGCAAGCTGGGCACTGTTGTGCCCATCCCCTGAGTTTGGCTCCAGGAACAAAATCTTTTCCATTTTTCAGCATAAGATTTTCTAGTACTAGGCCTCCTTGCCTCCCAAATGACATCCAGCACTTGCTTACTGAGGGATGGTAATGGAGAGCTCAGGTAATTAGCCAGGCTGCAACGTTCAGGGTTTGAAGCTGGCGGAGCAGAATCTGGCCCTCCTGCTGTGACAGCAGGGAAGGGGTCTGAGGCAGATGCCATGGTTCCAGCAATGGCACACTGCGCAAGAGGGGGTACCAGTGTTGACGTGGCCAGTCTGGTGCAATGAGTATTGTCCTTGGTTTGCCCTGTTTGATCTTTAGTAGAACTTTGGAGAGGAGAGGCAGGGTGGGGGGGGAGGCATAAACTGAGAGGTTCTCCCAGGTGAATGACAGGACATCCACTTTCCCAGCTTATCTGTGGGGAGTCCTTGTGCAGAATTTGTCCAACTGGTAGTTCTGATGGGAGGCAAACAGGTCTATCTCTGGGCTCCCCCATTTGTTTCTCAACATGTTGAATATCTTTGGTTCCAGTTTCGACTCATGTGGGTCCATGAGATTTCTGCTTAGGTCGTCTGCCAGTGAATTTAGCTTGCCTGGCAGGAATTGAGCTTGTAGGTGCACTTGGTAGCTCAAGGCTGTGTTCCACAGAGCCATGGCTAGTCTGCAGAGAGGGTATGAGTGGGTTCCCCCCTGCTTGTTTATGTACCACATAACAGTGGTGTTGTCTGTCTTTACCAATAATTGTCCTGGAAGAATGTGGTCCTTGAAGGCGGTCAGGGAATTCTGTACAGCTAACATTTCTTTTTGATTGATATGCAGGTGCATTTGACTTGGGTTCCATTTGCCTTGAATGCAGTACCCTGCCAAGTGAGCCCCCCATGCATAGTCTGATGCGTCTGTTGTTAGGGTTTGGGCGGAAGGGTGTAGAGTGAATGGCAATTTCTTGTTGTGGTAGCAGGCCCACCAAAGGAACTCTGTCTTTATACAAGGGATGATAGGAATCATTAATTCCAGGTCCTGAGAATGTTGACACCATAGGCTTTTTAGATATCATTGTAGTTTCCTCATATGCAGTCTTGCATATGGAATTAATAGGATGCAAGATGCCATGAACCCCACAGCTTACAGTATTTTCCTTGCAGTTAGCTGGGTCTTTGTGGCCACTAATTTGAAGTAGGCTGTCAGATAAACTTGTTTCTCTGGCGTGAGGTAGGCCATCTGGGTATTTGTATTCAAGCTTGCTCCCAGGAATACAATTTGTTGGCTGGGTACTAGATGAGATTTCTTTTTGTTTATGGTGTACCCCAGTGAGGTAAGCAGTTTCTTTACAAATACCAGATGATTTAATAGTATGTCCTGGCTTTCTGCTTGAATTAGTCAGGTAAAGGTACATTTGAATATTTCTTTGCCTGCAGAATGCATTGACTGGAGCTAGGCATTTTGTGAATACCCTGGGCACAGTAGATAAGCCAAAGGCAGTGCAGAGAAAGTACAGTTGTGTACACTTACAATAAATGTAGATGTTCGAGTGTATTCACTGTTCCAGTCATCACATTTGGGTTATCTGCTTGCAGGTAGCCCTCAGTCGGCCTGATTATCAAAGTCTTGTGTCCTGCGTCGGTTGCTGTCTCATCTTCCATGACGTCAGGTAGCCAGGGGTATAAATCATGCAGCCGACCCCATTACATCAGTTTTTCTTGCCCCAGATGTCAGGTACCCCCATAATGGGAAGCAATTATATACAAGGTTACACCTCCAACAATAAAGCAAATACACAAGAAAGCTTTAAGCATAGTAAACAAGAACAGAGGTATAGTCAATAAAAGTCAGGGGGCTGGAGGGAGGGTAACCAGGACTGCAACAGTGAATACACTTGAACATCTACATTTATGGTAAGTGTACATAACAGTACAGTTGTGTACCTACCATAAATGTAGATGTTCGAGTGTATTCACTGTTGCAGTCATTACACTTGGTTTATCCTGCTGGCAGGCTACCCGCAGTCGGCCTGAATTCCAAAGTCCTGGTCAGGCGTCAGTTGCTGTCGCCTCTTCCCTGACGTCAGTGCGCCAGGGGTATAAAAGATGCAGCCGACGCCATTTTCTTCAGTTTTTCTTGCCCCAGATGTCAGGTGCCCCCAAAAAGGTAGGCTAAAAATTCTGCTTATAAAAAAGCATGCAGTAACATAATCATTACCTTCATCTACAAACAAATACACCACATAGGTTGTATAGAATAGAGAAGTCCCAGCAATGAAAAAGGGGGATAGAGGGAGGGTAACCTGGATTGCAACAGTGAATACACTCGAACATCTACATTTATGGTAGGTACACAACTGTATTATGTTCATCGTGTTTCACTGTTGCAGTCATTACACTTGGGTTGAATCCCAAAGCTGAGGTTGGGAGGCTGGGCCTAAATAGAATTAGGAGTGGCTATGAGGCCCTGCAGAACTGCAGTGGCAAAGCCTGCTCTGGATTTAGAGTAAAGAGGTAAGTGGTAGTGCTTTGTAAAAGTGTGCACTGAAGTCCAAGTTGCAGCCTCCAAAACATCCTTGGTTGGTACTCCTCTGTGGAAGGCTGCTGAAGTGGCTGCTGCTCTGGTTGAATGTGGCCTAATGCCCTTGGGTACTGATTTGCCATGTTGTGAATAGCAGAAACGAATGCAGTGGCCTATCCATTTTGAAACAGTCTGCTTTGAAATAGCCTTTCCTTGTGATCCTGCAGCATATGCCACTAAAAGTTGCTCACTCTTTTTGAAAGCTTTAGTTTTGTCCAAGTAGAAGCGTAACTGTCTGTGTATGTCCAAAGAATGCAGGTCTCTCCCCTTTATTCTGTGCGTTTGGATAAAAGGTAGGTAAATGAATGGTTTGGTTAAGAGCCACACTGGATACTACCTTAGGCATGAAAGTTGGGTTTATCCTTAGAGAAACCCTGTCCGGGTGGAAAATAATAAAAGGTTCCACAGCCATTAATGTCTGTAACTCTGAGACTCTTATTGCTGAAGTTATTGCTAGGAGCAGAGCTGTTTTCCATGATAAGAATTTTATCTCAGCAGTATTGGCTGGCTCAAAAGGAGGCAGTGTGAGCTTTTCCAAGACAAAATTGAGGTCCCATGCAGGTATTGGTGCTCTCCTTGGAGGTCTTATGTTTTTGGCCCCTCTGAGATACTGCCTTAGCAGTGGATGCGAAAAAATAGGTGGGCCCGTATTGTAATGAGCTGAAATGGCAGAGGCATGGATCTTAATTGATGAGAAGGATAGGCCTTTGCCCAGCATCTCAGTTAGGTATTGTAAAATCTGAGGAATATTTGGTACAAGCGTGTCAATTCCTTGTGCCTGGTTCCAAGCACAGAATCTCTTCCATTTTTCTGCATAAGATTTTCTGGTGCTGGGCCTCCTGGCCTCCAAAATAACATCCATAACCGCTTTAGAAAGAGGTGTGTTCTGAATGGTTACATTATCCGCCATGCAGCCAGATTTAGAGTTCTGAGTTGGTTGTGCAGGATCTGATTGTTTTGTTGGGTCAGTAAATGAGGAATTTGAGGTAATGTCGAGGCTGGGCCCTGAGACAGGCTCTTTAGGATTGGGTACCAGTGCTGGCGTGGCCAATCCGGGGCAATCAGTATAATTTTTGGCTTCTCTAGTCTGACCTTTAGGAGTACCTTGGGGAATAGAGGCAGTGGAGGAAAGGCATATACTGTAAGGGTTTTCCAGCTGAATGACAGCGCATCCACTTTCCATGCTTGTTTGTGATAAGTCCTTGTGCAAAATCTCTGTAGTTGGCAGTTGTGAGGGGAGGCAAATAGATCTATGTCTGGGCATCCCCATTTCCTTGTTCTCATGCTGAAGATTTGTGGATCTAGTTTCCACTCATGAGGATCCAAGAGGTTTCTGCTTAGTTTGTCTGCCAGAGCATTTGTCTTTCCTGGCAGGAATTGTGCTTGCAGGTGTACTTGGTAAGTCAATGCTGTGTTCCACAAAATCATGGCTTGTCTGCAGAGGGGGAAAGAATGTGTGCCTCCCTGCTTGTTTATGTACCACATGACTGTAGTATTGTCCATCTTTATCAGCAGTTGCCCCGGATGAAGTAGATCCTTGAAGGCTGTCAGGGCATTCTGTACAGCTAGCATTTCTTTTTGATTGATATGAAGATGCCTTTGGCTTGTGGGCCATGTGCCCTGAATACATTTTCCTGCCATGTGGGCCCCCCCCAGGCATAATCTGATACATCTGCTGTTAGTGTCTGCCTGGCTGTGGGTAAAGTGAATGGCTGTCCCTTGTTGTGGTGATAGGCCTGTGCCCACCATCAAAACTCCTGTTGCAGGCAGGGAATTAGAGTAATGAATGTTTCCAGGCTGTGGCAATGTTGAGTCCAAACACTTTTTAGATACCATTGTAGCTTCCTCATATGCAGTCTTGCATATGGAATTAGCAGAATGCAGGATGCCATGAAGCCCAAAGCCTGCAGAATTTTTCTTGCAGATAACTGGGTCTTTGTTGCCATGCTTTTGAAGTAAGAAGTCAGTTGCCTTTGTTTGTCTGGCGTGAGATAAGCCACCTGGGCAGTTGTACTTAAGCTTGCACCCAGGAATATTATCTCTTGAGAGGGTACAAGTTTTGATTTATTTTCGTTTAATGTGTACCCTAGGCAAATTAGTAATCTTTTTACAAATGCCAGATGCTTTAGTAGAATGTCTTTGTTCTCTGCTTGAATAAGACAGTCGTCCAAATAGGGATATATTTGAATTCCTCTTTGTCTGCAAAATGCAATTACTGGTGCCAGGCATTTTGTGAAGACCCTGGGCACAGTAGATAAGCCAAAGGGCAGTGCAGAGAATTGGTAGTGCATTGAGCCAGCTATGAATCTGAAGTATCTTCTGCAAGATTGTCTGATTGGGACATGCAGGTATGCCTCTTTGAGGTCCAAAGTTACAAGCGAAGCCTTCTTGCCCAGCATGGGCAGAAGCTGCTGCAGAGTCAACATTTTGAATTTTGGAACGTCCATAAAAGTGTTTAGAATAGACAG
This sequence comes from Protopterus annectens, assembly GCF_019279795.1. NCBI lineage: Eukaryota > Metazoa > Chordata > Ceratodontiformes > Protopteridae > Protopterus > Protopterus annectens. The sequence goes on from NC_056748.1 coordinate 1,000,539,524, forward strand.
GATCAGAATTGGTCTCCAGGCTTTGTCCTTTCTGGGTACTAAGAAAAGTCTTGAGTAAAATCCTTGTCCCTGCTCTTGTTGTGATACTGGCTGAATAGCCCTCATGTCCATGAGAGATGAAACTTGCTTTTGTGCCTCTGCCCATTGATTGTGTGGCAGGTCTGGCATACCTTTTGCCTTTGGAAGGGTGTGAAAGTGGAACCTGTAGCCCTGAGAGACTATATTTAAGACCCATTTGTCCTGGGTGATTATGTGCCAATTTTGTGAAAAAAGTGATAGCTTTCCCCCTAAGGGTGCTGCCAAAAGATAAGTGCTTGGCACTGGCAGAGGGAAGTCATTGGGACTGTTTCCTATATGGCTGTGATTTGTCTTCTCCGCTTTTGGAGGTAGGAGCACCCCATTGTTTGGGCCTGTATGAGCCCTGGGGTTGTTGTCTGCCTCTAGGGCGTCTGTATCTGCCTCTTTGTGGCCTGTCTGACACTGGAGAGGACCAATTCTTAGAAGGCCAGTTCCTGCTAAATCTTGGTGGTTGTACCTGTAAGAAATCCTTTACTGTCTGCATAGATTTCGCTTTATCCTCCATTTTCTTCAACACCTCTTCTGCCTTAACACCAAACAAAGTATCATGCTGTAATGGAGCATCCAATAATTTTGCTTTAACATGATCAGGCAGATTCTGTTCCTTTAACCAAGCATGCCTTCTAATAACAGAACCTGTAACAGCGGCCCTGCAAGAGGCCTCCAGTGAGTCAAAACCACATTGCAAAGTATGCTTTCCCACTTGTTCAGCTGCATGCAATAAATCCTGCATTTCCTTGTTTTCAGAACATTCAGAATTTGTCAACATTTTCTGTTTTAGCAGTGACATTAAGTATTGTTGATATTTAAGCATATGAAACTGACAATTTAAAGCCCTTACAGCCAAGGTAGCAGAAGTGTAAACTTTTTTCCCCCATCTCTCCAATGCCCTAGAATCCCTATCCGAGGGAACAGGGTTTTTTGCAGTAGAGGCCTTGACCCCTTTGGGACCCTGAGATATAGTTTCTGGGTCAGCAGCAGGGTTTTTATATAGAAATTTATGAGAGTCTGGAACCCTGTAGTATCTGTCTGGCTTAACAGGAACAGGAGGTAGAGAGTCTGGGGACAGGCCAGACTCTGAAAATACATCATCTACAATGTCTAGAACAGGTGGGATAGCAGGAGGTCTGTGCTGAGGTAGTAGAAGAAAGTCTCTGAGCCTTTTCTTAGATTCTGAGTAATCTTGGCTCTCCCAGTGGAAATGCTCCCTCATGGTATGCAGGGTTTCCTCAAAAGAATAATCCTCAGGAGGAGAAGCTGAAGGAATAGATTCTTCAGCATCAGAATCCTCATAGGGAGGAAAAGAGTATCCCTGTTCTGAAGAGGAGTCAGAGGAAATGGAAACCTGGTCGAAGAATCATATTCTGTGTCTTGCCTAGGCCTCTTATCAGGAGGGGGATGGGAACCCCTGATCAAAGTAATTAGGTCTTCGGCCATTTTAAGGATCTGTTTCTTAGGCATGGAAGTCTGTGCAGGAGAATGCTGTACTTGTTTCTTTGTCTTTAAAGCTGTTTTGGTCTTTGCCTTGGAAGCTGAGGTTGGCTTAACATATAACTGTGTAGGTCTGAAAACACCCTCAGAAGCTGATGCCTGCTCAGAGGCTCTGGACCCATCTGAGGGAATAGTTTCCGAGTGCCCAATACCTTGAGTATCCAGAGGCCTAGCTGTCTCCACTTGGGAGTCGGAAGCGGCCTGTGGCTCTGAGTTAGCAGGCGGCAGGGTTTGCGAAAGCGCCTCACTGAGAACCGGCGACTGGCCTAACGGAGGCCTCGTCGGTTTTGGACCTTGGATGCCTGTTCTTTTCCTTGCGCTTTTTATAAACTCCGGTCATCGGCTGTTCCGACGGCATTATATAACTAAACCTTTGGCCAAAGTAGTGAAAAGCAAAATCGTACAGACGCTTAATAGTGCGTTGGTTAAATCTAGCACAAAACCGAAAGCTAGCAACGTCGTGGTCAGGGCCTAGGCAAGGAATACAGTACGAATGAAAATCCTTATGAGGTATTTGCTTCCCACAAGAAATACAATTGTTAACTTTTTCTGACATCGGTCTGGAGCAAGAAAAAAAGTTTCCCCAACGGACTCTCAGGAGTCGGCCGACCGGCACTTGTGAACTGCTTTTGCTTCAGGCACCGCGCAGCAAGAAAGACTGAAGAAAATGGCGTCGGCTGCATCTTTTATACCCCTGGCGCACTGACGTCAGGGAAGAGGTGACAGCAACCGACGCCGGACCAGGACTTTGGAATTCAGGCCGACTGCGGGTAGCCTGCCAGCAGGATAACCCAAGTGTAATGACTGCAACAGTGAAACACGATGAACATCTACTATGTTCTTCGTGTTTCACTGTTGCAGTCATCATATTTGGGTAGATTCCCAGAGATAAGGATGGGAGGAGGTAATTAGATAGCATTAGGACCAGCTATAAGGCCCTACAAGACTGCAGTTTCAAAGCCAGCTCTGGATTTAGAAAAAATTGGCAAGTGGTAATGCTTGGTGGTGAAGGTATGAACAGAACTCCAGGCAGCAGCTTCTAGGATGTCCCTGGTAGGAACACCTCTGAGAAAGGCTGTAGAGGTAGATGCAGCCTTGGTGGAATGTGGTCTTATCCCCTGTGGGGTAGGTTTTCCATGGTGCTTATAGCAGAAATGAATGCAATGGCCTATCCACTAAGAAATGGTTTGCTTTGAAATGGCCTTCCCCTCTGCCCCTGCAGCAGATGCAACCAGCAGCTGTTTCCTGAGAGGGTTAGTCCTGTCCAAGTAAAATCTAAGTTGTCTGTGCACATCCAAGGAGTGCAGTATTCGTTCCCCTTTGTTCTGTGGATTACAAAAGAAGGTTGGCAAATGAATGGATTGATTAAGGGCCACACTGGATACCACCTTGGGCATAAAGGCAGGATTGGTCCTGAGGAACACCCTGTCTGCATGAAAGGTGATGAAAGGCTCCACTGTCATGAGGGCCTGTAATTCAGACACCCTTCTTGCTGAAGTGATGGCTAGAAGGAAGGCTGTTTATCAAGGAAGGAATTACAACTCTGCATTTGCAACTGGCTCAAAGGGAGGTAGAGTGAGCTTTTCCAATACAAAGTTAAGGTCCCAGCCTGGAGTAGTGGCTCTCCTGGGTGGTCTTCAGTTTTTGGCCCCTCTGAGGAATTGCTTCAGCAGTGGATGAGAGAAGAGGGGTGGCTCTGTATTGTAATGTGCTAAAATGGCTGAGGCATGAATTTTAATGGAAGAAAAGGAAAGGCCCTTGTGAAGCATCTCAGTTAAGTACTGAAGAATATGAGGTAAATTGGGCACTGCTGTGCCTATCCCCTGAGTTTGGCTCCAAGAACAGAATCTTTTCCATTTTTCAGCATAGGATTTTCTAGTACTAGGCCTCCTTGCCTCCAGAATGACATCCATCACTTGCTTACTGAGGGATGGTAATGGAGAGATCAGGTAATTAGCCAGGCTGCAAGGTTCAGGGTTTGAAGTTGGAGGTGCAGAATCTGGCCCTCCTGCTGTGACAGCAGGGAAGGGGTCTGAGGCAGGTGCCATGGTTCCAGCAGTGACACACTGCGCAAAGGGGGTACCAGTGCAGGCGTGGCCAGTCTGGTGCAATGAGTATTGTCCTTGGTTTGTCCTGTTTGATCTTCAGTAGAACTTTGGAGAGGAGAGGCAGAAGGGGAAAGGCATAAACTGAGAGGTTCTCCCAGGTGGAGGACAGGGCATCCACTTTCCAAGCTTGTTTGTGGGGAGTCCTTGTGCAGAATTTGTCCAATTGGTAGTTCTGAGGGGAGGCAAACAGGTCTATCTCTGAGCTCCCCCATTTGTTTCTCAACATGTTGAATATCCTTGATTCCAGTTTCCATTTGTGTGGGTCCATGAGATTTCTGCTTGGGTCATCTGCCAGTGTATTTAGCTTTCCTGGCAGGAATTGAGCTTGTAGCTGCACTTGGTATCTCAAGGCTGTGTTCCACAGAGCCATGGCTAGTCTGCAGAGAGAGTATGAGTGGGTTCTCCCCTGCTTGTTTATGTACCACATAACAGTGGTGTTGTCCGTCTTTACCAAAAATTGTCCTGGAAGAATGTGGTCCTTGAAGGCTGTCAGAGCATTCTGTACAGCTAACATTTCTTTTTGATTGATATGCAGGTGCATTTGACTTGGGTTCCATTTGCTCTGAATGCACTGCCCTGCCAAGTGAGTCCCCCATGCATAGTCTGATGTGTCTGTTGTTAGGGTTTGGGCGGCAGGGGGTAGAGTGAATGCCAGTCCCTTGTTTTGGTGGCAGGCCTCTGCCCACCAAAGGAACTCTATCTTTAGACAAGGTATGACAGGAATCATTGATTCTAGATCCTGAGAATGTTGACACCATAGGCTTTTTAGATACCATTGTAGTTTCCTCATATGCAGTCTTGCATATGGAATTAGTAGAATGCAAGAGGCCATGAACCCCAGGGCTTGCAGTATTTTCCTTGCAGATAGCTGGGTCTTTGTGGCCAGTAGTTTGAAGTAGGCTGTCAAATGAACTTGTTTCTCTGGCGTGAGGTAGGCCCATCTGGGAAGTTGTATTCAAGCTTGCTCCCAGGAATACAATTTGTTGGCAGGATACAAGATGTGATTTCTTTTTGTTTATGGTGTACCCCAGAGAAGTCTGTAATTTCTTTACAAATGCCAGATGATTTAATAGTATGTCCTGGCTTTCTGCCTTTCGGAACTTCTCTTTTCTCACAAATTGGTTGAGACTGCTGAGATCCAAAATGGGTCTCCAGTCCCCCATTTTCTCTGGAACCAAAAAGAACTTTGAGTAAGTTCCAAATCCTGTCTGGTCTGCTGGGACTGGCTGGATGACTCTTTTTTTCTAGCAATCGGCATACCTCTATTGCTGCTTGCCCCATGTGACTGGGTGGAACGTCTGGGATTTTTTTTGATGGGAAGAGGCTGGGTGGAGAATGGTATGAAGTACCCTCTGGAAATGATACTTTGTACCCAACTGTCATTTGTTATATTTAGCCAGGCTTTGGGGTACAAAGATAAGCGACCCCGACTGCCTCCAGAGTAGGACAGTCGGGCCTTCCTTCAGGAGCGCTGGTAGGATTGACCAGAGAAGTGATCTCTGTCACCCTGGTGTTGCGGACCACCTCTGCCGCGAGGGCAGCGTCTTCCATTGAAACCCCCTCCTCTGCCTCTGGAGGGGGGGGCTCTCCACATGTGTCTTGAAAGGCTCCTTGGGCTTTCCGGAACCACATCTTTCCTCCCCTCTGACCTTTGGGAAAGGGTCGAGTGGGGGTGGAAAAACGGACTCCGACGGCAGACACAGTCTTTCCTTCTTGCTCACACCCGGTCAAAGTCTCCTTCACTTTTGGCCCAAAGATGAGCCATCAAATGGGGTATTAGTAAAAAAAAGACTTGAAGGGTTCCGTGAAGGAACAGAGTCGCATCCAGGCATCCCTACGGAGAGCGATTCCTGTACCTGCAGCTCTACTCGAACCATCAGCTGCGTATGACACGAGACGCATGGACAAGCTGACTATCGAATTGAGGGTACAGAGCTGAGTGGCAATCTTATCGGATACAAGCGAAGCTACAGCACCCTGAAGAGTATCTCCGAACTCCTTAAGGAGATCTCTCTGCAGTCTGGTAAAATGTGTCAAGTAGTTCAGTGATCTGAGTGAGAAAGTCACTGAACTGAACATGCGTTTCCCATATCTATCCATGATCCTAGATTCTCTGTTAGGAGGATGGACAGATGAGGAAGTCTCAGACATTTCCTTTTTGGTGGCTGCCGCCACCACCATGGCATCAACAGGGACTCCCTTGGTCAAAAAGGACTTATCCACAGGGGCTGAAATAAACTTATTAGGCCTCCTAGGAATAGGTTCCATAGATTCTGGAGACTCCCACGCCCTACAAGAGACAAGATCCATCATAGGGTGGAGATACCCAAGAGGTGGAAGGTTGAGACCCAAACGCCTTCAGGAGAACCAACTCGTCCTCAGTAGGGCTCTTGGACTGCCAATCACCCCTCTGCCTAAGGATATCAAGAATCTCCGCAAAGGAGATGTCCTCAGAGGGGGATCTGGGGGACCCTTCTGATTCATCCGGGTCAGTGTCTGATGTGATAGACTCCTGGGGGAAGTCCAAATGCCTCCTACTGCATAATCTCTTCCTGGGAATCTCTTCAGGGGGAACTTCTGGAAAGGTCTCAGAAGAGCAGGGAGCGCCCTGTGGGGCTACCTGAGGCTCTGGGTCTCTACGCTTGGGAGGACCGGAGGAAACAGAAACAGACACAAGCACCTTAGGGGAAGAAGAGGCCAGACCTTGAGATAAGGAAGTCTTGGGAGACAACACTTGCCTCATGGCATCAAATGCACCTCGGCTCCGATGAGAAGGAGTCGATGGCTCCGATGGAGCCGCAATCTCCTCCTGTACCGAAGTCGTGGGCTCCGAGCCCGAGGCAGGAGCCAAGCTCACCCGAGCCGAGGCCCCGAGAGGAAGGGTCGGCACCGACAAGTCGGTGCAGCTATCCTCCCCGGACTCAACCGGAGATTGGCAACTCCTAGAGTCCCCGGTCAGCCGATGACACTGGAGCAGGTGTCGGCTCCGAGGGATCCACAATCATCAGGTCGGCCTCCTCTGGCTCCAAAGGACCGATATGACTCGGTGGAGGAGCAGACAATTCAAAGGTAGTGGTCTTCGGCTCCGACGGTTGTATCTGAGCCGATAGCAATTTAACTAGGCCTGGTGCCTTAAGAGTTTCTGAACCAGCCGGTCCATATCCAGCTCAGATAAGCTGACAGAAGACCTGGAAGAGTGGACAGATGGAGCCGATTGGAGCAATACGGAAGGAGGTTTTTTGGCTACCAGTTCCAAAGCAATGTCCCGGTTCCGAAAAGAGCAGACCGTCGGCTCCTAGGGCAGTGGAGCCGAAGTCACCACACTCTCTGACCTCTTTCCTTTTTTTGATCTAGAATCAGTGGAAGACTTAGAAGATTTAGATGATTTACTGGCTCCATCCTGGTCAGACAATGCCTCAGAAAAGGGGTGTTTAATGATACCCCTATCAATCAACTTCCTCTTCCTTTCAGCTAACACTCTTCTGGAAAAGGAATGACATATGCTGCAAGACTCTTGCAGATGTACCTCACCCAAGCAGTAAACACACATGGGCATCTGTGACTGACATTTTCTGTTCGCAGTCTTTGGATTTTTTAAACCCAGACTTTGGATGCTTGTCCTTATCTTCAGACATTACACAACTCAAGCATGCTGTTTACCTATGAGCTGTTTTAAACTAAGTAACTCACACAAACACACACACAGCCCAAAAGGGGCACTAACAACTAAATAATTACAAACAGTAATTAGAGATTCCAAAACTATAGTCCCAAAACGGATCACTGATTAATCACTAATCCTAAGGCCAAAAGGCCAAAGGCAAGATAGATAATATTGAGGAAGGGGCATAAACACAGAAAAAACTACTATCTACTATCTAGTATATCTGCTACTTAAGACTAGAACAAGGGAATATAAAATAGAAAAAATATAACTTGCTGAAAGTTGAAAAACTCCCAATAAAGTCTCGAGCCAAGCTGGAAACCAAGAGATCCGTGCCGTGGCAAACTAGATCTGAAATTCCAGCAGTGCATTATGGGATAAGGGGTGGGGTCTCGAGCTACTGGAGAACTTTGAGCTTGCTAGTTGGCCGTGTCGGAGCCAAGGATAGGCTCCGTACCCATCAGTGATGAATGAACGGCGAGACTGAAGAACTTCACATTCCTTGGTTCCAGTTTCCACTTGTGTGGGTCCATAAAGTTTCTGTTTAGTTCGTCTGCCAGTGTATTTAGTTATCCTGGCAGGAATTGAGCTTGTAAATGTACTTGATAGCTCAGGGCTGTGTTCCACAATGCCATGGCTAGTCTACAGAGGGGGTATGAATGTGTACCCCCCCCTACTTGCTTATGTACCACATAACAGTGGTGTTGTCTGTCTTTATCATTAATTGTCCTGGAAGAATGTGGTCCTTGAAGGCTGTCAGAGCATTCTGTACAGCTAACATTTCTTCTTGATCGATATGCAGGTGCATTTGACTTGGGTTCCATTTGCCCTGAATGCACTTCCCTGCCAGGTGGGCGCCCCATGCATAGTCTGATGCATCTGTTGTTAAGGTTTGGGCGGCAGGGGGTAGTGTGAAAGGTAGTCCCCTGTTTTGGTGGCAGGCCTCTGACCACCAAAGGAACTATAGGCGTAGGCAAGGTATGATGGGAATCATTGCTTCTAGATCCTGTGAATGTTGACAACATAGGCTTTTGAGATACCATTGCAGTTTCCTCATCTGCAGCCTTGCATATGGAATTAGAAACCCCCACGGCATATAGTATTTGCCTTGCAAATAACTGGGTTTTTGTGGCCACTTGTTTGAAGTAGGTTGTCAAATGAATCCATTTCTCTGGCGTGAGGAAAGCCATCTGGGAAGTTGTATTCAAGCTTGCTCCCAGGAATATAATTTGTTGACAGGGTGCCAGGAGCGATTTATTTTCGTTTATGGTGTACCCCAGACAAGTCAGTACCCTTTGAACAAAGGCCAGATGATTCAAAAGTATGTCCTGGCTTTCTGCCTGAATTAGACAATCATCCAGATATGGGTATACTTGAATATTTCTTTGCCTGCAGAATGCAATGACTGGAGCTATGCACTTTGGCTTATCTACTGCGCCCAGGATATTCACAAAGGGCAGTGCAGAGAACTGATAGTGCATGTAGCCTGCTTTGAAGCGTAGGTATTTTCTGCAAGACTCCCTGATAGGGATGTGCAAGTATGCTTCTTTTACGTCTAGTGTTACAACCATACATCTTTGCCTAGCATAGGAAGCAGCTGGTGAAAAGTCAGCATCTTGAATTTTGGAATCGCCAGAAAGGTATTTAGAGTGGAAAGGTCCAGGACAGGACGCCATGTATTGCCTTTTCTGGGTACCAGGAAAAGTCTTGAATAGAACCCTTGTCCCTTTTCCTCTTCTGGTACCAAATGAATAGCCCCCATGCTTAAGAGAGAGAGTACTTGATTTTGGGCCTCTGCCCACTGATTTGGGGGTAGATCTGGCCACGTGCTTGGTGTTGGTAAGGTGTGGAAGTGAAATCTGTATCCTTGGGACACTATATTTAAAACCCATTTGTCCTGGGTAATGAATTTCCAGTTTTTGGTCTGCATACCAATCTTTCCGCCTAAAGGAGCATTCAGTTGGGAAGTGCTTGGAAGTCTCCCTGATTTGGGTGCGGAAACCCCCCACTGCTTAGTCTTGTGTGTCCCCTGGGACTGAAACCTGGGGTTTCTGCTATGTCTGGGTTTGGCTCGAGAAGACCTTGAAGAAGCTGGAGAGGACCAATTCTTAGAGGGCCAGTGCTTACTAAATCTAGGAGGCTGAACTAGTAAGAAATCTTTAACAGTTTGCATAGATTTAGCTTTACCTTCCATCTTTTTTAAGAACTTCCTCAGCCTTGTTGCCAAACAGGCGGTCCTGATGCAAGGGAGCATCCAGCAATTTAGCTTTAACATGATCAGGTAAAGATTGCGCCTTAAGCCAAGCATGCCTTCTGAGCACAGAACCAGTAAGAGCAACAGCAGCCCTGCAGGAGGCCTCTAAAGAATCAAATCCACATTGCAAAGTATGTTTTCCAACCTGTTCAGCAGAATGCATTAAATCCTTTATTTTATTTTATTTTACATCTGTTGACCGGGCTAGTCTAACTGGATATATGTCCATTTTCAGTAGAGGCCCAGGGAGAAAAGCTCCAAGCATGAACAGTGACGAAGTTTACAATATATAAAAATACACGTAAAATCACAGTACAGAGGCAACATTGGTCAAAAGAAAAATTAAACTCAACACAATAGTAAGTTTGAGCAAGACCCAATTAGGAGAGAGAAAGTACAGTTTTGTACCTACCATAAATGTAGATGTCCGAACAGGATAGCATCTGCAGTCCTTACAAATGGGTTGTCCTGTCGTCGCAGGCCCCCCTTGATCGGCGGATTCCAAAGTCTGGGTCTGGCCTCGGCTGGTGCCGCACTTCACACCACGCCATCTCTGTTGGTTCGGTATAAAGGCATCAGCCAGATTTCCTCAGTGTTTCTTGCCCCAGATGCCAGTTGCCCTCTTGGATAGCTAAAATTTTTGGGTAAATGCCAATGTTTCCAAAAAGGTAGAAGGCAAACACAAAAAATAAGCATGTATGTACATATATATATACAAACAAATACACCATAAGAGTCCCCCCCCCAGCTAGCTATTAGGTGGGCAAATACCCTAGGAGTACCACAGAGGGAAGGAGGGTGACTGCAGATGCTATCCTGTTCGGACATCTACATTTATGGTAGGTACAAAACTGTACTATGTCCTTCAAGGATGCATCTGCAGTCTAAATGGGTAGAATACCATAGCCAAACTAGGGGAGGAAGAAGAATTATGGTGTAGTAAGGATCCCTGCAAAACAGCAGTGGCAATGCTCGGGATCCAGAGTATAGAGGTAAGTTATAATGCATGGCAAATGTATGCACGGAGGTCCAAGTAGCAGCCTCAATAATGTCCTTGGTAGCCACTCCTCGTAAAAAAGCTGTGGTAGTGGCTGTTGCCCTTGTAGAATGAGGCCTTATGTTCTGTGGAATTTGCTTTCCATGGTAGGAGTAACAGAATCTTATGCAATTTCCTATCCACTTTGAGATTGTTTGTTTGGAAATTGCTTTTCCTTCCCTTCCTGTTGCATAAGCTACTAGAAGCTGGTCAGTTTTTCTATTGCCCTTGGTTCTGTCCAGGTAGTAGCGCAACTGTCTATGTACATCCAAGGTATGCAGCAGTCTTTCCCCCCTGTTCTGTGGATTGGGAAAGAAGGTAGATAGGTGTATTGACTGGTTTAGAGACACTCTGGATACCACCTTAGGCATAAATGTAGGGTTTGTTCTCATGGACACTCTATCTTGATGGAAGATTAGAAACCCTTCTTGCTGAAGTAATTGCCAGTAGGAAAGCAGTTTTCCAGGATAGGTGTTGAAGATCTGCTGTTGCTGCTGGTTCGAATGGAGGGAGTGTCAATTTTTCTAGCACAAAGTTTAAGTCCCATGCTGGTAATGGTGGTTTCCTAGGGGGTTTTACATTCTTAATTCCTCTGAGGAACTGCCTGAGTAGAGGATGTGAGAAGACAGGGGGATCGTAGCTGTATTCTGCAGAAATAGCTGATGCATGTATCTTGATGGAGGAATAGGACAGGCCTATATGGAGAAGCTCTGCCAAGTACTCCAGGATGTTGGCAATATCTACCTTTGACACATCTTTCCCTCTTTCAGTACTCCAAATGACAAACCTTTTCCATTTTCCTGCATAGTTCCTTCTTGTTGAAGGTCTGCGGGCCTCAAGGATAATGTCTTTAACCCTTTGGGATAAATCTGGTTTAGTCTCTTATATAATGTGTTGTCCAGGCAGTCAGTTGTAGAGTTTTCAGGTTTGATGCAGGATGTGTTAGTAAGCTCTGAGTTAACATCAAAGGAATCAGGGCAGTGTCCACGTTTCCCCGAGACATGCTCCTCAGCAATGGATACCAATGTTGTCTTGGCCAATTTGGAGCTATCAGAATTATCCTTGGACGTTCCTCTTTGATTTTTAGTAGTACCTTGTGCATCAAAGGAAGAGGTGGAAATGCATATGCTGTCAGGCCTTTCCAATTGAAGGATAGAGAGTCCACCTTCCAAGCAAGTGGGTGGTAGGTCCTTGTGCAGAATTTCTTGAGCTGGTGATTGAGAGGGGATGCGAATAGGTCTATTTGTGGTATTCCCCATTTCTTTGTGATGGCCTTGAAGATGTCCGGGTGTAGCATCCATTCGTGAGCATCTGAGGTAGTTCTGCTTAACATGTCTGCTAGGATGTTTTTCCGGTACAAATATTGCCTGTAATTGAATGTTGTAGCTCAGAGCCATATTCCATAGGTCCAGAGCCATTCGGCATAGGGGGTATGAATGAGTGCCTCCCTGTTTGTTGATGTGCCACATGACTGTGGTGTTGTCTGTCCTTATCATCAATTGGCCTTCTTTGAGGAATGGTCTGAAATTCTGGATTGCTAGTTTCACTGCCAGCATTTCTTTTTGATTTATGTGCAGGTGCAGCTGATCTGGAGTCCATAAGCCTTGAATGCACTTGTCCAGCATGTGGGCCCCCCAACCGAGATCTGAGGCGTCCGTTGTGATGGTCTGGCTTGGTTGAATGTTGTGGAAGGACAAACCTGGGTTTGACTGGCATGCCTGAGCCCACCATAGGAACGCTTCTTTCAGGCATGGGATTAGTGGTATTTTGGTTTCTAAGCTGTGCTTGTGTTGAGACCATAAATTCTTTAGGTACCACTGTAGCTTTCTCATATGCAGTCTGGCATGGGGGACCAAGATTATGCAGGATGCCATGAAGCCCAAGGCCTGCAGTACTTTCCTTGCTGTTAGTTTGTTCTGTTTTGTTAATGCCAGGAAGTAAAGAGGAAGTTGTTCTTGTTTTTCTGCAGTTAGGAATGCCATCTGTTTTACTGTGTCCAATTCTGCACCCAAGAATGTTTCTTGTTTGGGATGGTATCAGTCTTGACTTTTTTAAATTGACTGTGTATCCCAGGGCTTGTAGTAAGCAAATGACTCTTTGTAAGTCTTGTGTCAGTTTGCTTTTGCTGTCCGCTTGTATCAGGCAGTCGTCCAGGTATGGATAAATTTGGATTCCCTGAAGCCTGCAATGAGCGATTACTGATGCCAGGCATTTCGTGAACACTCTGGGTGCAGTAGATAAGCCAAAGGGCAATGCTGAGAATTGATAATGCTCTGATCCTGCAAGAAATCTGAGGTATCTTCTGCAAATTGGGCGTATGGGGACGTGCAGGTATGCCTCCTTGAGATCTAGAGTTACCAGCCAATACTCCTTGCCCAGCATGGGAAGAAGTTGCTGTAGGGTCAGCATTTTGAATTTTGGAACAATGATGAATGTGTTTAAAGCGGACAGGTCGAGAATAGGTCTCCAACTTTTTTCTTTTCTTGGTACTAGGAAGAGTCTGAAGTAAAATCCCTTGCCCTGTTCTGTAGGTGGTACCCTTTCCACAGCTGTCATCTTTGTTAATTGAGCTATTTGTTTTAGGGCTTCTGTCTTTTGATTTGGTGGTAGGTTTGGCATTCCTCTTTTTACTGGTAGGGTGTGGAAATGAAACCTGTAGCCTTGGTCTATAGTTTGCAAAATCCACTTGTCTCTTGTGATATTGTGCCAGTTTTTTGAAAATAAGGCTAACTTTCCGCCTAAGGGTGCTGCTATTTGTTCCCTGGTTGTCAGAGCCAAGTCACTGTGATTGTCCTGTTGCAGTGGTAGTGGTTGTATCTGTGCCTCGTTGGTTGTGCCTTGCCACTGTCCCCTGTAGGCACCACCTCTGGATTGATTTCTGCCTCTGGAACGTCTATTCCTGCCTCTCTGATTTTTAGAGGAGTCTGGAAAGGACCAGTTTTTGGAAGGCCAGTTCCTGCTGAACCTTGGGGGCTGAACCTGTAAGAAATCTTTAACTGTTTGTACAGATTTTGCCTTCTCTTCCATTTTCTTCATTACTTGTTGGGCAGGAGAACCAAATAGACTGACCTTATCCATAGGAGCATCTAATAGTTTTGCTTTAACATGATCCGGCAAAACCTGTTCTTTCAGCCATGCATGCCTTCTTATAACTGTGCCAGTCATGGCTGATCTAAATGAAGCCTCCAGTGCATCATAGCCACATTTTAAAGAATGGTTACTAACCTGCTGAATGTTATTCACCATTTCTAGAACATATTTCTTATCTAAGGAATCATCAGAGGACAGTTTCTTAGTTAACTGATCAAGCATAAACTCTTGGTATTGGATGATATGAAACTGACAGTTCAGAGCTCTAGCTGAGAGAGTAGCAGAGGTGTATACTTTTTACCCCATCTCTAAGGACCTGGATTCCTATCAGAAGGAGGGTTTTTGCTGAGGTCGAAGCTACTGCCTTAGGCCCCTGGGAGATAGTCTCAGGATCTGCAAAGGAGCCTTGTATAAGTGGTGATGAGTGTCGGTACCCTGTAAAACCTATCGGGCTTAGGGGCTGGAGGTAAAGTATCAGGAGCAGTGCAAACATCATTAAATGCATCATCCACAACAGGAAGAACTGGAGGTATAGCTAAGGGCCTATGTAGTGTAAAAAGGTCCTAAGCCTTTTTCTTGAATCTGAGAAATCTTGTCCCTGCCATTGGAATTGCTCTCTCATGGCATGTAAGGTTTCCCCAAAGGAAAATTCCTCTGGTGGAGAGGCAGAAGGAATAGATTCTTCAGCATCAGAATCTTCATAAGTAGAAAGAGGAGCCTCTGGATGGTCTGTATTGTCTGAAACATCAGAAGAGTCATCTGAGGACACTGGCTCAGGGGGCTCTGCTCTAGGTCTCTTTTCTGGAGGTTGAGAGGCCCTGTCTGGGTGAGATTGGGATCCCCTTATTAAAGATATGAGATCCTCTGCCAGAGTAAGCATTTGGGAACTGGAACTGGGCCTGTGAGAGGGAGGCTTAACAGGCACAGACTTAGCAGTTTTGGCTGCCTTAGCCCTGGCAAAGGCCTTTATAGACATGGCTGCAGGAGGCCTAGCAGCACCACGTGCTGGGGTAGAGACATCCAAAGGGATGGTGTCCGATAATTCTAGAGAAACCACATTAGTAGGCAAAACTTCAGAGGCCGATTCAACTAGGTAGAAGGGGCCCGGTAGTAGTCATGGATTGGCTGAAGATTGAACCATTTGCTCGTCACGCGAAGAGACGACACATTTGCTTTAACCGTGGTTCGTTTCGGAAAACCGCGGACGCGCGAGTGGTCCTCCTTTTTTGCGTTCTTAACAATTTGGGTAGTCGGAGGATCCGGCGGCATAATGTAAAATCTGAGCGAAAAACTGTTCTGCAACAAACTCCGGCCCCTAAAAGCGTTCGTCGGTTGAAGGAAGCACAGGCTAAACAAGCTGATTGGAAATCTTTATGAGGTATTTGTTTCCCACAAGTTAAACAGTTATTCACTTTTTCTGACATCGGCTGAGGCAAGAAAGAGTCCCCAAGCTTTAGAAGTCTTAGTAGTAATCTCTGGATCTGACCGACCGGCACTTGCGAACAGCTTCTGCTGGGCGCCCACGCGGCAAGAAAGACTGAGGAAAATGGCGTCGGCTGATGCCTTTATACCAAGACCAGCAGAGATGGCCGGGTGAAGTGCGACACCAGCGAGGCCAGACCCAGACTTTGGAATCCGGCCGACCGAAGGGCTGCCTGATGACAGGACAACCCATTTGTAAGGACTGCAGATGCATCCTTGAAGGACATCCCTTTTATTTTATCCTCATTCTATGGAGGAAAGTGTAGTGACTAGAATTAGAGGCATAGGTTAGAGGAGTAGAGAAAGGGGTGAGAGTAGGAAGGGGAAAGAGATATCAGTCTGGGTTAGCACATGGACAAAGCCAGTGAGATTTAAGATGTTCTTTAAGATGTTTTTTTAAATAGAAAAGTAGAAGCAAGAGTTGATATTTCAGAAGGAAGCGGATTCCAGTTTTTACCTGCTGTGTTCGAGAAAAGTGAGTCACCAGCTTTGTTCTTAGATTTAATAGAGGAAACTAGGAGCTTATTAGCAGAGCGTAGTGTAGCCAGATTTTTGTATGGTGTAATCATATTAGTGAGAATAGGGGTGTTGGGGTGGTATAGGATCTTTTGGGTGATAAGTAATTGTTGACAAAGTATATGGTTCTAGCCATCCCAATTGTTTGAGGTTGAGGCAGTGGTGAGTTTTAAAGGGGGAGCAAGTGATGAATCTAGCTATGCTGCTATAACAGCTGGAAAGTTTGGAGAGGTTGTTTTTAGATAGGTTAGTATATATAGCAGAGGCATAGAAAAGGGTAGAAATAAGGTGGGTCTGGGCAGTAGTTTTTCTGGCAAAAGGGGTAAGGAAGGGTTTAATTCTATAGAGGGTACCAAGTTGTTTATTAACAGACTTTATAGTGGAGTTAATGTGGTCATCATAGTTGAGGCGATTATCAACTGTAACACCTAGTAGGTGGGTTGTAGTATCTGGGGTTATGTTGGTAGCATTGTTAGAGGTTATTGAGAAGAATGGATGAGGTGATTTATGAGTTGGAGTAAAAAGCAGTAATTTTGTTTTTTTGGGATTTTAGGAGGAGGCAGTGTTGCATAAACCAATTTTCAACATTATGCAAAACAGTTTGGGCGAGGGACTGGAGAGAGGCTATGTTCTTAGCTGTACAGATTAAGGTAGAGTCATCTGCATATTGAATGCAGGTGGCTTGTGGAATGTTTTTGTGTAGATCATTAATAAATAAGGAAAAAAGAAGGGGACCTAAGATAGAGCCTTGGGGTACTCCAATATTTACTGGAAGTAGTGTAGACATATTGTTATCCCAAAGTACTGCTTGCTGTCTGTTTTCCAGATAAGACCTAAACCGTTGTAATGCTTGGGGATCGAGTGAATTGGCTTTTAGTTTGTCTAGAAGTAAATTATGGTTAACCATATCAAAGGCTTTTGACAGGTCAATAAATAGCGCAGAGGAAAAAGGAAAAACAGTTATTGTTACGATTTGTGTTTATAGAGTCGTAATTCTTTATTTTCTGCACAGTCAGAAATCAACATAATTTTCTGTTTAAGCAATCTAATAACATGACGTTGTTGATACTTTAACATATGACATTGGAAGTTTAAAGCCCTAATGGCCAAGGTTGCAGAAGTATAAACCTTCTTAGCCCATCTATCCAGCACCCTGGAGTCTCTATCAGAAGGGAAAGGATTTTTAGCAGTAGAAGCCTTAATGCTCTTGGGTCCCTGTGAAATAGTCTCTGGATCCGCAATAGGATTTTTAAAAAGGAACTTGTGTGAATCAGGAACCCTGTAATATCTGTCAGGTTTTCTGGGAGCAGGAGGCAGAGAATCAGGGGCCAAACTAGATTCTGAAAAGACATCATCAACAATGTCTAGTACAGGAGGAATAGCTAAAGGCCTATGCTGAGGCAGGAGTAAGAAATACCCAAGCCTCTTTTTTGAATCAGAAAAATCCTGGCTTTCCCAGTGGAAATGCTCATTTAAGAGTATGTAAGGTTTCACCAAAAGAAAAATCCTCTGGAGGGGAAGCAGAGGGAATAGAGTCCTCTGCATCAGAATCCTCAAAAGTAGATAAGGGCAAATCCACATCATCAGAAGAATCAGAAAAATCAGAATCCTGGTCAGAAGATTCATAAACAACTTCATTCCTAGGTCTCTTAGAAGGGGGAGGCTGGCTTCCCCTGATGAGTTATAAGATCTTCAGCCATTCTTATCATTTGTTTTTTAGGCATACAGGCCTGAGCATGCGACCTGGGCATCGGTTCTTTGGGCATGGTTTGAGATTTAGACCTAAAAGAAGAAGGAGGCATTGGTTTAATATGCAGGTCCGTAGGGCTGAATACACCCACAGAAGCCGGTGCCTGCACAGCGGCTCCGGACCCATCCAAGGTAGAGACATCCGCAGGTTCCATAGTTGAAGCATCTCGCGGCATACCGGACTCCGAAGGGGTCTCAGTAGAGGCCTGCGAATCAGAAGTAGCGGGTATCAGGGACTGCGAAAGTGCCTCACTGAGTACCGGCGAACTGACGACTGGCTTAGGAGAAGCATCATTGGCCGTTTTGGATCTCGGCAGCCTGTCTCTGTCTTTATCTTTTGTGTTTTTTTGGAATCCCGGTAGTCGGATGGCTAACCAACGACATTTCTGGATAATTAAACCGAGAACCGAAATATTTAGAGGCAAAAATATACAGACGACGGATAGTGCGCTGATTAAATAAAGCACAAAACTGACAGCATGGTACATCATGGTCAGGGCCTAGGCAAGGAATACAGTACGAATGAAAATCTTTATGAGATATTTGCTCTCCACAAGTAATGCAATTATTAACTTTTACTGACATCGGTAAGGAGCAAGAAAAAGTTTCCCCAATGGGATACTTAGCTTTAGTTGAAGACTTTGGTTCTGAAACTCGAAAATGAAAATTTTAGGAATCGGCCGACCGGCACTTGTGAACTGCTTCTGCTTTGGGCACCGCACGGCAAGACAAACTGATGTAATGGCGTCGGCTTCATGTTTTATACCCCTGATGACCTGACGTCATGGAAGAAGGGACAGCAACCGACGCAGGACCCAAGACTTTGTTGATCAGGCCGACTGAGGGCTACTGCAAGCAGATAACCCAAAAGTGATGACTGCAACAGTGAAACACGAAGAACATCTGTGGTGTTGTCTGTCTTTACCAATAGTTGTCCTGGAAGAATAAGGCCTTTGAAGGCTGTCAGAGCATTCTGTACAACTAACATTTCTTTTTGATTGATATGCAAGTGTATCTGCTTTGGGTTCCATTTGGCTTGAATGCACTGCCCTACCATGTGAGCCCCTGTGCATAATCTGATGTGTCTGTTGTTAGGGTTTGGGTGGCAGGGGTAGAGTGACAGAGAGTGCCTTGTTGTGGTTGCAGGCTTCTGCCCACCAAAGGAACTCTGTCCTTAGACAAGGAATGATAGGAATCATTGTTTCCAGGTCCTGAGAATGTTGACACCATAGACTTTTTAGGTACCATTGAAGTTTCCTCATATGCAGTATTGCATATGGAATTAACAGAATGCAAGAGGCCATGAACCTCAGGGCTTGCAGTATTTTTCTTGCAGATAGCTGGGTTTTGGAGGCCAGTAGTTTGTCAAATAAATTTGTTTCTCTGGAGTGAGGAATGCCATCTGGGAAGTTGTGTTCAAGCTTGCTCCCAGGAATACAATCTGTTGACTGGGTACTAGCTGTGATTTATTTTCGTTGATGGTGTACCCCATTGAAGTTAGAAGTCTCTTTACAAATGCCAGCTACTGTAATAGCAAGTCCTGACTTTCTGCCTGAATCAGGCAATTGTCCAAGTATGGGTAAATCTGAATACTTCTCTGCCTGCAAAATGCAATGGCTGGAGCTAGGTACTTTGTGAATACCCTGGGCGCAGTAGATAAGCCAAAGGGAAGTGCAGAGAACTGATAGTGCATAGATCCTGCTCTGAAGTGTAGGTATTTCCTGCAAGATTCCCTTATGGGGATGTGCAGATAAACTTCTTTTAAGTCTAGGGTTGCAAGCCAGGAATCCTTGGCTAGCACAGGAAATAGCTGTTGGAGAGTTAGCATTTTGAATTTTGGAACCACCAGAAAGGTGTTGAGAATAGACAGATCCAGGATAGGATGCCAAGAGTTTTCTTTTCTGGGAACAAGAAACAGTCTGGAATAAAAGCCTTGTCCCCATTGTTCTGCTGGAACAGGTTGAATAGCCTTGATGCTGAGGAGAGAAAGTACTTGCTTTTGGGCCTCCACCCACTGGTTTGGGGGGAGGTCTGGCCATCCACTTGGGATTGGGAGTGAGTTGAAGTGGAATCTGTATCCTAGGGAAACTATGTTTAAAACCCATCTGTCTTGGGTAATGTATTGCCAGTTTTTTGCATGCTGCGCAAGTTTCGCTCCTAAAGTTGCAAGTACTTGGGCAAGGCTTGGAAGAGTTAAGGACAGGTCATTGTGCAATTATACCCTAGGGTGGTGGCTTACTACTCTCTGTTTTGGACGTGGGAGCACCCCACTGCTTAGATCTGTGCATAACCTGAGACTGAAGTCTTGGTGGTCTGCTGCCCCTGGGCTTGGACTGAGAAGGCCTGGAAGGGACTGGAAAGGACCAGTTCTTTGAAGGCCAATGCCTACTGAATCTAGGTGGCTGTACCTGTAAGAAATCTTTAACAGTTTACATAGATTTAGCTTTCTCTTCCATCCTTTAGAGGACTTCTTCTGTTTTATTGCCAAATAGACGCTCTTGGTTTAAAAGGGTGCATCCAGTAATTTTGCTTTGACATGATCTGGCAAGTTTTGTGCCTTAAGCCAAGCATGCCTTCTAAGAACAGACCCAGTGACAGCAGCCCTGCAAGATGCTTCTAAGGCATTAAACCCACATTGCTAAGTATGTCTACCAACTTGTTTAGCAGAATGCATTAACTCTTGTAAATCTTTGTGTTTTGCACAGTCTGGAATCAACATAATTTTCTGCTTAATTAGCTCTATAATATGCTGCTGATACTTTAATATATGAAACTGGCAATTTAAAGTTCTAATGGCCAGAGTAGCAGAGATGTATACCTTCTTACCCAGTCTGTCTAAGGTCCTAGAATCCATGTCCGAAGGGGTAGGATTTTTGGCAGTAGTAGCCTTAATGCCTACAGGCCCTTGGGAAACGGTCTCTGGAGCCGCAGTAGGATTATTGAAAAGGAATTTGTGGGAGTCAGGTACTCTATAGTACTGGTCAGGTTTCCTGGGAGCTGTTATCCGGGGTAAGGCTGGACTCCAAGAAGACATCCTCTACGATCTCCAGAACAGGAGGGATAGCTAGAGGCCTGTGCTGAGGTAGGTTTAAAAAATTCCCTTAGTCTCTTTTTGGACTGAGAGTAGTCCTGGCTCTCCCAGTGGAAATGCTCCCTAAGGGTATGCAGGGTTTCACCAAAAGAAAAATCTTCTGGAGGGGAATCCTCATAGGTAGATAAGGGTATGTCCTGGTAGTCAAAAGGAACAGAGATATCAGATTCCTGATCAGAAGAATCAGAAGGAAAATCAGTTCTAGGTCTCTTTGAGGGGGAAGGCTGGCTTCCCCTAATTAAGGTAATAAGGTCTTTAGCCATTCTAATCATTTGTTTTTGTGGCATGTGGGCCTGAGAATGGGCTTTGGTCATCGGTTTCCTAGGCGTAGTGCGAACTTTAGGTCTGAGAACTTCAGTACTTTTGGCTTGAAACAAAGTCGTCGGTTTAATATGAAAATTGATAGGCCTGAATACACCCTCAGAAGCCGGTGCTTGCACAGCGGCTCCGGACCCATCCAAGGTAGAGACATCCGCAGGTTCCATAGTCGAAGAAGCATCTCGCGGCATACCGGATTCTGAATGGGACTCAGTAGAGGCCTGCGAATCTGCAGAAGCGGGTATGAGGGGCTGCGAAAGCACCTGAGTACCTACTGGCGACTAGCTTAAAGGTAGCATTGTTGGCAGTTTTGGACCTATGCAGTCTCTGTCTTTATCCTTACTTTTTTAGAAGATTGGTAGTCGGATGGCTTATCGAAGCCATTTCGGAGTATGGAGATCGAGAGAGAAAGAATTTTGCTATGAAAATTGCCCGATGAATAGTTTGGGCGTTGAACAAGGCACAAGACCGACAGCGAGGGACGTTGTGGTCTGGGCCTAAACAGGTGACGCAGTAAGAATGAAAATCTCTATAAGGTATTTGCTTTCCACAGGCAAGACAATTATTCATTTTTTCTGACATCTGTTAGAGCAAGAAAAAAGGATTCCCAACGGGGTACTTGTCTGAAACTTGAAAACGAAAATTTCAGGAGTCGGCCGACTGGCACTTGCGAACTGCTTCTGCTTTAGGCACCACACAGCGACTGATGAAATGGCGTCAGCTGCATGTGTTATACTCCTGACGACTTGACGTCATGGAAGAAGCGACAGCTTCTGAGGCAGAAATCCCAAAACTGGTATTCAGGCCGGCTAAGTGTTACCTGCAGGCAGATAACCCAAATGTGATGACTGCAACAGTGAAACATGAAGATCTTCTGCAATAAGTAATGGTTTCTTGAAGTCAGTGACTAAATACTGGCAACATCTAGAGTGCAGATGCCACAGCTGCAACTGTACTACACATTTACAGATCACAGCTTTCACTTTACAGATCCTTCTGTTTCCCTTTCAATTTTTTGAAGAGTTTGGTCTGGCACTGATATCTCCCAGAAAGGATGGAGAGACTAATACTGAAATCTCTGCCCTTGACATGTTACTCTCAAAAAACCCTCTGCATGAAACAGTCTGTTGCCAGACAGACTATCTGGAAGAATTAAGGGACTGACAGGGGAGAGAGGGAAGTCCCTCATATGGTCATTCAGCTTTATTAGACTGTCCTTTGTTCTGGGGGACTCCTGCTTTCTTTTTGGAACATCTCTGCTTATCAGCAGATTGCTGAGACAGTTTATTTTGTTTTTTAAAAAATGTAGAGGGAGCTTTGAAACTTGTAGAAGGAGTACTGAATAATTAGAGCGCTCCCTTGAATCAGCGTCCTCTCTCATCACACTTTTTAATGACCTCTGCAGCAAGATGTCAAAAAATTAGTTGTCTATCCCAACGGGGGATTCAAAATGTCACATTTACATCATGCATGTTTCTTTATCTTCATAGACACTGCTCCCCAAACAAAGTTTGATGCATTTGTTGTTACAGATGATGCTGAAGCTGGATTTTGATAAAACTGGTCTCTCCACCAAAATATCTCCCTTTCACATAGCCAAAAACTGAAATCTGAAATATCAAGCGATGTTGATGTTGACACCATAGACATTTTAGGTACCACTGAATTTTTCTAATGTTGAGTCTTGACAGAAGAATCATGAGAATCAAATGTCATAAGATTCAAAATCCTGATGGAAAAAAAAAAAAACAGGTTGTGATAGCAGTCTGAATGGAAAAACTCAGGAATAGATATATATAGATCTACTTTTCCAGTGAAGAATGGCACTGTGAACTGCAGTATTTAGAAGACATCCCAGGAAAACAGTTCTATGAGAAGTCAAACAAAACTTTTGTATGTTCTCCTGGAGCTGTAGTTTGTGTAGGAGATCCCTCACTCAAATGACAGATTCTGACACTTGAGAAAAGACTCTGCAAGAATAAGCAAGTTGTCCAAATAAAGAAAACTGTGAACACCTTGCAGTCTATATCTATCACAGCAGCTGGACACTTAGTAAATACCCTTGAAGCAGTGGATTAGACCAAACAGCAACGCAGAGAAATGTGTGTGAGATCTGGACACAGAAAACTTTTAACAAATATCTGAAATCTGGATCTATAGGAATGAGATGATAAAAACTTAATTCTAAAGTCATCAGAAAACTCAAATGGGGAATGACAGGGAAAAAGTTGTGAAGGGATAACATTTTGAACTTGGGCACTGTCACAAACAGCTTAAGAAAGGAAAGATCCAGAACTGGCTTCTATAATTTTCTTTCTTTGGCACTGAAGCATTCTAGAATAAACTCTTTTTCCTTCCTGACAAGGAGAGACTGCTTCCATAACCATCTGAGACAGCAGGTGCTGAATGACAGAAGGAAAATGAGTGACATGGGGGGTGAGGGGGAATCCCTTAAAAAGGAGAGAGAGACTCATTGGCAACTGTAACCTTGTCAATTTACTTCCAGAACCCATCTGTCAGAAACTATCTATTGCCAAAGAGACAAATGGATGTTCTCAGACTTTCTGGAAGAATTAAAAGGTTGCCAATGTGGGAATGGGGAAGGGAGTCTTGCAGATAGTAATTTTGACTTATTAGACTGTTTTGTTGGGGGAGGGGGCACCTTTATTTTTGGAACCTCCTTACCATTGCTTTTTAACCATTTGCT
Source organism: Protopterus annectens (assembly GCF_019279795.1). NCBI lineage: Eukaryota > Metazoa > Chordata > Ceratodontiformes > Protopteridae > Protopterus > Protopterus annectens. Next base: position 1,000,563,108 of record NC_056748.1, read on the forward strand.
TAGCATTAGTCTGCTACATTTATTTTCCATTTTGAAAAAGGTTGAAGAGGTAGCATTAAACCCCTTTGATAAATCTGGAGAAGGAAGGCTGAAAAATCTGAGACTCCTTGAATCAGCTAACCACTTTCATGACAATTTTTTTCCAACACAAAAATCAGTAAAAAGCACTTTGAACACTTACCCCCAATCCCCAAAAGTAAAACAATACAACTTTTACCTCAGAAAATGTAGTTTGTAATTAGTTTTAACAACTTTTTTCCAGAAAAGTAAAAAGTAATGCTTCTGTTTAAAAGTTACTAAACGTCATGTGATAAATCAATACAAATATTTTTCCTAGCTTAACATTTACAATTACACAGAAGATTTCAGTTTCTGTCATAAAAGTGTGGAAGTCCCCCCCACTACCACAAAGGGAAGTTATCTGCCCAGCAATGGAAGGCATTAGCTGACCGTCAATGCTCGAAAGCCCACAAATGTAGAGCTCTTCAATGGTCAGAAAGCTCTACAAGGCTTGGCACCCAAACCACTCTTTCTTCAGTTCAGCTCCAGCTGACCAGTGTTTTGGGTATGTGGAGGGTGCCTTTGAAGCTTTGGAAGCTGACTGGCTGTAAGCCCATACAGCTACGGCTACAGCAGCAGTGATCATAATGATGAACATATAGGGATTCCCAACACAAAGTGTTACAGATCAGTGGCCCTTATAAGCGAAATGGTACCCTGCTTGCCTGACATGTAATGCTAAAGTGGTAATAGAAATAACGTCTGCTGACATGTAATGCTAAAGTGGTAATGGAAACAACATCTGCTGATAATGTTTATGACCAGAAACCAACCTGTTGCAAGCATCATTTACTACATGCCGACTCTTACAAGTCGGCTCAGGAATTTTAAGACTAGCACAATGGCACAGCGGATAGTGCTCTCGCCTCACAACAAGAGGTTTCCCAGTTCAAATCTCGGCTGGGGTGCCTTCTCAGAGGGGTCTGTATGACCTTCTCTGTGTTTGACTGGGTTTTCTCCTATATTTACAGCAGGTAGACTGAACATTTTAAAAAGGGTTGTGGATGGCTGGATGGATTGTGAGCCAAATAGTTCCTTCACCTATAAATTACAAAATGCAATGAATGCTGAAGACAAACAGGCCAGGATAAAACAAACTCATTCCATTCCAGCCATCTCTCTTGGCATTTAGTGAGAACACTGCATATTACAACTGTACAACCTATAACAGAATGTAACTTGGCTTTTTTGTCACTTGAACCTTCCTGACTTTGGCATGTTGGAATCAATGTAGAAGAATTGCACAAAAAAAGGTGAACAGTAGAGTGGAGCCTTCTTATTCAGATAGATTAAAACAACTGAATTTATACAGCACACTGAACGTTAATGAGAGTAAAGCTATGCTTGGCCATGTAAGCCATTTTAGATGTAGAGTTTAGGAATTAAATTGGGTTGAGTATTAAAATGCCACACAATAACATTAGAGACACAGGACCAGTATTTATAATAGGGAATAATATAATGTGTCAAAAGAGATGTATATTTAACACAAACTTTACCCAGAGTACTGGAATAAACTACCTGTTGGGATTAGAAAATGAAAAAGCACGGATACCTTTAAAGTTAAACTGAATAAGTATATGGGAGATAAAAAATATGTCCGTGGTATCCAGGAGTCTGCACTTTTAATGGTCTATTAATGGCCTAACTGGCCTATGCAGCAAAATAACCAGGAAACATCACACATAATTTTTAAATCCATTAAAAAAATGAAAAAAAATGTTTACCTTTGCTTTCTGTGATGCCTCACATCCATACTTTCTAACACTGTTTCCAGAAAATTAAATCTTTCCCCCAGTCTCTCTGTCTGGGAAGTGTTTGTTCAAAACCCACATATAAATCAGACCATTACCTGTGAGCTGCTCTTTTCTCCATTGCTGTGTACTTCAGGTTCTGAACTTCTGGCACTGTGCTGAGGTGTTTGTGGTCGAGGACTAGATGAGAGACCAAAAGAATAAAATAACAGTCTGAACATCTGGTACCTCACTTAGCAAAGTATAAAAAAAGGCCTCATAGTTTTTTTTTAAACTTATTCTCATGCAGACTGCTACTTACTGGCTAACTGTAAAGTATATTCCCTTTCTACCATAAACACTTTTACAACTCGCAAACATTGTAAAATGCTGTTTTCAACTGTACTGACTGCTGTCAACACAAGTGATATAGATGCTATGCTTGAACTTGTACATTTCAGAAATGGAGTTTTATAAACATATTTATTAAAAACATTGATTATGGGTAACCTTGATATTCTGACACTAGTGCGAATCCAGGAATAGCAACACTGACTGACCAAAAATCTGACTTACAAACACTATTAGTCAGAGATTGACATATCTCAAAGTATTCCTTTTATCTACAGTATGGTGATCTTGGTACTGGTTGATATATATATATATATATATATATATATATATATATATATATATATATATAGATGTATGTGGGTGCAGGAGGGAAGCCTCCTACAAAAAAATAACTTTAAAAGGAGAGCTTTGTTTTCATAAATACAGGACTCATACTGGTGAGTCTCAGAATTATAACAGGGAGCCCTGGTTATATTTTCTTTTAATTTCCAGGTACCATTTGAACGTTGCAATTAATTACTTTAGTCAGTGGGACTGAACATGAGGTGGGGGGGGGGGGTATTCTGCATGATGAGAACTTTTGACTTTCCTTCAAAAATGATACACCCCATAATTGCATATACTTAAAACAATGCATTTCCTTCCTAATGTAGCCACTGAAAAGTCTTACGTGGCATTCAGGGTTGGATTCCATAATGATCGGTGTAGCATGGCATAGTGAACAGCTTCTGCTCTGATATTAAATCTCAACTCTGCCCCCTCCCCCATAAGGCACTGGGAGCACTATATTCACAGGAAGTTACTAGGCCGAACCTTACAAGCCAAGCCAAGTGCTTACCCTGATTTCCATGATCAGCACCTATTGCCCCTGTCCAAGGGACACAGGAGGAACCCCCAAGGTGAACTTACTGTCACTCATCCAATCGTCCAGATTGCGTTTGAAGAGGGCTAGTGAGGTGCTCTGTTTGACATGAAGTGGGAGTCTGTTCCAAAGGTGTGGTAACCTCTGTGGAGACAAATCTGTCACTCCAGCAGGTTTTATTAATGTTTACATACCAGGTTAATGTCTTTAGACCAAGTAACCAGTGTACCATTTGACTTGCAGATATGCAGCATTTCCAATAAAGCAGGGTCAGAGATTGCTTTGTATGCAAGGCACAGATCACCTCAAAGTAGTCTGTATGAAACAGAATAAAGTGACAGTGATTTCAGATGATCCCCATAGGACAGATGCTAAAGACCTTTAATGTTCCTTGTGAGGAACCTTTGTGGTTTCTCCAACTGCTGCAGGTACTTGGAAAGGTACATACCAAAAGGGGCATTGTACTCAGTTATTGGCCTGATGAGGGAAGAGTACAGGGAGGTTATAACTACTTTTTTTTCTAGAGGCAATGCCCTTACTTATGAGATGAGTAATATACAATGCCCTTCTTACCTCCGTGGAGACATGGTGGTCAAAGGTAAGGTTGCTGTCAACCTGTGTGCCCAGGTCTCTCACCACTGAATGCAAACTTAAGGTGTTGCTACTGATGTGGTAGTTGGCAGGAACATCGCATTTACCTAAAGGAAGGATAACCCATTTTTTGCATTGAGTTTAAGGCCATGCCTTTGGCACCAATCATTTGTTTGTGTAAGACCCTCTTGTAGGATGTTGACACCATTTGGAGATTCTATGACTGTTCCCAGTTTGCAATCATCAGCAAATTTCCCTAGATCACTTGATGCTATGTTGACATTGCAAGTGTTAGGGATACACATTATACCAGAAACTGGCAATTAGATTCACAAAACTTAGCGATAATGAACCTCATTACCTATTCCTGGTATAATCTGATGACCATCGAGCCCAGTGCGTACTTGCCGAGAACTGAAATAGAACATCTTCACACTGTCACTTTTATGTTGGATATACTAATGCATGCATAACAAGTAAAACTCAATCATGCATGCATTAAGAAGTCTGGAAACACAGGTGGGCTATGCTGTGGCACTCTAGTACACAAGTGTAGTTTAACTTTTTTTTTAAAAAGTGTGTTTTGAGTCAGTCATTCTCAAGATATAAAAGGGGCATCTCACAAAACACACTAGCATGCATGATCACACTGCTCCCTGTTCCTGAACAAAGGTCACACTGGCCTCAAAAGTTTAACCTGAACATCAGAACTGCTACTTCAAGCATGCACTTTAAACAAAACAATGCCTGCAACACCAATTCTGACATACAGGTAGAGCTGTACTTAAACTGCAGAAGCTCACTGACTTCAAAGGGTTACACTTAGAACTTTTACACAGGCATTCGACACCAGTGTAAAAATTCAAAGTAATGTGGCAGTGTAGGTATGGCTGTTCTTTTAGAATTGGGCATACGGCTCCCAAATATCTCATTAATATGTACAATATGAGTCCGTTTTTGGGCTCTGGCATGGAATTATGTTACCTCACGTGTAACTTCCTCCACAATCCCACAGTCAGTAAAAGGCACAAGATGACTGCTTTAGAAAATGAACTATAAGAATCTTTGATAGGAATTCAAACTGAAGTAAAATGTGCAACAGATGTATGTAAGGCTTGTTATGAATGAGCACAGCCATGCAGACATCCCAGAGAAGAAAAGGACCACTGAATACATTCTGTCATTTCCCAAAAGGTAAAAAAATAATGACAGCACTAACCAGCCACATCTGCTGCAAGATACTTGCATACTATGAAACCATAGCAGAAACAACAAAGAACTCTCTCTTCCCTCTTGGCCAACTCTCAACCTCAGTGATTAACAAAGGATTAGATCAACAGGCCAACAGGAGGGTAATGATCTGCAGCAGTATCGGCAAAGAAAATTTAAGAACTAAAATAAAAACTTATTTTAACTGACTGCTTTTACTGTTAACTTCATCTGCTCAATGATCAATCAGTTAGTCGTGAAGTATACAGGTCTCCTTTTCACTCTAATAATGCAATTTGTCACAGTCTCTCTCATTCATTCAACAGAAATAAAACAGATTACAACATATAACAGCAATGCTTTCCCATTCTGCTCACCTATTTGCATGTAAAGCAGATGTTAATCACCACTGAACAGCATTCACAATCTTCTGTTCTAAACTTAAGTTGTCTAAAACCTGGCTTACACATTACTGAAATATCCTGCTGCTTTTTGTGTTCACTTCATTACATTCCCCATTTTATCTATGAAAATATATCTTTACACTGAAGACTGTTGTTACATTTCAGAGGCAACCTACATTCCCTTGTTTTTGCACATCTCTTTCAAAATGGCATTGCTTCCAAAGTCAGGTATTCTTTTCCTCAGTGTATCTGTTATATCTCCAGCCCTTAGCCAAGTATTACATACTTCCCAACTGTTATCATTTTATTAAAAAAAAAAAAACAGCAGTGATATTATAAAGGATGCCTTTGCTTCTTAAATATATCAAGCAAAAATATCAACAAAAATGTATAATATTTTTGACTTTTTATAAGCCAGCAAAAAAAACACATATAACAAATTTTTAACAGATGTCCAGAACACTAACTAAAACAAATCAAGGAAAAGTACAGTTTTGTACCTACCATAAATGTAGATGTTCGAGTGCTAATACAGCTGCAGTCATAACAGATGGGTTTTCCTGCCGTCAGGCAGGTCCTCGGTCGGCCGAATTCCAAAGTCTAGGTCCGGTGTCGGTTGTCGTCGCTTCCTCCCTGACGTCAGTGCGACAGGGGTATAAAAGAACCAGCCGACGCCATTTTCTTCAGTTTTTCTTGCCCCAGATGTCAGGTGGCCCCAGAAGGAAGGCAATACATAAATCTATGTAATAATGCAATGCAATATAATCAAAAAACAGTAGTTGCAAGCAAATACACCATAAATGAATACCCCAATCAGGTTGTATGAGGAGGTGTTAGCCATTAGGCCTGTCCCAAGAGGGGAAGGAGGGAGGGAAACCTGGACTGCAGCTGTATTAGCACTCGAACATCTACATTTATGGTAGGTACAAAACTGTACTATGTTCATCGTGCATACAGCTGCAGTCATAACAGATGGGTAGAATCCCAAAGCTAAAAAAGGGGTGGTAGGCACTAGGTGGAACTAAGAGGAGCCAGGATGCCCTGCAAGACTGCAGTGGCAAAGCCTGCTTTAGATTTGGAGTATAATGGTAGGTGATAGTGCTTGGAGAAGGTATGCACAGAACTCCAAGTGGCTGCTTCTAAAATATCTTTGGTAGGAACCCCCCTGAGGAAAGCTGCAGAGGTAGCTGTGGCCCTTGTGGAGTGAGATCTGATGCCTGCAGGTACAGTTTTACCATGAAAAGAGTAACAAAAGCGTATGCAGTGGGCTATCCATTTTGAGATTGTCTGTTTGGAAATTGGCTTCCCTTGAGCTCCTGTAGCATAGGACACAAAGAGTTGCTCTGATTTTCTGAAAGGCTTTGTTCTGTCCAAATAATAACGCAGCTGTCTGTGGATGTCTAAGGAATGTAGTAGTCTCTCCCCTTTGTTTTGAGGATTAGGGTAAAAGGTAGGTAAGTGGATAGCCTGATTCAAAGCTACCCTGGATACTACCTTTGGCATAAAGGACGGATTGGTTCGTAAGGAAACTGTCCTGATGGAAAATGATGAAAGGCTGCACAGCCATGAGGGCTTGTAGTTCCGATACCCTGCGAGCTGAGGTGATAGCCAGAAGTAAGGCTGTTTTCCAGGACAAATATTGCAGTTCTGTTGAGGCAGCTGGCTCAAAAGGAGGCAAGGTCAGTTTTTCTAGAATGAAATTGAGGTCCCAAGCAGGTAACTGGTTGTTTCCTTGGGGGTTTTATATTCTTAGCCCCTCTGAGGAACTGTCTTAAGAGGGGGTGAGAGAATAAAGGAGGATCAGTGTTGTATTCTGCAGAAATGGCTGAGGCATGGATTTTGATGGAGGAGAATGAAAGTCCACTGCTTAGCATCTCAGCTAGATACTGTAATATTTGAGGTAAATTCAGTATTCCAGGATTCTGACCCTTTTTCTCATTCCAGGCACAAAACCGTTTCCATTTTGCGGAGTAAGCTTTTCTAGTAGAAGGCCTTCTGGCCTCCAAAATGACATCCTGCACCTCCTTGGAGAGTAGGGTCTGTTGTGAAGTTAAGGAATCTCCCATGCGGCCAGATTGAGTGTTTTCAGCTGACTGTGAAGAGTTTTGAAGTTGTGCTGAGTCAGAAGAAGAGGCATTAGAGGTAGGATCCATGGTGGGGAATGCGTCAGGCTCCTCAGGAGTGGGTACCAGTGTTGTCTTGGCCAGTCTGGAGCAATGAGAATCATCTTTGGTCTGTCTGCTCTGGTTTTTAATAGAACTTTGGGCAGCAGAGGAAGAGGTGGAAAGGCATAAACTGTCATTGTTGTCCAACTGAAAGAGAGTGCGTCCACTCTCCAGGCCTGTGGATGAAAGGTCCTTGAGCAGAATTTTGCCAATTGGTGATTTCTGTGGGTGGCAAAGAGATCTATGTCTGGCCTTCCCCATGTTTAAATTATCTCTGTAAAAACTTGAGGATGCAACTTCCATTCGTGTGGATCTGTCATATTTCTGCTTAGGTTGTCTGCCAGCGTGTTTTCCTTGCCTGGCAAGTACTGTGCTTGAAGTTCGATTTGTAATTCCAGAGCCATGTTCCAAAGAGACATGGCCAGCCTGCATAGGGGGTATGAATGGGTTCCTCCCTGTTTGTTTATGTACCACATTACTGTGGTGTTGTCTGTCCTTATCAGTAGCTGACCTGGATGCAGAAGGTTTTTGAAAGCTATAATAGCATTTATTACTGCTAGCATTTCCTTTTGATTGATGTGTAGGTGCTTTTCTTTTTGGGACCATTTGCCCTGAATGCACCGATCTGTCATGTGCGCCCCCCCCAGGCGTAGTCCGAGGCGTCTGTTGTGATGACTTGTTTTGCTTGAGGCTTGCAGAATGGGAGACCTGTGTTTCTTTGGCATGCTTGAGCCCACCACAGAAATTCCTTTTGAAGACATGGAATCAGTGGTATTATTGTTTCCAAACTGTGGCTGTGTTGAGACCATAGGTTTGTCAGGTACCATTGAAGTTTCCTCATATGCAGCTTTGCACATGGGATTAGTAGGATGCAAAATGCCATGAATCCCAGAGCCTGCAGGATTTTCCTTGCAGTCAGCCTGGTGAAATTTGCTAGTTTTCTGAAATATTGAGTTAGTTGCCCCTGTTTCTCTGGTGTGAGGTAGGCCATCTGGGTGTTTGTGTCCAAGTTGGCACCCAGGAAAATTATTGTTTGAGAGGGTATTAGCCTTGATTTCTTTTTGTTGACTGTGTATCCCAGAGAATTCAACAACATTATTACAAAAGCCAGATGTTTCAGAAGTATGTGCTTGCTGTCTGCTTGGATCAGGCAGTTGTCCAAATATGGGTATATTTGTATCCCTTGAAGTCTGCAGTAGGCAATTACTGATGCCAGGCATTTCTTGAATACTCTGGGCGCAGTAGATAAGCCAAAGGGCAATGCAGAGAATTGATAATGGGTTGAACCTGCAAGAAATCTGAGGTATCTTCTGCAATCTTGTCTGATTGGGACATGCAGGTATGCCTCCTTGAGGTCCAATGTTACCAGCCAAGACTCTTTGCCCAGCATGGGTAGAAGCTTCTATAATGTGAGCATCTTGAATTTTGGCACGAGTAAAAATGTGTTTAGGATGGATAGGTCAAAAATAGGTCTCCAATCTTTTCCCTTCCTTGGTACCAGGAATAGTCTGGAGTAAAAACCTTGACCTTGTTCTTGTGTAGGTACCTCTTGAATAGCTTTCATGTCCATGAGATCTGAAATTTGTTTTTGTGCCTCTGCCCTTTGATTGTGTGGCAGGTTTGGCATGCCTCTCATTTTTGGAAGGGTGTGAAAATGGAATCTGTAGCCTCTGTCTATAATGTCCAGGATCCATTTGTCTTTTGTGACAATATGCCAATTTTTCGAAAATAATGCCAGTTTTCCGCCTAAAGGTGCTGCCATTTGAGCCTTGCTTGGCATGCAAAGGGAAAGTCATTGGGTCTGCTTTCTGAATGGCTGTGAACTATCCTCACCACCTCTTTGTGTAGGTGCTTGCCATTGTCTGCCTCTAAACGATCCTTGAGATTGCCCTCTGCCCCTCGGGCACCTGTATCTACCTCTTTGGGGTCTGTCCGTGGCTGGAAAGGACCAATTTTTGGAAGGCCAATTTCTACTGAAACGTGGAGGTTGTACCTGTAGGAAATCTTTCACTGTTTGCATTGATTTAGCCTTTTCCTCCATTTTCTTTAATACCTCCTCAGCTTTAACACCAAATAATACATCTTTTTGCAGAGGGGCATCTAGTAATTTAGCTTTGACATGATCTCGTAAGGTTTGCACTTTGAGCCAGGCATGTCTATGTATGACTGATCCTGTAACAGCAGCTCTACATGAGGCCTCTAAAGCATCAAAACCACATTGCAAGGTATGTTTACCCACTTGTTCTGCACTATGTATCAAATCCTGCAACTCCTTCAAGTCTGGTTGTTCAGTTTGTGACATTTTGCTTCTCAACTGTGATAACAGAAACTGTTGGTACTTTAACATATGGAACTGGCAGTTTAATGCCCTCATGGTTAAGGTGGCCGAGGTGTATACCTTTTTCCCCCACCTTTCTAAAGCTCTGGAATCTCTCTCTGAAGGTAATGGATTTTTAGCAGTGGAGGCCTTAATTCCCTTGGGGCCCTGTGAGATAGTTTCTGGGTCAGCCGCATGGCTTTTGTATAGGAATTGGTGCGAGTCAGGAACCCGGTAATACCGGTCAGGCTTGACTGGGGCTGGAGGTAAAGAGTCTGGGTTAAGGCAGGCCTCCGAATACACATCATCTAGAATGTCTAAGACAGAAGGTATAGCCAGAGGCCTGTGCTGAGGGAGCAAGAGAAAATCCCTAAGCCTTTTCTTGGAGTCTGAGTACTCTTGGCCTTCCCAGTGGAAGTGTTCCCTCAAGGTATCCAAGGTTTCCCCAAAAGAGTAATCCTCAGGGGGGGAGACGGAGGGAATGGACTCCTCTGCATCAGAATCTTCAAAAGGGGAGTATGAATGTTCCTGGTCATCAGAATGTTCTGAAATAATGGGGGCCTGGTCCGAGGAGGGGGATTCTTCCTCCACTCTGGGCCTTTTGTCCGGGGGGGGGGGGTTGACAACCCCTGATAAGTGTAATCAAATCCTCAGCCATTTTGAGCATCTGCTTTTTAGGCATGGGGCCTTGAGAAGGGCCCTGTGGAGCTTGTCTTTTAGTATGCATGGCTGCTTTAGACTTAGTGAAAGCCTTGATGGAAAAAGAAGAGGAAGGCCTGAAGACACCTTGAGAGGTGGCAGACCTGTCTAAACTCTGAGTTTCACCTCCAAGAGTGGCTTCGGTATCTGTAGTTGGGGTGTGGGCCGAAGAGCCTGTGACCTCGGGCACAGTAGACACCGCCAATGAAGTGTCGTCAGTAGTCAGGGGCTGCGTAGGTGCCTCACTGAGAACCGGACCACCTGTAGTCAGCTTTGGCGTGGTGTCGGTAGAAGCCGCGGACCTCGTATGTCGGTCCTTATCTTTGCGTCTTTTACTCAAAACTGGAGTCGGAGTATCCGACGACATAATGTAATTAAATTTTTTGCCAAAATAGTGTTGGGCGAACTCCGCCCGACGCTTAATGGTGCGTCTGTTGAATGTAGCACAAAAACGACAGGCCGAGACGTCGTGGTCTGGGCCTAAGCAAGGAATGCAGAGGGAATGAAAATCCTTATGCGCTATTTGCTTCCCACATGAAATGCAATTATTAACTTTGTCTGACATCGGTCTGAGGCAAGAAAAGTTTCCCCAACGGGGTACTTAGCTTTCAAGAAGACTTCGGTTGCAAAATATTCGTAATCTCAGGAGCTGGCCGACCGGCACTTGCGAACTGCTTCTGCTTCGGTCACCGCACAGCAAGAAAGACTGAAGAAAATGGCGTCGGCTGGTTCTTTTATACCCCTGTCGCACTGACATCAGGGAGGAAGCGACGACAACCGACGCCGGACCTAGACTTTGGAATTCGGCCGACCGAGGACCCGCCTGACGGCAGGAAAACCCATCTGTTATGACTGCAGCTGTATGCACGATGAACATCACAAAATTAAAGGAATGCAAAAGCTTCTTCAATATGATAAAATATATAAAGTGAGAAGCAGTTTAGTGTATGTGTGCACATATTAATTTTAGTTGTCTCCACACAAGCAAACAAGACATTGCTATTTCCTCAAACAAATAACTTTCAAGCAAAATATATTTTGTCTGTGTGTGTTTGCATGCAAGTTTATTTATACTGATGACATCTCTAGCTCTAAATTCCTGCATCTTGCATACAGCTTTTCCATATCAAATCAAAATCTTTTTTTAAAACCAACTCTCAGTCCCAGTTAAGATAAAAATGGCATTTACAACAAATAGTACCCCAAAAATAACAGAGCCTAAATTAACCTCTTAGATGGCAAGCCTGACAGTTAATTAATATTTACAATTACAAAAACATAATCAGAACCACAATCAACCAAATCAGAAAAGGGGATTGCCAGTAAAATAGACTCAATACTTCATAGCCAAGCTAAGCCAAATTAAAATGTCTAAAAAACACTAAACTGCAAACACCACTAAATTAATATCAAAAACTCCCCTAACATCTTGAAAATATTTTAAAAAAATCACCTTAGACCTTAAGTAGATAATCTACAGAAATGACAAAGGCCTATACATTAGGCATCTTAAGCAAAGTAATTACTGCATCTCATTCAAATGAACAAGACAAAGTAACTCAAAACTGATGTGGTACTAAACCAGACTAATGGAATATATGGGGATCTATGATTCTTGAAACATCTTGCAGTGTAAGAATAAGGAACTTGAATTCACTTATATCAAAACTCGCTCCCCAGTCTTACAGTGTGCGTGCGCGCACGCGCACACACACACACACACACGCACACACGCACACACACACACACACACACACACACACACACACACACACACACACACACACACACACACACACACACACACACACACACACACACACAATCTCCATGCTTTGTTGAAATGCATTTTCCAAATGTCATTTTGCCAAATGTGTTTTACTAATACCAGATTGCTCTGTTCAAAGGTATAAAAATGTTTCTTAGGTACACTGATATCACTACTTATGTGATGCTGCTTTATACTACCAGTCATAATTTGCCTTATCCTTACTGTTGGAATGGAGTTAGTATATAAATAAAGGGGTATACACACATGGGAGTGCAAGGGGTGCTTATCTCCCGGAAAATTGCTTGTTTAGATGGTTTTTTGTCATTATCAAGGAATGCTTTATTTGACTTATAGAACTCAAAAGTTCCTTGCAGATGTGCCACTTGATTCATAGTAGTGGAAGCATGGAAGGCAGGTATCTAATTGACTTGACGGTTAATTGGCTCACAATGCTGTATTCCTTCAGAAGGTTACTGAAAGGGACCTTCCTTTTTTCAATGGTACACTGAACTCAAACAATTATTCACAAAAAGGGGGAAAGTCTGCAAATGCTTCAACTTCCTCTGCTAATCACAGCTGGAGATTCTATTTCAGTGCTATTACTACTGAAAAGACAGTATAGTACACATATGCAAAATACTAGTCATAGCAGCAGATAGTTGCCCCCCCCCCCAGCCCCCATTACCTTAAAAATGCTGGTATCACTTAAACACAGCAAAGCAGGTGATGGAAATCAATCTTTCAGTTCAACTATCACACAATCTACTCATTTGTGGCATTACCCCTGGCAAGACTACATAACTTTTTGGTGTATTCTCCTCTAGCCTTTTCTATATCTTCCCATGTACCAATACACTTTTGCCCAGAGCCGAATAATAGACAAATGGGGACCTAGGCAAGTAATGGACCAGCCTCTCCCCCAGCCATACCAATATCTCCTCCCCAATTACCATAAAATACTGTTCAAACCTGGCTATTTTTTTCTTTATTTTTATAATGATCACAAGACATTTGGATTTAATTTAAAAATTTATTTTTTTACAGCAAAAACTAAGCTATTGATCATGTCTTTTGCCATCTAGTGAAGCTACACTGCAAGCAGTTGATAAAATAAATGGAAAGGTCCTTTGGGTCCTACAAAGTGGCAATTTGGAAGGGAGACAGAAGATGAGTTTTTATGTCAGACGAACATGAAAGAAAAGGATCCAGCATTCTGGTAAGTACATAACTGTCATATCCTATTCATTATGCCCATCCGTCCAATACAATTGATTTGCCAGAATCTCCAGCTACAGGACACTTGCCTAGCACCTTGGCAGGAGACTTCTTATATCAGTGGCTCCAAAGGAAGCCTCAGACCTCAAGATTACATCTAACTTGTAAAGTTTACAAAGGCATGCAATTTAGACCATATTGCTGCTGCTCATATCTCTACAACTGAAGAATTTCTAAAAAAAAAAAAAAAAAAAAAAGGTTGTTGAAGTGGGAACAGATCTGATGGAATAAATGCAAAGAAATTATGCCTTTGATGTTGAATAAGGAGGCAAACAGACTGCAGCAAGGATGGCCCCAGTGGCTGAAAATCTGTTGTACCACAGCTAAATTGAGAGACCGCTCAGGCAAAACGACAGACCTACTGAGCCTGTTGGCAAGGCAACTTGTCTTCCTGGGAATGCACACTGCAATTAGAAAATGTTGCAAAGCAATCATCCACTGCCACACCATTAGCTTTCTGGCACAAGGGGCAAGACCTTGTTCTCTCTTACTTGTTGATTTACCCAACAACTGCCATATTGTCAGTATGGATAGAAACACCCTTGAAGGAAAGTAGCCATGTAGTTTCTGCAATGTGAGAAGGACTGCCAGCATCTTCAAGACACTGATGTGAAAATTGGCCTCTTCTGAACTGCATAATCCATTGATCATCCTCCCCTTACCCTCACACCAAAAAGGAGGCATCCACGGTTCATACTACCATGGAGGAGTGAAGAACAATGTTTTCCCCTGAATGAAAGCAGGGGTATGTTATGCAAGGAGCAGTTATGACAGTGGCTAAGTTGGTTATGGTAATGGGGGTGGAAAGAAGCTGAGAAACATGAGACCATTGAGTCTTTAGAAGTCATTGCTGAATCCTCATGTGAAGATGAGCACCATCAGAATAGATGATGGCTTTAGTCCCAGAACTCTGAGGACTAGCGCAGCTGCAAGATGATCAGAGTGGAAAAGAATTTGGATGGAGATCCTTAACATCTGAATTCTGCCTTGAGGAAGAGATACTACTGAGGTAGTTGTACCTAGATGACATCCAATGAACTGAATGGTCTGCTTTGGCTGAAGAATTTATTTCTCACGGTTTATGGTCTCAAATTTAACTCCCACTGCAGAAATGTCTTTCCATCTTATTCATGCTTCAGATTTTCTCTTTCACAGAAAGACCAAGCAAGGATGATCTGTCCTGGGGCATTAGCAAAGGACACCTTAAAGCTGTCCACAAAGTCACAAAAGAGTAGCCAGGTTTGACGTCTCACTGTAATGCCTGCTCTCACCAGCCCACAGTCCATCACTTGCATCATGCATGAGCAGCATGAAGAGGTTAATGCTTAGCATTATGCTGACAAGATTTTCCAACTGTTTTCTGGAGTTGGAGTGAGAAGTGCTTGCTGCGTTAACTCCATCTGAAAGTGGTTCATATGAGTGCTGTAGTTCAAGGCTTTAAGCTCAAATGTTCCTAAAGCACATGCCTACTTCCTTATTCTCTCTCCACAGTCCTAGATTCCTTACTGAATGGAGGAATGGTAGCGGTGTCTTAGGACAACTCTTTCTTAATAGCTGCTGTCACAATAATGGAATCGACCAAGGGACTCAGTGCAATGCTATCTGTCCTGGGGGGAGGGGGGGTAAGAATTCTGTCTGGTTTCCAAGGTATCAATTTACATGTTGGGCTCCTGCCATGACCTCCTGACAGCCAAGTCAATAAGTGGTCCACAGGAGGGACCATCCAAGAGGTACAGGAATACAAGCTGTAGGCCCCCAAAAGAACCTCTCTCTAGTTGGATGCAGGGTTGGAGGGCCAAGATACCCTCTGCCACATTAATTCAAGGATCTCACAGAAAGTGGCATCCTTCAGAGGGGAATGGAGGAAACCTTCTCAGTCTTCTCAGTTGGAGTCTAAAGTGACCAACTCCGATAGGAAGTCAGTGTATCTCATTTTACACATCCTCTTTCCAGGAATATCAGGGGTATAAGCTCTGACTTCTCAATGGACATCTCCTACAACTGAACTGTGTTTTTCAGGTCTGTCCTTCAGCTCAAACCCATGGATGCATGATGGGGTTGAGAAAGAGAAGAAAGAGCATCACAGGGTGTAGCCAACCTCAAAGAAGTCAGAGTGCCAATTCTGAGTGGAGATAAAAATGATCCTCCCCCATGACCTCAAGAGCCTTTCCAACCTCAACTAGATCTGAAGAGCCCAACTCAATTACTGGACTCACCTTATTCAAAGAAGAAGTGGGAAATATCAAAGAGGGCATCGCTGAAACAGAAGATGTGGAAGACTTCAAGGAATGGATCGGCATTGATAAGGCCAAAGTCTATGACGTGGGAGCCATGCAACCCAGTTCCAAAGACTGTACCAAAGGCAGAGCATCAAGCCAAGGGCCCCATGAGAAGCTCAGTTCCAACAGCCTCAGGGTCAAGTTTGCTGGATCAGATCCAACATCAGGGACCACTGATGCTGAGACATATACCAGGCAAGGAAATAAGATGGAAGATATTAGTCCAGCCCTATCTACCTTCGAGACTGAAGGGGGTGGAAGGACCCCTATTTATGAGTCTTCAGGAATGTCACCGGCATATAATCCAGATCTACTTCTGAGGTACTCCAGTAACTCCTAAAGGAGGAGGCTGAAGGAAGTTAAGAGGGTATACATGATAGCTCCTTCTTCAGCAAAATCCTGCTTAGCAGGGGATTTGTCCAGTATAACAATCAGCTCTGACATGGATGGAGACTATAAAAGAGAATACATTGTTGTTGAAGGTAATACTGATTCTGTACTCAGAACAGTCACAGTTGAAGACCGCTCTGAATCTTTGTCCCTTCACTTACTCAGCTCAACTTCTTTCGATTTGAGCTTTTCAGCATGCTTATCCTTATCAGATGACTTCCTGGGCTTGTCCACTTCTAGACAGAGGGTAACAGCCCTTTGATTATCAATTTATTCTTTCTATCAGAAAGAGCACAAAGTCCAAAGCCCTTGCAGATGAAACAATCTGCTGAGAGGTGCTCCATCCACAAGCACACAACTCACAGGTGTCCTGGGTAGAGTAATATGGTTATTCTTCTGGCATTTCTTGAAGTTCTTTTCTTTATCAATTTGTAAATGGAAAAAAACACTTCAGAAAAGACAAGCAGAACTAAAACAACCAACAAACCAGCAGAAACACAGCACAATATAAAGAAAATGCTAAAGAGATCAAAACTAGCTTAAATATCAACTAATTAAAGAACTAAATTATAATTGTACATTGTTTTAAATGACAGGAGTAAAATGGTTACAGCAGGAGCCTTTGCAATGCAGAGGAAAGGAAAAATTAAGAGGAAGACTTCCTTACAACAGAAAAGGGGCTAAAATAGTTAGATTACTAAAAAAAGTTTGGAAGAGTAACATTCTAAGGCTATATAAGTGAAAATAAAGAGAAGGAGCACTTACAGGCGGTAATCTACATCTGAACAATATGGTGCAAATGAGAGCTGAGGTATCTTCATACAAAGAGGCATTATGGGAAAATACTTTCTAAAGAAGCTCAAAGCTGAAGCACTGGTTTTCCCAGCTAAGATCTGACAAAAGGATCAAGGACCCTTTAGTTGGATCAGCCAGATGAAATGAATAGGATCAGTGTTGTATACAATTTGACAGCCACTTAGCTGAGGAATTCTTAGCAATCTTACTACCTTTTCTGGCTGGTGAAAAGCTCACAGAAAGTTGCTCACCTTTCCTACAGTTTTTGTGATATCCATGAAGAAACACTGTTGACTATGTGCCTCCAGACAATGAAGGAGGAGATATTTACTTTTGTTTGAATATTTGGGAAAAAAGACTAGTAAATACATTTCAAATTATTCTGCTTAAAAGGATGAATCCATTCTGTGTGTCAAAGGTTAAGTGTGTCTGTGAAGAATGGAACACAACAAATGGATATTGTCAAGAAAGAGCACGAAACTCTGAAATGCCCCTTACAGTAGTAACTGCCACCAAAAGAACAGATTTCCAAGACTCAAATTTGACATTAATCAAACCTGCTGGTTCAATTAGACTTTCCAGCAGGAAATTAAAATCCAAGAAAGAAGCTGGTTTTTATCAGTGGGGGTCTAAGAGTGAAAAATTCATTTGATGAAGACCTTGCAGTTTTGTGGGTGACCAGAGGAGAAGACTGAAACATATCATGAAAAGAAGAAATAGCCACCAGGTGGACTTTTATTGATGATTAACTGGTCACTTTAATGAACAGCTCTATCAGAAGTGGCAGAACAAAATGCCAGTGAAACTAATACTGGTATTAAGTTTTTCTTTTCAGCCCAAGAAAAAACTTCTTCCATTCACCCTTGTAAATTAAATGGTTTTTGAGAAGCTGTAATTAGCTCAGCAACATCTGGAGGGAATAGATGGTTCTTGGCCATTAATGTAGGTGGAGAACCCATGTGGTTAGGTGAAGAGAAATGTATACCTGGGAAAGGCTGGATGGAAGGGTACATCAGCAAAGACTGGCTCTGCAGAAGAAGGAGGCAACAGCAGGGTGAATCATACCTGACAAGGCCAGAACTGAGCTATGAGAATGAGTTGTGCCATCCAGTCCTTGGCTTTCTGAAGAAGTCTGGAAATCAGTGGTAGAGGAGGGAGGGCAAACAGGAGTCCTGGTGACCAATCATGCCAGAATGCATCCCTGTGGAGCTGTTTTGTTTGAGGAACTATGCTGAAGAATTGTGAACATTTGGTGTTGTAATGTGAGGCAAAAAAGACTGCAGCAAGGTTTTCCCCATTTTCTGGAATATACTGAAAGCAACCTTGTTGTTGATACATCATTCATTTGGCAGTAGATTCTGTCTGCTTAGTTTATCCACTATCACATTGGATGTCCCAAGTATGTGCATTGTTGAGAGAAAGTATTGCTTCAACACAAACACTCCCATACTCTCATTATTTCACTGCACAAGGGATAAAAACAAATTCCTCCTTGCTTGTTTAAATACCTTGTTAACTGACAGTATGGAAACTGCACTCTGAGGTGACAAGTCCTGAAATACCAGCAACAGACTGTCCTCATCTTGAGAACACTGACATGGAGCAGGACCTCCCGTGGAGTCTGCATACCCCGGTCCATTCTGTTTTGATAATACTTCCTACTCCAAAATGGATGCATCTGTGGTTACAGTGGTGTTTGAGTGTCTGCCAATGTGTACTCTTGCTGAAAGGTTTCATGAGTTCATCCACCAGTATAAGCTCCTGCAAGCCTTTGATATTCTGATCCTTTGATCCATGGGTTGCAAAGCCTTGTCCCACACAGTTTACAGAGTCCACTGTAATATTTGCTTGTTGAGTCTAGCATGAGGCCCAGCATCTTCAGTAAGGTAGCAGCAGAGGGCTGGCTCTCTTGCCGTAGATTCAAGACATCTGAGGACAAAGATGAAATCCTTTCTTGGGATAACTTTGCTAACTGGTTCATAGTGCTCCTGCTGGCAATCAATGAAGATTAAATCCTGAGAAGGGTCCATTTATGTTTTGGACACATTTATCATGATCCCTAACGACAAACAAGACAGATGTGAAGCAAGTACTGTCTTGATAAAAGAAGCCTCTCCATAGCGGGGCTGCTAAATGCAAATCGTCCACACGTGAAAAAATCCCTAGACCCAGAAGTCGTATGAGCTGCAACTGGGGCCATGCACTTGGTGAGCAACTCCTTCTCTTCTACTGTCTTCTGTTCCTGCAGGCTGCTTTGCTCTGGGTATATGTGGAATGACTCATGCTAACATTTGCAAAATGATTTCCCAGATGCCAAGAATTCGAAATCAGCTCACTAAACCCACTTTCAGCAAACACTGAAGTAAGGCTTTTATTTTTTTTTTTTTGCAAGGGGAGAGCAAGTCTCCTTTCACTCTACATCCTCCAGATTCCCATACACCTACTCTGAAGTTACACAACAGTGAAGGAAAGAGAAGACACCACTGACATTGAAAGCTGTTTCAGGGAACTGACTGCACACTTTCGGCATTTGCTGAAATAGTACTTCGATTTCCTGACACACTCCAGTGTTGATATAGTTCTTTTAAATGGCTTTTGGAAACTGGACAAGTTCTTCTTCACTCTGTAACCTTAGAAAGCCCCAGAAGTACTAAAAATTGGCTAACACTATTCCTTGAACTCTGTTTGACTCACACACTCCTCTTACAAATATGTATGGAGGCTGCCCCTCTCACTTTCCAGGTATATCTTTAAACTTAAAGATGCCCACTAGCGATGGAAACTAAGACCAATAGTAGTAAGGAAATCCAATTTTTATTGAACGACCACAGAATACGACAAAATGAAATCCAAAATTAGATCAAGCGCTTTCGCTCGGTTAATACCGAGCTTTCTCAAGATAAAAACCAAAAGCAGTGCCATCAATAAATAGGTAGTAGTAAGTCACCTGACTCATTCATTAACATAATTAAATAATTAGTAAGAACTTAATAGGCTAAATACAAAAGTATTATTAAAGTTCATATTTAAAAAAGCCATTGTTGTTAAAAAACACATAATTATATTCGTAAAACTTAGTGTGGATATGTATTAATAAACATTTAAAAAACATCAAAACCACTTACAATCCTTACTGCATAAAACTGATAAAAACCTGTTGTACAAACTCAATTCAAGTGCATGAATGACCCTCATCTGAGCATTTAAATACCTAACTACACTTCCAACCTATTACAAAACTTTAAAGTGCACAGGAATAAATAATAAATTTATACAAATTGGGACGAAATCTTACTAATCAAGGTCCATGATGAAAATACCTCAAAAATACATTTAAAAATAAGTAAATGTATAGAAAATGTGATGTTTAATACATCCTGTTAAAAACAGTTGTAAGTTGAATAATGACAGAAAAAATAAAATAATAAACTGTGCAAAACCTTCATGAAGAGATCTGTAGAGGTTACTCATAATCGGGCCATCCTCAGCTTCAAGACACTACTGATATTAATATTTTCATTGAGACCGGGGGGTTTTCCAGCATCTAGCCTAAGCTGCCAGAGGAGCTCTTTGTATTCCAACCTGGTCTCCCAGTCCCCACCCCTAGCATCTGGTGTCACTTGTTCTAAAACCATGAATTTAAGCTCCATCTTGGGACAAAGGCTAAAATGTTTATAAAAAGCACTAGTCTCTTTACTTCTGGAAACATCATATAGGTGTTAATAAATCCTCCTTCTCAGGGGCCTTTCAGTTTTCCCTATTTCCCTATATAGAAACTAAAACAACATGTGCATAGACCTAAATAAACTACGCCTTTCGTTGCACAATTCGAGTAACGATCAGCGTGAAAAAGGAACTTCCTGGATGGAATATAGAGTGTACTGTCATTGATAATGGCAGTACACTGCCTACAAGCCCCACATTTATAAGTTCCCGATCTGGAATTTCCTGTTGATGACCTTGAAATTTGTTTCCTTTCAAAACAACTCCTTTAAATTAACATCTCTCCTCCTGACAAATCTAGGATGTTCTTGAACCACATTCTTCAGTTCATCATGAAGAGTGAGGACTAACCAATGCCTCGAGACCACATCTTCGAAAAACAATTTGTCATTTACAATTTTACGGAGATTGAACTAAATCAAGATCTTTTCGATTTATTTACCAGAGGTTTTCATTCTGTACCACTACGTTCCTTTAATTTGGCCAATGCCCTTGTGGATTTGAAACTTTTTGTCAGACATCTAAATCTTGCACTTTATTTTAAGGGGCAGCCATATAACAGGGAGGGGCTTTTGAGAACAAGTATTTTCAATCCCCCCACACATCCCTCCCTTAAAGTATTTGAGGAACTTGTAGAGAAGGATATTAGGATGTTGAATTTTAAGAAACTACATTCATCTCCTTCTAATTTAAGTTTAGATGAGTTTCAGTTAATTAATTACCTCAAAAATGAAGGTTGTAGGGTTATGAAACCTGATAAGGGGGGTGGAGTGGTTTTAATGTGCATCACTGATTATGACACCTACCTCCACAATATGTTGCAAGATACAGAGCAATCTGAATCAGTTTCTAGGAATGAGATGAATCTTGCTTATTCCAAGATTAATTTTTAATTGTCTGACCATTTACTACAAGGGGCCATTAATGAGCGGTTATTCAATTACTTACATGTGGATAAACCCAGGACCCCAGTTATTTTTGGGATCCCTAAAACACACAAGGGTTTAGATCCACTTAAGTTCAGGCCTATTGTTTCAGGAGCAGGGAGTATAACGGAGCCCCTAGGTAAGTTCATAGATTATGTTGCGAAGAAATTTGTTTCTTCTCTGCAACATGTGTGTAAGGACTCATGGGACTTTCTGAAAGGCATTAAGCGCCAGTTTTTTTAACCTGATCTTTTGACGATTACCATTGACATAGTAGAGCTGTTCCACACTCCACAGGCCTAGAATGGTTCAATGAAGTGTTGGTTGCAGAGGCTGGTCTTGGTAATAGGGTTACTAATTTGTTAGCAGAGTTCATGGAAATTGTGTTGGAAAATAATTTTATTTATTTTAATGGAGAACTCTACAGACAGAAGAAAGGAGTGGCAATGGGTGCCTCCTGTGCTTCCCTTTATGCAAATGTGGTGTTACACAGATGGGAGCAGACCTTTACATTTTCAACCAGTTGGGCTCAATACATAATGCATTATAGGAGGTACCTGGATGATATCTGTCTATTATGGAATTGAACAGTTGAGAATTTGTATGATTTCATTAATTACATTAATTCCACCACCCATTTTTTGTCCTTTACTTACAATGTCAGTTATGATGAATTAAATTATCTTGACGTTACCCTTTCCAAAGACTACACTGACCATAAGTTTCAGTCCAAGTTATATAGGAAGGCCACATTCTCCAATTCATATTTGCATTTTGAAAGTGGACATCCTTTCCATCAAAAGAAAGGCATTGTCAAAGGGCAATTCATCCGGGCATCTAGGATGTCCAGTACCCTTGATTATTTTTTGGAGGAACTGAATTTTTTAAAAACATTGTTTGCTGAAAGGGGTTAATACCTTGGCCCAAGAAGTTATAGAGAACAGGGAACTTAAATATCCCCCGCTATTAGGAAGTGGCGTCACTTTGGCCAAAGGGGATATCTTTCAGAAATGGCCTCTCCCACCACTTCAAATCCCACTGAAACTAACTACTTGTAGGTTTGTTTCTTATAATAATTGTTCACTGTACATCCTAATGTAACTTTTTCTTACCTGTGTATACTAACTATATGATGCTTTGTTTTCTCTTTATAATTGTTATTTTTTTCTTCCCTGGGTATTTAGTGCATAACTACAATCGTATGTTAGCTGTCAAACATTGTTGTAACCTACTATGTACTATTGGAACTTTTTGTAACCTACTATGTACTATTGGAGCTTTTCTCCCCGGGCCTCCGCTGAAAATGGACATGTGTCCAGTCGGACTTTCCCGGTCAACAAATGTAAAATAAATAAATAAAATAAATTTTATTTACACCTATTCTAATAGTTTTTCTGAAATCGAAGATGTAGTCTCGAGGCATTGGTTAGTCCTCACTCTTCATGACGAACTGAAGAATGTGGTTCAAGAACATCCTAGATTTGTCAGGAGGAGAGATGTTAATTTAAAGGAATTGTTTGAAAGGAAACAAATTTCAAGGTCATCACCAAGAAATTCCAGATCGGGTACTTATAAATGTGGGGCTTGTAAGCAGTGTACTGCCATTATCAATGACAGTACACTCTATATTCCATCCAAGAAGTTCCTTTTTCATGCTGATCGTTACTCAAATTGTGGAACGAAAGGCATAGTTTATTTAGGTCTATGCACATGTTGTTTTAGTTTCTATATAGGGAAAACTGAAAGGCCCCTGAGAAGGAGGATTTATGAACACCTCTATGATGTTTCTAGAAGTAAAGAGACTAGTGCTTTTTATAAACATTTTAGTCTTTGTCCCAAGATGGAGCTTAAATTCATGGTTTTAGAACAAGTGACACCAGATGCTAGGGGTGGGGACTGGGAGACAAGGTTGGAATACAAAGAGCTCCTCTGGCAGCTTAGGCTAGATGCTGGAAAACCCCCCGGTCTCAATGAAAATATTAATATCAGTAGTGTCTTGAAGCTGAGGATGGCCCGATTATGAGTAACCTCTACAGATCTCTTCATGAAGGTTTTGCACAGTTTATTATTTTATTTATTTATTTATTTATTTATTTAAATTTGTTGACCGGGAGTGTCCGACTGGACGTGGGTCCATTTTCAGAGGAGGCCCGGGGAGAAAAGCTCCACAGTAAAATAAACAGACAGTAGTTACATTGGATTACATAGCGATTAACAATTTAACATAGAAATTACTTACAACATATTTACAGATGAAGAACATAGTACATCAGTAGACAACTAGAATCTTTATCTGTGAAGTACATAACAGGCATTAACAAATGTAACAATGAGAAGTTCCTGCTGTATAATAAGTACTAGGCTTATGAGCATCTGAGCTTGCTATCATCAAGGTAGTTAGTGGAGGTGAAAGAAAGGTAGTAGTTGGATGGGGTGGATGATATTAGAGTGGGAGTTGCAAGGGCATAGCCAGCATGTTTTTAGGTGCGCTTTTAATAAAGTTTTGAAGTTGGTGCATGATGGTACGGAGGTAATTGTGGGTGGGAGTGAGTTCCATAATTTGGCTATGGCGCAAGAGAATAGTGCTTCACCAGCAGAGTTATTGGCTTTAGTGATCTGCAAGTGATTTTTGTTGCTGGATCTTAGTGGTCTGGTGGTGCGATAGGGTTGGAGTAGATTCTGGAGGGATGGGACATTTAGTGGATGGTTTACTAGTTTGTGGCTGAGTGAGAGATGATACCACTGAAGGAGGTGAGGGAGTTCAAGCCAGCCCAGTTCAGCAAGTGAGAGACAGTGGTGACTACGGTAGGATGCCCTGTGGCGAATTTGGCGATTTTGTTGTAGCAGGTCTCTAGCTTGTTTAGATCACATTGCCTTAGGTTGGTATATACTGGAGAGGCATAAAGTAGGGTGGAGATAAGGTGGGAATTTGCTATTGAAATCTTTGCTGCTTTGGTGAGAAATTGTTTATTTCTGTATAATGCTCCTAGTTTTTCGTGGACTTTTTTTATGGTCATGGATATGTGAATGTCAAGTTTTAGTTTATTGTCTATTTCCACTCCTAGCAATTTGGTGTGTTCAGTTGGGTATATAGTGGTGTTGTCTTTTGCTGTGATGTTAAAGTGAGAGTTGTTTTGAGTATGTTTGGTGGGTTGGAAGAGGAGTAGTTTAGTTTTGTTTGGGTTGAGTATTAATTGGGCATCGGATAACCATGTTTCAACAGAGGAAAAGGCTTCCTGTGTGACTTTTTGCAGTTTGGGTAGGGACTGGGCTGAGCAGATGATGGTTGAGTCATCTGCGTATTGGATGAGTGTGCCATGTTTGGTGGCAGAGGCTAGATTATTGGTGTAAACAGAGAAGGAGTAGGGGTCCAAGGATGGATCCTTGGGGAACCCCTATGGAGACAGGTAGTTGGGGAGATATGTCATTCTGCCATACAACGGATTGTTGGCGGTCAGACAGGTAACTCTGAAACCAGTTGGTGACTGATTGTGAGAAGGATAGGTTATTGAGGACAGAGATAAGCTGTTTGTGTGGGACCATGTCAAATGCTTTAGATAGGTCTAGGAAAGTAGCAGAGGAGAGATAGCCATTGTTTTTATGCTGAAGGATAGTGTTAGTAAAGGAGAGTAAGGCAGTGGTGGTGCTATGGTTTGGTCAGAAACCATGCTGAGTACTGGAAAGGAGGTTGTTAGTAAGGAGGTAGTCTGAGACCTGAGAGTGTATGCATCTCTCTGGTATTTTGGAGAGTGGAGAGAGAATAGCTATGGGGCGGTAATTGGTTAGTTCTGCAGAGGGTCCGCCTTTGTGGATGGGAATTATATGTGAGACTTTCCACAATGTGGGAACGTAACTTTCTGACAGAGATCAGTTAATCAAGATGGATACTGGGTAGGCCAGAGCATCAGCTGCGATTTGTAGGTATTCACTTGGGAGGTTGTCTGCTGCTAATTTGGTGGGTTTAAGTTTAGTTAAGAGTTTTTATGTTGGAGGTAGGTACAGGAGAAAAAGAAGGCAGTGCGGAGATTACTAGTTGAAGGTGTGGGTTGGAGGGGAGGGGGGTTGTGTTGTTAAGCTAGTGATAGTATGGTTTGGGTGAAGTGTAAGTTGAATGAGGTAGCAATATTTTCTGAGGAGTGAGGGATGTTAGGAGGAGGGGTACTGACTTTACCTGGGTGGAGGATGGAGTTTATGGAGGACCAGAATTGTTTGGGGCTGTGTTGTGAGGAGTCTAGGCAGACTGGTAGTATTGGAATTTGTCCTGTTTTATTAGCTTTTTGACTCTATTGCGTAGTTCTAGGAATGTTTGTCTAGCTGCGGGGGTTTTGGTTTTGCGCCAGTGCTCCCACGCTTTATCCCTGTTTTTCATTTCTGACTTAGTGGTTTTCTGTAGCCATGGGGAGGGTTGTGTTTGGTTCTGGAAAATCTTATGGGGGCATGGTAATTAAGGATGTTCAGGAAGGTAGTATTAAAAAATTCAACTGCGTCATCTAGACTGAGGTACTTTAGAGCATGCCAGTTACATTCTTTGAGGGATGAGATGAATGTGAGTGGGTTAAAGTTTATTTTTTTACGTATTTGACGATAGATGACAGGTTTAGCTTGGTACAGGTATTTTTTGAGTAGGAATGCTGGGGAGTGATCACTGAGGCTATCTGATAAGCAGCCTGTTATATATGACTGGGGGTTCTTACTGACTAGTATCCAATCCAGGGTAGTGTGCTTGCTGGAGTGTTTATTTATCCTTGTTGGTGACTGGACTAGTTGGGTGAAGCCATGAAGGTGTACATGATGGGTTGGATTGCTGCCAGAACAGGATTGCCAGTCAATATTGAAATCACCTAAGATGATAGTTTCTTGGGGGAGATGGTGGGAAGACCAGCTGAGGAGGTTTTCTAGTGGAGGGATGTTTTGGCCAGGTGGGAAGTAGCATCCAATTATGTTGATGGTTTTGTTTTGGTTAATTTTGAGGCTGGTATATATTATTTCTTCACTGCCTATTTGTGAAGCTGATGATTTTAAGATCTGGATGTTTAGATGCTGTTTAAATATTATAGCTACACCACCTCCTTTTTTGTTTAGCCGGTCTACTCTTAGTAAGCGCTTTATTGTTTCTGTCATTATTCAACTTACAACTGTTTTTAACAGGATGTATTAAACATCACATTTTCTATATACTTACTTATTTTTAAATGTATTTTTGAGGTATTTTCATCATGGACCTTGATTAGTAAGATTTCGTCCAATTTGTATAAATTTATTATTTATTCCTGTGCACTTTAAAGTTTTATAATAGGTTGGAAGTGTAGTTAGGTATTTAAATGCTCAAATGAGGGTCATTCATGCACTTGAATTGAGTTTGTACAACAGGTTTTTATCAGTTGTATGCAGTAAGGATTGTAAGTGGTTTTGATGTTTTTTATATGTTTATTAATAAGAAGTTATGTACCTACCATAACGTTCCATGTTAGTTGTCTTCTCTCGCCTTCTTTCTTGCTTGATGGGTTCGGAGCCGATCCTCGGCTCCGACTCGGCACTTGCTAAGCTCGAGAGTCACTTTTACCAGCTCGAGGCAGCCCCATATCCCATGATGCAAGGCGGTAAGTACCCAGATCTCGTTTGATGACAAAGGGCAATAGCACCAAGCATAAATACTTCCCAAAGGAAGAAAGAAAGCCTACAGGATGAAAGAAGGACCAGTTCTGAATGGTCTTCAGCATAACAATCTCTTGTAGAAAGGTCTGTCCAGGCCTGGGGAAGGAGGGAGGGTCGCAAGAAAGAAGGCGAGAAGACAACTAACATGGAACATAATGGTAGGTACATAACTTCTTAATGTTAAGTTGTCAATCTCGCCTTCATTCTTGCTTTATGGGACCGTCCCTAGCACCTCTATCCTGGGTGGCTCAACGGAACAGACTCTTGAGGACTGTAGAGCCAAAACTGGCTCTGTCCCTGGAGGCCAAGTCCAATTTGTAATGGGAAACAAAAGTATGAGGAGTGGCCCAAGTGGCGCTGCACAAATAGTGTCTAAAGGAAGTCTAGCTTGAAAGGCTGTAGAAGTAGCTAAGCTCCTAGTTGAATGTGCTTTAGGTTTTGAGCACAGCTGTTTTCCCCTGAGCAGATAAATTTCAGAGATGACAGAAGAAAGCCATCTAGATAAAGTCACTTTAGAGACAGGAAGGCCTTTCCTGTTATCCGCATAGGAAACAAAGAGTTGATCGGATTTCCTAAATTGTTTAGTTCTGTCCAAATAATATCTGAGTTGGCGGTGGACATCAAGATAATGTAATTTTTGTTCGATCTGTTTGAATAGTTTGGAAAAATACAGGAGATCAATGGATTGATTCAAATTAGCCTTTGAGGCGACCTTAGGCAAAAAGTTAGTTCTCAATGATACTCTGTCCTTGTGAAAGACCAAATAGGGGGTCGAACCGAAGAGCATGAAGTTCAGACACCCTCCTGGCGATGTAATAGCTACTAGGAATAATGTTTTCCAAGAAAGAAATTTTAGGGAGCAAGAAACAGCTGGCTCGAAGGGGAAGAATCAAGGATGTCAGCACTAAATTTAGATCCCATTGAGGAGGAGGATTCCTGATTGGAGGCTTTAGCAGGAAAATTCCTTTCAAGAAGGCTTTACAAAGCCTATGGGACATGATATTGTGATCTGCGATCCCGACATGAAAGTTCGAGATAGCAGCCAGTTGAACTCTAACTGTGGAAGAAGAGGAGCCTGCATGAAAAATCTCCGCTAAGAAGTCCAA
The DNA here is from genome assembly GCF_019279795.1 of Protopterus annectens. Classification (NCBI taxonomy): domain Eukaryota; kingdom Metazoa; phylum Chordata; order Ceratodontiformes; family Protopteridae; genus Protopterus; species Protopterus annectens. Next base: position 1,000,591,422 of record NC_056748.1, read on the forward strand.
AACTGCCTGAACTGGGGCAGTGAAGGGATCGATATTCTTGGCTTTAGCCCAATAAGAGAAACGTTTCCATTTGCTTGTATAAATCCTCCTGGTAGAGGATTTTAAAGAAGCTACTATGATGTCTCTAACAGGGTTAGAGATCAAAGGAAGCCTGGCTAAGGAAGGAAGTGGAGCAACCATGCTGAGAGGTTGAGAGAAGGGCTAGACCGGTGCAGCTGACCGGATTGGTGAATCAGAAGATCTGGCACTGGGTCCAGATGCCATGGCTGCACCAAAAGGTGACGATGGAGGAACGGAAACCAAATTTGTCGAGGCCAATAAGAAGCAATGAGAATCATTTTGGCTCTCAAAATGGTAGCTTTCTGGATAACCTGAGGGATTAGAGGAAAAGGAGGAAAAGCATAAAGAAGTCCCTGGGGCCAATCCTGGGTCAGAGCATCTCTGGGGGGATGGCCTGACAGAGAGGAGAGAGAAGAAGTCTGGGCATTTGCTGTTTTGGGGAGTAGCAAAAAGATCGCAACATGGGCGACCCCATTCCAGAAAAATCTCCTCCACTATAGATTGCTTGAGAGACCACTTTCGTGAGGCATGAGAATAGCTCTGCTCAATCTGTCCGCTAAAATGTTGGTTTTCCGGGATGTGCGTTGCTACCAGAAACCGATGAGAGGAGATCGCCCATTGCCACAGTCTGAGCTTCTCGACACAAGGGGTAGGACTTGGTTCCGCCCTGTTTGTTGATATACCAAACTACAGACATGTTGTCTGTGTGGACTGCAATTGTCCCTACAGGAAGAGAGTCGTTGAGGGCTTGCAACGTTAAAAGCACTGCTCTCATCTCTAGGACATTTATGTGCAGGTGGTACTCGAACGGTTGCCACGTCCCATGAACCATCCTGTCCTGATAATGCCCCCACCCGATCAGGGAGGCATCCGTGGTGACAGTGGCTACCGGGGATGGGGGTACAAAGTGTCTGCCTTGGTGAATCTGGGGAGAAGTGATCCACCAAGCAAGATGATTTTGCAAATCTGTGTCACCAGAATGTGGTGACGCATTGGAAGTTGTTGGTAAGACCACTGAGTGAACAACATCCACTGAAGAAGGCGCATGTAGAAGCGAGCCAGGGAAGAAGAGTAATGGCCGCAGCCATGAGACCTAATACTTTTAGAACCATTCTGGCCTGTACCTTCTTGTTGGCTAGAATGATCCTGACATGACTTTGAATGTCTGAAACTCTTTGGTCTGTAAGGGTAGCTGACATCCGAACAGTGTTTAAGTTTGCCTATGAAAGTAATAGACTGGCAGGGCAATAAGGATGACTTTTCGAAGTTGATAGAGATGCCCAAATGAGAACAAAGATTTATTGTGTAATCCCTGGCTTGAACAAGCTGATGCCTGGTGGTGGCTGACAGGAGCCAGTCGTCGAGATATGGAAACACCTGGAATCCTTGACGTCTCAGGTGAGCCGTGACCACTGCCATGCATTTGGTGAACACCCTGGGGGCTGTGGTGAGACCAAAGGGCAGGGCTCTGAACTGGAAATGACTGGACCCCAGCCGAAAGCGGAGAAATCTCCTGGAGCGTCTGTGAATTTTTATGTGATAGTACACATCCTGAAGATCTATTGAGCACATCCAGTTGTCCTTCTGCAAGAAGGGTAGAATCGACTGAAGAGTGACCATTCGAATCTTGTCTTCCTCACAGACTTGTTGAGTCTGCTGAGATCCAATATCGGTCTCCAGTCTCCGTCTTTTGGGGACCAAAAGAACCTTGAGTAGATTCCGGCTCTGAATGGTCTGTTGTAACTGGCTGAATGGCTCTTTTTGCAGTAGTTTTGAGACTTCCAACTCTGCAATTTCCCTTAGACCAGGTGGTGCGTCTGGGAGGGAATTTGAGGGATAGAAAGGACTTTCCTCGAAAGGAATTATGTAACCCTCGGATATGATCGACTGTACCCATCTGTCTTGAGTGAGAGAACGCCAGGCTTCTGGGTACAGTGATAGTCTTCCCCCGACTGCCTCCAAGGAGGGACAGCAGGGCAACATCTCAGGGATGCTGAAAGGGCTTGTCAGAGAGACTCTCTGTTTCCCTGGTTTTGTGGACCCCTCTGCCTCTAGAGCGTCTGTTGTTGTTACCCCCGCTGCCTCTAGGAGTAAACTGACCACGTGAATCCGGCGTGACTCCTTGGGATTTGCGGAACCACATTTTGCCACCCTTCTGTCGTTTGGGATAAGGTCTAGAAGGGGTGGAAAAACGGACTCCTACGGCTGAAAGAGTTTTGCCGTCCTGCTCACACCTGGTCAACGTTTCCTTCACTTGAGGGCCAAACAAAGCTGACCCATCAAAGGGAGAGTTTGTGAAGGACGCCTTAAAGGGATCTGCAAAATTACATAGTCGCATCCAGGCTTGGCGTCTAAGAGCCACACCTGTACCTGCGCCTACTACTCCATCAGCAGCATATGATATAAGCCGCATGGAGGAGTTTGCAATGGAGTTAAGGGTTCCTAGCTGCGAAGCAATTTTTTCCTGAGCCCCCACAATTGTAGGATCCTGCACAACTTCACTTAGCTCCTTAAGGATATCCCTTTGGAGTCTGGTGAAGTGACAAAGATAGTTCAACGAACGCATAGCAAAGGTCGCTGAAGAAAACATCCGCTTACCATATCTATCCATGGTCCTAGAGTCCTTATTAGGAGGATGGACAGGTACGGAAGGATCTGCAAGTTCCTTCTTGGTGGCAGCCGCCACCACCATGGCATCAGCGGGGACACCTTTTGTAAGGAATTGCTTGTCCGACGGGGCAGTAATAAATTTAGAAGGCCTCCTAGGGACAGGCTCTACAGAGTCAGGAGCAGTCCACGCCATTCGAGCAATAACCTGCATAAGGGGTCGAAGGCGGAGACACCCAGGAGGTGGAGGGCCGAGATCCAAACGCCTCAGGTATACTGACTCATCCTCAGAGGGATTGTTGGTGGGCCAGTTTCCCTCTGTCTAAGGAGTTCTAGGATGTCTGAGAAGGAGACATCCTCAGAGGGGATCTTGGGGATCCCTCTGACTCATCTAAGTCAGTATCAAGTGATAGACTCGGGGAGTCTACGTGTTTCCTCTTACAAGTCCTCTTCCGTGGAGGATCACCCGACAAATCAGGAGAATCCTCAGAAGAGGGGGATATTCCCAGTGGGGAAACCTGAGGCGGAGGATCTCTGGGTCCGGGAGCAAGAGAAGTGGCAGAGATGTCAACAGGCACTATAGAGGGAGGAGCTAAGGGAACAGACTGCTGGCTGAGTCCAGAGGCCAGCACACTCTTCATCACCTCGAAGGCTTCCCTCCCAGGGAGGTCCGAGAGAACCCGCTCCGAAGAGCTAGGAAGTCCAGGACCCACCGAAAAGGAAGGCTCCGAGGCAGATGTTGGAGCCGAGCTCACCAAGGCCGAGGCTCCAAGGGGAAGAGCGTGGTCAGACAAGGGTCCGATGCCACTCACCCCCTCGGAGGAGACCAGGGAAGCCCGGCCACCGAATCCCTCTAAGGAAGGTCTCGAAGAGGAGATAAGAGTAGAGGCTGAAGGAGCAGAAGGGGGTATCTGTCCCTCAGCCGTAGCAGAAACTATTCCCGAAGACTCCAACTCCAAACTCTGGGGTAGAGTCGAAGGAGGAACTGCAATGGGGTGTGGACTAATAGTTGTCTGCTGAGACGGACTATGTAGCATTTGGGCCAGTGCCTGTGACTTTAGTAGTCTACTGACCACTCTCTCCAAATCATGGTCAGAAAGCCTGGATGACCTTGAAGATCGGCTCCGATGGCTCCGCTCCAAGGAGAGGCGAAGCCGAGCCGAAGTATCGGCTCCAAGGAAGGGACCAAGACCTTTTCCGCAAAGGAACCAACGGAGCCGATGAAACTACTGAAACTGTCGGAGCCGACAACTTATCGGCACCGACAGGTAGCTTCGATGTATCGACTCCAGCGAGCCGATACGACCATAAATGTAAGGGTGTCGGAGCCGATCGGGCCGACACTGATGCCTGGGCCACATGGTGGTCGGAACCGATCGGAGCCGACACCGAAGTGGTCGAACCAGAGTCGGGACCGATAGCCATCGGTGCCGGAGGGTTAGGTAAACCAGAATCGGCTCCAGCGGAGCCGATCTTGACTCTGAATGAGTCGGGCCGAGGCCACAGGCTTGGACACAGAAGCCTGGGCCTTGGAAGACTTAGAAGTCTTAGATGGGGCCGACTTAGCCGGAGAGCCCTCCGGCTTAAGAAGGCCCCTCAAAATCAATTTATTTCTTCTTTCCTGCAGGACTCTCTGGCTAAAGAATGACATATAGCACAGGAGTCCTGCAGGTGAAGAGGCCCCAGACAGTACAGGCAAGAAGTGTGACCGTCTGTCAGAGACATCTTCTGACAGCACGAGTCACACTTCTTAAAGCCTGAGACCCTTTCTTTAGACATGGTGTAAAACACACACACACACACCAGTCCAAGAAATTAAATTAAATATACCAAAAGGTATCACTAACAGACACACACACACACCCTAACGGGGGGGGGGGGGGGATGGGATGGGTTTTAGTCTGACTAAAAGTTTTGAGGAGACAGGGAAATTTTCTGTCAGAAAGGAATTAAAACTAAGTTAAAACTAATAATTTAAGTCTCTCCCCTTCCTATACCCTACAATACCTTTAGGCCTCTTCTTCTATCCCACATTCTGATATATATCACCACCTCTAAAACCTACTTCTTTCCTTTTACACTAAACTTCTCTTATCTAATCTCATTTTAAAAATGGCTCCCCACTCAACTACAATCCTTATACTCTCTGTCTTACTCCTAACCACCCTATTTTCAGCTTACCTTCTTACCTACTTTGAAAACCCACTCAATATACAGCCTAATTATGCAAAAAACACACTTTTTCTCTCCACACTTATCTCACTTCATTCTCAAATGTTAACTCCACACCTAGCTACCTCCTACCTAAATTTCACAGATACTCCCACCTTAATTATTACATACCCTCAGATAAAAAGCAAACTGCTTACTCTTCCTAACAGCAGCTTGACAGTCGTACCAGGTAATCCCACCTTACTAGATGGTGACATTCACCCCAACCCTGGCCCCTTACATCCCTCCTCTCATGTATCTAGACCCAACATTAACAATACCTTCCTTATAGGACATCTTAACATACATAGTGTAAATAATAAAGTGCACTACCTACATGCCCTCCTTGACACACCATTTTGACATTCTCTGCCTTACAGAGACTTGGCTAAAGCCAGTCACTAAAGATACTGAAATGATACCACAAGGCTATAATATACTTAGATGTGACCGATCAAAACGTAAAGGTGGAGGAGTAGCAATTCTATTAAAGAATAACCTTAACATCACCACACTTCCCACCTGTCCAACCCAGGATAGTAAAGTAGAGGCCATTATTACTAAACTCCACTTAAATGCCAAAAAGTCCCTCTATATCATTTGCATGTACATACCTCCAGGTAACAACATACCCATCTTAGAAGACTATCTCAGTTGGGTCTCCACCAATTACCCCCAGGAAACTCTAATTCTTGGTGACTTTAATATAGATTGGAATACTATTAACACTCAAAATCCCTCCTCTCACATAAACCTAAATGGTTTCACCCAAACCATCACCTCTACTACAAGACTGAATAAGTCTAGTAAGAAAGAGAGCATCCTTGACTGGATACTTACAAACAAAACAAATATTACTTATAAAGTAGGAACTATGCCAGATGACCTCAGTGACCACTGTTTAACTTACATTATTAGAGAAAAGACCGATTGTCTACCCCCCCCCACCATAACCAAAATACGCTCTACCAAACACTTTAAAATTGAACAATTCCAAAATGAACTCAAATCTTGTAACTGGAACCCTTAAAATCACTTCCACTTAATGATGCTGTATTATTCTTTAACTCAACCTTCCTTGCCATTCTTGACAGACATGCTCCAGAGCTACCATTAGAATGAAAGCAAACACAGCTCCATGGCTCTCTCCTGAAACTAAGAAACTAATACTCTCTAGAAATAAAGTCTGGGCCAAATGGAGAAACCATAGAAAGAGCTCTGACTTTCTTTACTTCACCCAGCTTAGGAATCGTACCAAAAAAGCTATAATCTCTGACAAAAGAAAGTACTACTATAGGCTTCAAGAAACCAATCTAAATAAACCTAAACAATTCTGGTCATCAGTCAATAGACTCCTGTCACCAGGAACAACCAAAACTCCCTCACCCGATGTTGACCCTAACACCCTCATCTAACCAAAATGCATTTAACTCTTTTTTTCGAGATCTATTTAAGCTCTTGCTAGTCAACTGAACACTAACAACTTCTATCCCCCAAACAATCTAACAGACACTGGTCACAACTTCTCTTTTCAACCTATCCCTACCTCTTTCATCTATAAACTTATTTACAAACTGAAACCTTGTACTCCCTCTGCTGACAAACTCCCTTCTCTTTATCTTCAAAAGGCAGCCAGAGAAATTGCATTCCCAATATCTATACTCATCAATAGGACAATCCAAGAGGAACTATCCCGATATCTGGAAAATCTCTCATATTATCCCTCTACACAAAGGAGGTAACTCTATTGAATACGCCAACTTTAGACCAATTGCTCTTCTCTCACCCTTAGCAAAGATTATGGAGAAATGTATACATCAGCAACTTGTTCAATACCTCTCACTACACAACATTATAGCTAATTGTCAACATGGCTTTAGACCCCATCATAGTACAACCACTGCTCTCCTTTCCTTTGTAGATACTATCAATAGTAACATAATAATAACCTTCTCTCTTCTGCTCTATTCATTGACCTCTCCAAAGCCTTTGATATGGTTAACCACTCCTCTTTAATTCACATCCTTGAATCCCTCTCATTTGATAATCTTGCCATTAAATGGTTTTAGCTCTTATCTGAAAAACAGACAACAAGCTGTTCTCTGGGATAACCATATCTCATCATTGTTGCCCATTTCCATTGGAGTCCCTCAGGGCTCTATTCTTGGTCCTCTTCTTTTCTCCCTCTATATAAATGACCTTCACACAGTAATCCTCAAGCTACCTGTATCCAATATGCTGACGATTCTACCATTATTTGCTCAGCATCTTCCTGTTCAGATCTAATCTCTCTAACTCAAAATACTTTCACCACTGTCGAAACATGGTTTACTAGGGTATCTCCTTCTTAATGCTAAAAAAACCAAACTACTTCTCTTCTCCCCAACCTCTCGGACCTCCCCACTAAACTTCAACATCTTGTCTAATAATGCCACTGTCATCAACCCTGACTCTACAACTAAACTGTTAGGAATAACTATCGATAATAATCTCACTTTTGATCATCACATCAACACCACCATCAAATCAGTTAACAGAAAAATAGGATCCTTATACCGTATAAAAACCTTTCTAACCCCAGCTACCAGAGCTACTATCGCCCACTCTCATCTCTTATCCACTTTATCTTATGCATCTCCAATCTTCACCAACCTTAAGAAAGCTAACCTAAACAAACTAGCCATTTGCTACAATAACATTGCCCGCTTATCCACAGGAAACCCCTTCAGAACCCATCACTGTCACAATTTGAGACTTTTAGGCTGGCTGGAATTACAAAACTACCTTACAGTCTCACAACTCACTATTGCCCACAAAATACTGCACCAACCTGGAAACAACCCTACACTCTCTCAACTATTAATCCCTTACAACAACTTAACCTCCCTTAGATCCTCCTGTAAACTCTTGATCAGTTCTACAAAGTCCAACAACTCAGCTGGCAACTCTCTTTTCACAAATTCTGTAGGTAGGATATGGAATCTGTTACCTAGGGATATAACACTAATTACTTCTTTGCCTCTCTTCAAACATAAAATTAAACTGTACTTCCAAGAACACTGGCTTTGTTCTTGTAGTACACCTGACTAACTTTCTTCACTCTACCCTATCATCTCATCTACTCTGATTTTTAACCTATCTCTTCAGATCCTACCTAGACTAGCCTCTGCACTTGGACTCCCTCTATCCCCGTATCTACTACTCTCTTCCCTTTCCTCTCCTCCCACTATCCTCCCTGTTATAAACCTTTGTATGTGCTACCTTTTCTGTCCTTACTAAATTACTACTCCTGCTTTTCGTAACAATATGGGATTAGGAATTCTTTACAGTATTTAGTATTTTAAGTATTAGACATTTTCTGTAAAAATGATGTAATTTATGAACTGTACACTTCTGTAAAAATGCTTCTGTATTGTTAATATTCTGCTTTCAATTAGTTCTTAGATCCTTATAAGCTGTATCTTATAGTAATTGATTTTATGTAATGTATCAGTATATAGTGGAGCTTTTCTCCTCGGGCCTCTGCTGAAAATGGACATGTATCCAGCCAGACTAGCCCGGTCAACAAATGTAAAATAAAATAAAATTTTGTAAAAAGGGGCTAAAATAGTAAAGTAATAATTCACTTACCAGGAGCTGGTAAAAGGAGGACCTCATCAGCGAAGCGGCAAACGAGATCTGGGTACTTACCGCCTTGCATCATGGGATATGGGGCTGCCTCGAGCTGGTAAAAGTGACTCTCGAGCTTAGCAAGTGCCGAGTCGGAGCCGAGGATCGGCTCCGAACCCATCAAGCAAGAATGAAGGCGAGATTGACAACTTAACATTACATATCTACACTAAGTTTTACGAATATAATTATGTGTTTTTTTAACAACAATGGCTTTTTTAAATATGAACTTTAATAATACTTTTGTATTTAGCCTATTAAGTTCTTACTAATTATTTAATTATGTTAATGAATGAGTCAGGTGACTTACTACTACCTATTTATTGATGGCACTGCATTTGGTTTTTATCTTGAGAAAGCTTGGTATTAACCAAGCGAAAGCGCTTGATCTCATTTTGGATTTCATTTTGTCGTATTCTGTGGTCGTTCAATAAAAATTGGATTTCCTTACTACTATTGGTCTTGGTTTCCATCGCTAGTGGGCATCTTTGAGTTTTCTTGGTTTTGTTGCTGTATTTTGGTGTTTTTATATCTTTAAACTTGTTCATTTGCTGGCTCCCTTACCCACAATAAGTGGGCATTATTACTCCATCTCGAACCCTCCGTATCTCCATCCAGAAACTACTAAACATGTACCAACCCAAAAAAACCTTGGCAAGTTGCTGTACAAACACTCTTGTCGCAAGAGCTTGGAACAAATTTCCTCTTCACATCCGCTCCATCACCCACTCCTCACACTTTAAAAATGAACTAAAAACTCATCTTCGGAACTCCAAAACCTGCCCCTGCTTCGACCCAACCTAATTCCCCCCTCTCTCTTTGGTGCCTCTCACTCTACTATCTTTTCCACATCTCCCTGTAAGATAGGCTCCTTTCTCCATTTTTTATTTTATGTTTGATGGACTGCACAGGAACCCCCTGTGTAAAATAGAAAATTTGTACTTGTCTCTATACTTGTATGATTGTTTGCTTTCCCTCTGAGCCTGATGCATTTGCACACACACAACTGTATTTGCACTCTGTGCAACTTGTATATATGTATAATCTACTATCTTAGACTTAATGACTGTACAATTGTGTAAACTTGTAATGTATTTGTATATCATCTATTTTGGAGCTTTTCTCCTCGGGTCTCCTCTGAAAAAGGGCCATAAAGCCCAGCAAGACCAAACCGGTTAACAAATGTTAATAAATAAATAAATAAGAGGATCTATAAAAAGGGGGACTTCTTGAACCTACTGCATCCGTCCTTAAAATAGTGGAAATCCTTCCCTGTTATCGTTATCATGATTTTTTTTCCAAAAATTTTTATTTTCATTTTGCATTTATAAAAGACACAAAAATGTTCATATTTACAACATGACCATAAGAGAAAGTTATACATTGTAGTGAGTATAAAAACATGAAAGTCATATAACAAACCTATTTACACTATATACATAGATGCTTTCTCAAACAAGTTTAAACAATATAAAGATAACACATACATTAATGTTTGCAATACTATATTTTGTTGCGAGTTTGTGGGTATATTGCTAGGTTTCCTTATAACACGTTACTCTATAGTGTGCATGATGTTTTATGCTAGTATGATATTAAAGGTTTGTTCCCAAGTTGCTCGAGTTTTGCTGCTTTTGTTTCTTTTATCTATTACTATTTTGTGATCTAATAGGTGTTTAATAGCCACTTTCTTAAAACCCTCCCAAGAGATGTTCAGAGAGTCTATCCATTTGAGGGCTATATGTAGTTTCATTAATGATAATATGGTTATAAGTAAGTTTACTTGTTTTACTGAGAAGTTTGATGGGCCAATATGTAATATGGTAAATTCCCATGTAAGTGTTGATGATTGATATCCTACTTTTTGTAATTGCAATTTCAGAGAATTCCAGGATTTACAGAAGCATTTGCAATTCCAAAATATATGCATTAAATCTGCGGTCTGATCCTTGCAGTGTGGACAGTATGGTGATTTTGTTACATTGAATTTGTGTAGTAATGCAGGTGTGAAATATGTGTTGTTATTTATCATAAGTTGTGTGTACAACAGTTTTTTAACGGGTATGCTTTTCAGAGTTAAGTTAATTGCATTTTGTATCTGGTGGTCGTCCAAAACTGGTTGTATTTTCCTCCAATAGTTAGAGAAAAAGAGGTCTTTTTGGAACTTGGTTTCCCCTATCGTTTTATAAGAGTTTGTTATAGTTTTCTTTGTCATGAGGATAGTCTCCCAGAGTAAAGTGCATTTTTCCATGTCACTATCGGGTATGGTAAAGCTTTGGAGGTAACTGGAACACATTTCTATGATATGTCTAAGCATTATGATGCAAGACTTAGGTAGATTCAGATTATTTCTCATTTCTTGGACAGTACAATTAAGTAGTGGGTAGATATCTTGTATTCTTTTTTCTTTTAATCGGGGAAAGGAATTTAAAACAAGCATCTTTTTTATTTTTAAATTAGGATTTTTATGGAGGGGTTGTAATGTTATCAGAGCTTGCCCCAGGTTTAAGGAATTAAATAGTTTTTGTGTTATGTTTATAGAATGTTTTAGAGGATCTATAATGTTGTGCGCTTGTAGATCTTTTTTGTTCAAAAAGGGAAGTACTTTGGGATTGATGCCTAGTGATTTGATGTATCTGTGTATCTGTAGTATATTACCACCCATGGCGGTGACCAAGTTTTTGCTGACGGGTTATACTCTGCTATTCTCAGTATTCTGTTAGTATGGCTAATACAGTAATAAGTTTTAAAATCTGGTAGGTTCAGACCCCTTTTGTTCTTGGGGAGTGCTAGTTTCTGGTACGAGATTCTGGTCTTTTTAGAATCCCATATAAATTTTGCTAGGAAGGTATGAATTTGTTTAAAGAATTTATTATGTATAGGTATTTGTGATGTCATAAATATATACGTTCGCCTAGGTAGTATATTCATTTTAATTATTGAGACTTTGGCCAGAAATGGAAGCTTAAGACTGTTCCACCCTGTACAGTCTTCTGTACAGTCTTGTATAATGCTTTGCCATTTAAGAGTTATGTTATGTTGGTAGAATTCCTTATTGTTTTGAAAAAAAGTGATTCCCAGGTATTTAATTTCATCCTTTAATTTTATGGTGTCTAAAAGTGGCATCAATGAAATAAGCCTGTTTGGCCTCAAAGGGAAGATATCAGTTTTATTAAGGTTTGGTTTGTAATTAGATATATAACAAAATTGTTCAATTGCATTTATTATTTTGGTCATATTGGAGTTTGGTGTAGTGAAATATATATTTAAATTGTCTGCGAAAGCGGAAAGATATATTTTGAGGTTATGTATTGAAAGGGGATTATGATAAGCGTTTTGTTTAATATATAAAAACAGTGGTTCTAAGTTAAATAGAAAAGGCGATAGTGGGCATCCTTGCCTTGTTCCATTTTTTATCGAAATTCTATTTGACCATGTTTTACTTATGAAAAGAGATGTATAGGGATTACTATAGAGAATTTGAATAATCTGTACAAAGTTGTTAGGTATGTCAAAATAAGGTAATGTTTGAAGTAAGAATTCTAGGTTAACCCTATAAAATGCCTAGTGGGCATCTACTACCATTGCGTAAATGTTAATGTTCTTTTGATTTGCAAAAGATATCAATGCATCCAATGTTATTGAGTTATCACTGGTCTGTCTATGTGGTGTGAACTTAGATTGTTCTGGAGAAATGATTTTATCTATTAGGTTTTTAATCTGTTTGCAAGTATCAAAGTTAGGATCTTTGTATCTATATTTAAAAGGGAGATGGGTCTATAACTATCTGGGTTTTTTGGATCTGCATGTTCGTTTAATATGAAAATAGTTTTGGAGGCGTTAAAGTGAATATCATTTATGTCATTATTTATTATATAGTTCAGCACATGATATAGTACTTTAGCAATAAGGGGAGTGAAATATTTGTAAAACTCTGAAGTAAGTCCATCCGGTCCAGGGGCCTTGTGTGATTTCAAATGTTTAATTGTTGTGATTATCTCATTAATAGAAATATGTTCCGTTATTTTTTTTGTTGTTCTAAGTTTAGTTTAGGAAATTTTAATTTTTGAAGAAAAAGAGTCCTTTCTTCCCTAGAGGCTTGTAATGTCTGTTATCCATATATTTGAGAATATATTTGCTCCAATACTTTGATAGTTTCTTCATTTCTTACATAGTTTTTGTCCCTGTAATTTATTTCTACTATATTTGAGGTGGTTTTATGTTGTGAAATAATTCTGGTCAAAGCTCTGGATGGAATTGTGCTGCTTCCGCATAATTGGCTAACATTCTTGCCTCATAAAACTATTATTAGGGTTATTTAGTAATTCTCTTTCAAGTCGTTCTATCTTCTCTTTCAATGTGTGTTCCCCTTTTAATTTAATTTTTTAATAATATGCTGCTTTTTTGATGAGTAGTCCTCTGATCTGTGCTTTGACCGCCGCCCATTCTATGTCCACTGGGACTTGTGAGGTGGGGACATTTACAAGTTATCATGATTTAAATTTGGAACTATAGGAACAGGATTAACTATCTTTACAAAAATAGTTTGTATTTCTACTTGAGCAATGGAATACTGTTTATCTTAATTTAACTGCTTTTTTTAGTAAGGCTTCAACTCACCCTGAGCAGTATAAATTATCAATTTATAGCCTGCTACAGGATATCCATTTCCCCCGATGATTATACAAGATTCCTAAATGACTATATGAATTCATATTAATATATTGGTAGACTTTAACTGCTCATAGATTAACTGTAGCATCTATACTTCCAATAATGGATATGCTCAGAAGTTCTTAGGATTTATTGAACAAAATCTGCCAAACAAATAGTCATCAAACCCACCTAAGATTTAATAAATCCTGCCTGGAACATACAGTTACCACAACTACTAGAGGACCTAATAGTCACGATCTGGTCCTTACAAACACAGCGTCTTCAAGCACTATGCCCCTAGTGTCTCCTTCCCTAATAAAGTTGAATCATAAGCTTGTGACTTTCATCTTTAAGGTCTCAAAAGTCCCTAAAGTAAATATCTCAGAATTCAAGGACTTCAAGCTTACTAATCTGATGACATATGACAAAACTTCTCAACTTACTTATGACAACAGCAGCTTTGATGCTGATACTACTGATGCCATTATGAAAGAGCTCTGTGCTTTCCCAACCAGATCTTAATATAGTGGGAAATTTAAAAATAAACCACTCTGGTGGTACGCCAACATAAGTAAACTTTACAACAACAACAACAAAAGTATCCTAACCCAAACCAACTCAGAAATTGCAGCAGAACTGACTACATGCAAACTCCTCTAGACAAGGTTCAATTGTTTATTGAATAAAACGAATATAAAAACACATACACATAAGCACTTTTGTTTCCCAATTGGAAACGTCATCAGATTAACATACAAACATTTCCTGGTTCTTTTATTTAAACCTAAAACCAATGAGAGTTACTGAAAACAGTCATGTAGCTAGCCGAGACCCCAGCATGAATTCCAAAGCCATCTAATTTTTAAAGGTAACTTGACAGGTTAAATGATGAAGCAACAAGCACTAAGGTATGGAAAAAAAAGGACTATAGCATAAAATTATATATGAATAATTATAAAAATTTTAGTAATTTAAGAAGTTAAGTAAAAATAAAGCTTTGGTCAAATATAACAGTTAAGTGAACCGTGAAGCAAATAAATGGTTCAAAGTATATATATATATATATATATAAAATAAAAAAGTGATCACTTTAGTGAATGCATACAAGTATTCCAACAAGAAGTAATTTTACAAAAGGGGATGAAGTTAAAATTAAAACTAAATGTCCACCTAGTTTTACCATTTTAGTCTTAGCTATCTTTCCAACACTTTTAACCTCAAACTATTTATTTAAAGTTGTCCATTTAAACCAGGGCAGTTACTGGAATTTAACTTAAGCTGCCAATATAACTCAGCATTCAGGATTGAGTTGCCATGGGCCATGCCTATCTTGTTAATGGATTTGTTCAACAATACACAATTTTAAATCATGTGCAGAGTTTTCCTGGTTATGATTAGCTAGTGCATTTGTCAATTTCTTTTTTCTGATATCATATCTGTGTTCAAATTCTCTCATAGAGTTTTCTCTTGGGTTTTCCGATATAGAAACAAGGGCATGAACTACAGGTGGGACAGTATACCACCCCTGTGGAGCTGCAAGTATACAGGCCATTGATGTTAGTTAAATGTTGGTTAATCCGTAATTATTGTGAAATGGTGATAAACTTACAATAGTTGCAATGCTCTCAAGTTTTCATTCCCTTTTAGTAGTCGGTTTCAATTCTTTCTCGAGCAAGGCCTTTAGATTAGTTCCGCTGCAGTATGTAATCCTGGGTTTTTCATCAATATTGTCTTTAAGGGATGGTCCTCTGATAAGATAGTCCAATTTTTCTCAAGAATATTTTTTTATTAACAGACTTATTACTGTGTTCACCGAAGACAAAGAGCAATATACATTGTTACCTGCATTAGATGCCCCACCAGTTACCTGAGTTGGAGGGACTGGTTTGTAGTATAAGATGACAGTCACTTTATTGAAATAAAATGGGTTAAAAGTAATTGATTTGTCTTTTGTTCATCACCTCATACATTGCATTGTCTATAAATGCAGTTGGTTGACCTCTTTTAAGGAACACGGATTTTGAAGTTAAGCATTCATCCCAGAAGTCCTTCTCTTGAAACCATCCTGGCAGCACACACAATATCAAGTGAAGTAATGCACAAAAAACCAAAGACAAGCAAAGAATAATCCACGACCTTGAAGAAAGGAACCAGAACTCTGCTAAAGTCCACAAGGCTGTATTTTTATTTCTGAAGTGTTCCAAAAGTCACAGATAAAATCACACTGAAGTATTCCAAAAATCACAGATAAAATCACACAAGCACACACAATATCCCCTAATGACAGCTTTCTTCTGGGAGATAGGATGGGAGCTGTCAAAATGAAGAAAACTATTAGAATATGTTTTCTTTCGATATATTTTTAAAGCTGAACCTAGCATTTAAGTAACCTTTAGTAAGCCATACATCAAGGTATGCAACATGTTCACTGTTACAAGTACACGCAAACTTAAGGAATGGAGTTGAATTGTTGATGAAGTGGATGAATGGAGTGGAATCATTGATGAAGTGAGTGAATGAAGGAAATAAATATTTTCTTCCATCCCATAAAATAAAGATGTCATCCAGGAACAGTGTATAAAACTTGCAGTGGGTAAAGAACAGCGATGTAAATAAATGGTTCTTTTCTCACTGCTTTATCACAATATTCACAAACAGACCACCACAGGAAGACCCCATGGCAACCCCTGTGCATTGATATACTGTTGAATGTTATTTTTCAAAACAATTTCTAGTAAGTTGTCATAGAGACAGAATTCGTCTTGGGGGAAACCTTTTTCTGCTAGATATTCATGAAACCATTCAGCCCCCAAATTGTGGGCTATAACAGAGAAAAGGTCTTTGACATCCATGGTTATGAATACATAAGGTGCTTTGAATGGAATAGTATTCATTTTTCATAGAAATTCCTAGGAGTCATGACAAATTTCAGGTTCTTCAAAAACAAGAAATTTTAACTTTATGTCCAGGTATTTTCCACAAGGATGAGTAATGCTGCCCTGTGCATATCCAAATAACATACAATTCTTTACTAAATTCCAGCTAGCTTTGCTGGCATATGTTACACATCCACTGCCCTACTTCTCCTAGCATAGCTGCCAATACCTCACAATGTCACATCTTGGATACTAAGTTACAATATCTTGTTTTTGAAGAATCTCATGGCTTTTGGGAATTTCTATGAAAAATGAATACTATTCCATTCCAAGCATCTTATGTATTCATAGCCATAGATGTCAAAGACCTTTACTCATTTATACCTCACGATTTGGGGGATGAATGGTTTTGTGAATATATAGAAGAAAAAGGTTTGTCCCAAGACAAAATGTCTCTCTATGACAACTTACTAAAGATTAGACAGCAAAAAATAGAGCCGGCAGGTAAAGGTGGGAACATCAGCTATGCACAGGATAAGAGAATAAACAGTCCGACCACCACTGGAAGGTAAAACAAGCAAAAGTATATGGTTTTATTAAATAAAAACGGTGGTAAGCGCTCTCACTACAAAACAAAGCTTCCTCAGACCATTAAAAGCAGAAACATCTTCAGCTTTTAAATTAAGTCAATTGTTCAATCAGGAAGTCATTGTCCAATTAAAATTAAGGACTACTACACACATCTCAGTAAAAGCCAATCATATCTAAAATAAGAACACACCCTTTTTAAAGTGTAAAAAAATCATTGTGGCTCTCTCACACTGAAACCTAACACACAAACAATAAAATATATACAATATCCAAGATAATAAACACACTACTAATGAAACAAGTGCTTTTAGTATGGGTTTTATAGACACTTTACCATTCAATCCTGGGTAAGTGTCTGCTCGCATAGATACCATCTACCATAGCTCAGCACATTCAGTCCTGTTTTTTAAATCCCGTCCTCTCAGCTGTACATTCATAACCTCTATCACTGCAAACTTAAACATATGATTAGAACCATTACACATAACACGTTTAGAAAATGCACTAGGCTCATCTGAATTCCTAACGTAGCTAATATGTCCTAAAATCCTCTTTCAAACTATGATTGTAAAGCCTATTATGTAGGTAAGACCAAAGACGACTTCTTTCGACTTTTCCCAGTTAGGGGTTACCACAGTGGATCACCTGTCCGCTCATGATTGGCAGTGGAGTTTTACGGTGTCGAGTTGCCAGCCCGGCGCCCAACCTTCCACAGAAGGCACACACACGCATACGCTCATGCCTAGGGCCAATTTAGAGTGTCCAATCCACCTACAGCATGTCTTTGGGATGTGGGAGGAAACCGGAGCACCCGAAGGAAACCCATGTGACCACAGGGAGGACATACAGACTCTGCACAGAAGGCACCCCAGCCGAGAATCGAACCGGAGAACCCCTTGCTGTGAGGCGGCAACGCTAACTGCTGCACCACAGTGGTCGCCCAGGTAAGACCAAAGACTACACTGAACATAATAAATAACATGCTTAGTTTTACAATCTGCATAAAAATCTAGCTCAATCTTACGTTGGGTAGATGGACATAAAATAAAACTAGTTGACCAAATATAGGTACACGCTGAACAACTCCTACAAGGAAAAGTGCCTAACTGATCAGATCTGAGCACGTTAGTATCCCCCCCAAATTCTTATAGCATAACTTGTCATTTTAATGACTTATTATTCCTAAAAGCAAATTTGGGCTCAGGACCAACTATCTGACTAACCTTCTCACTAGCCAATAAAACTGGC
Organism: Protopterus annectens; assembly: GCF_019279795.1. Classification (NCBI taxonomy): domain Eukaryota; kingdom Metazoa; phylum Chordata; order Ceratodontiformes; family Protopteridae; genus Protopterus; species Protopterus annectens. The sequence continues at coordinate 1,000,609,340 of NC_056748.1, forward strand.
CAGTACCTCCTGATGACATACTAGAGTGAGTCAAAAGTAAACGTTAAGTGACACTGTTGTGGTCTGGATGAGGTAATATCAATGTTCATGTCTTGTTCGCTAAAATAAGGTCTAGCTATAGTATCTCTTTGAGAAGATACAACACCCCTCATATAACTAACTTCAGAGACAGAACACCCTCTTGAAACAAACCACTCTGAAGAAGCTTCAAGGGCTTGCTCACCTGATACATCCTTACTGTGAAGATGCATCTCCCTAAGAAGTTGTCCTCTGACAACATTCCTTGGGATGTGTCTTGGATGCATACTAGATTTGTGTAAAATACTATTATGTTTACAATGTTTCCTAAATGCTTTACTCTCAAAAAGACCCAATTCACCCTTACTTACAGACCCATCTAGAAAATCAATCCTAGAATATGAATAGTTACAACAAAACCTCAAAAAAGTAGTAGTACTTTGTAGATAAACCAAAAACCTATCAAAAGTTTCCACAGTACCTCTCCACAAAATAAATATATTATCAACAAAACTTTATAAACAATTAAGCTATCAGTGAAGGAATTATTGTTATGCACATAACCAAATTCCCATTGCACAAGGGCAGCATTAGCATAGGAATTCGCACATGCTGTCCCCACTGCATCCCTAACCTTCTGTAAATACAAAACACATCTTCAAAAATAAAAACATTATTTTCTAGAATCAGCTCCAACAATGAATAAATAAGAGTAACCTTATTATTACTCATATTCCCCAGCCTAGACAAAAACAACCTTACATTCTCACTCCAGTCTTATTCGGAATAACAGTAAAAAGTGAGTTACTTTCTAATGTTACAAAGAAAAGATTAGAGAGATCAGTTCATTCCTTCTGCCACTCGAACAAATCATGCAAGAAAGTCTTGGTGTCCTTCAGTACACTGGTTACATTATTCAGAATTGAATGCAAGGATTTCTCAATGTAAATAAATAAAGGTTCTGTTAACCAGCCTCAACTAGAGACAATCGGGCGCATAAGTGGATTCAAAATATCCTTATGTATCTTAGGTAACCCATACATAAGTGGTATCAGTGGAGATTCAACAATAAAATAATCATACAAATCTTTGTCAATAAGATTCGTTATTAACAAATCATGGACAAACTCAACCTTCGTTATTATCCCACACACTTGAAACTTATGTAAAGTACAGTTTTGTACCTACCATAAATGTAGATGTTCGAGTGTTCACCCTGCTGCAGTCATTAACCTGGACTGCAGCAGGGTGAACACTCGAACATCTACATTTATGGTAGGTACAAAACTGTACTATGTTCATCGTGTTACCCTGCTGCAGTCATTACACTTGGGTTATCCTGTCGTCAGGCGCTCCCGCAGTCGGCCGGATTTCCAAAGTCTTGGTCCGACGTCGGTTGCTGTCGCCTCATCCCTGACATCAGTGCGCCAGGGGTACATACATTGCAACCAATGCCATTTTCTTCAGTTTTTCTTGCCCCAGATGTCAGGTGCCCCCAAAAAGGTGATCCAAATTAGTACCAAAAGGTGGGAACACTGTACAAACACAAAATCCCTTCAGCTAAAAGCAAATACACCAGTAAGGCCTAGCAAAGATTTAGCCAGTAAATCAGAGGGGTTGGAGGGAGGGTAACCTGGACTGCAGCAGGGTGAACACTCGAACATCTACATTTATGGTAGGTACAAAACTGTACTATGTTCATCGTGCTATCCTGCTGCAGTCATTATACTTGGGTTGAGTCCCAAAGCTAAGGTAGGGTGGAGGCATCATAGAGGGTTAGTGGAGGCAATGAGGCCCTGCAGAACTGCAGTGGCGAAGCCTGCCCTGGACTTAGAATAAAGAGGTAAGTGATAGCGTTTGGTGAAGGTGTGCACAGAACTCCAAGTTGCAGCTTCTAAGATTTCCTTGGTAGGAACCCCCCTGAGAAAGGCTGTAGAGGTAGCTGTTGCCCTGGTAGAGTGGGATCTAATGGTAGGAGGAACTGGTTTCCCATGATGGGTATAGCAGAATCGTATGCAATTGCCTATCCATTTAGAAATGGTTTGCTTGGATATGGCCCTCCCTTGAGAAGCTGTAGCATAGGAAACAAAGAGCTGGTCAGTTTTTCTGAAAGCCTTAGTTTTATCCAAGTAGTAACAAAGCTGCCTGTGAATGTCCGAGGAATGCAGAAGTCTCTCACCTTTGTTCTGTGGATTGAGGTAGAAAGTGGGTAGGTGGATGGTTTGATTTAGAGCTACACTGGAAACCACCTTAGGCATGAAGGAAGGATTAGTTCGTAGAGAAACTCTGTCTTGATGAAAAATGAGGAAAGGTTCCACTGCCATAAGTGCCTGCAATTCTGAAACTCTCCTAGCAGAAGTTATTGCCAGGAGCAGGGCAGTCTTCCAAGATAGGAACTGAAGGTCAGCAGAAAAAGCTGGTTCAAAGGGAGGTAGCGTTAGTTTTTCCAGAACAAAGTTGAGGTCCCATGTTGGTGTAGGAGCTCTTCTAGGTGGTCTAATGTTTTTTGCTCCTCTGAGGAACTGCCTTAGGAGAGGATTTGAAAATAAAGGTGGATTTGTGTCGTAGTGAGCTGAAACAGCTGAAGCATGGATTTTAATTGAGGAGAAGGAAAGTCCTTTATGCAACATCTCAGCTAAATACTGCAGAATGTGAGGCATATGAGGCTGAGTTGTGTCTTGGCCTTTAGCTTGGTTCCAAGCAGAAAACCTTTTCCATTTGTCCGAGTAAGCCTTCCTGGTGCTTGGCCTCCTGGCTTCTAGAATAACATCCAGTACTGCTTGTGAAAGAGGGACTGGTTGGATGCTTAATTGATTTGCCATGCAGCCAGGTATAAGGTTTTGATCTGGCTGTGTAGAATCTGCTTGTCTTGCTGCGTGAGCAAATGAGGTATTTGAGGCAATATCCATGGTGGGCTGTGAGCCATATTCTTCAATAGCGGGTACCAGTGCTGGCGTGGCCAGTCTGGGGCTATCAGAATCATTCGAGGTTTCTCCTTTTTGACCTTCAAAACAACCTTTGTGAGAAGAGGTAATGGAGGAAAGGCATATGCTGTCAGGTTTTTCCGACTGAAGGAGAGAGCGTCCACTTTCCAATCTTGATGGTGGAATGTCCTTGTACAAAATTTGGCAAACAGGTCTATATTTGGTAGGCCCCATCTTTGAGTTATCTTTGTAAATATTTGTGGGTCTAGCTTCCACTCGTGGCGATCTTTGATGTTTCTGCTTAGGTCATCTGCCAATGTGTTTTTCTGTCCTGGCAGGAATTGAGCTTGTAACTGGACTTGGTAGGCCAGAGCTGTGTTCCATAAGATTATTGCTTGCCTGCAAAGAGGGTAAGAATGTGTGCCCCCTTGTTTGTTTATGTACCACATTACTGTGGTGTTGTCCGCCTTTATTGCAAGTTGCCCCGGCTGTAGTAGATCCTTGAAGGCTGTCAGAGCTTTCTGTACAGCTAGCATCTCTTTTTGGTTTATGTGCAGTTTTCTTTGTTCTGCAGTCCATAGGCCTTGAATGCATTGCCCTGCCATGTGTGCCCCCCAGGCATAGTCTGAAGCATCTGTTGTGATAGTTTGCCTGGGTGGGAGCAAGGTGAAAGGCTGACCCTTGTTGAGGTGACATGCCTGTGCCCACCATAGAAATTCCTGTTGAAGGCAGGGAATGAGAGATATCACTGTGCCCAAGCTGTGGCTGTGTTGAGACCATACGCTTTTTAGGTACCACTGTAATTTCCTCATATGCAGTTTTGCAAATGGTATTTTCAGAATGCAAGATGCCATGAAGCCCAAAGCCTGCAGAATTTTTCTTGCAATTAATTGGGTCTTCGTTGCCACTGTCTTGAAATATTGAGTCAGTTGTAATTGCTTGTCTGGTGTAAGATGAGCCTTCTGGGCCGTTGTGTCCAAGCTAGCACCCAGGAATGTCATTTTTTTGTGAGGGTACTAGTTTTGACTTCTTTTCGTTTACTGTGTACCCCAGACAATTCAGTAGATGCTTCACAAAAAACAGATGTTGTAAGAGGATGTCTTTTCTTTCTGTTTGGATGAGGCAGTCATCCAGGTATGGATATATTTGAATTCCTCTTTGTCTGCAGTATGCAATTACTGGTGCCAGGCATTTTGTGAATACTCTGGGCGCAGTAGTTAAGCCAAAGGGCAGTGCAGAGAATTGATAATGGGTTGAACCTGCAATGAAACGGAGGTATCTTCTGCAACTTTGTCTGATAGGGACATGCAGGTATGCCTCCTTGAGGTCCAACGTTACCAGCCATGCTTCCTTGCCCAACATGGGAAGTAGCTGCTGTAGTGTTAGCATCTTGAATTTGGGAACTTGTAAGTAAGTGTTTAGAATTGAAAGGTCCAGAATTGGTCTCCAAGCATTTTCTTTTCTGGGTACTAGGAAGAGTCTTGAGTAAAATCCTTGGCCTTGCTCTTGAGTTGGTACCCTTTGAATGGCTCTCATGGCCATGAGAGCTGTAATTTGTTTTTGAGCCTCTGCCCTTTGATTTTGTGGCAGGTTTGGCATTCCTCTTTTTATTGGCAAGGTGTGAAAGTGGAATCTGTATCCTCGTAAAATTATGTCTAGTATCCATTTGTCCTTTGTGACCATGTGCCAGTTGTCTGCAAATAGTGCTAGTTTTCCCCCCAGGGGGGCTGACAATAGAGCTTTGTTTGGCCAGCTGAGGTGCAAGTCATTGAGTTTGCCTTCTGGTGGGTTGAGACCTGTCTTCTCCTCCCTTCTGGGTTGGAGTGCCCCATTGGCAAGGTTTATACTGAGCTTGTGGTTGTCCTCTGCCCTTGGGCCTGTATTTACCCCTCTGAGGCCTGTCAGTGGCTGGAAAGGACCAATTTTTGTTGGCCAGTTTCTGCTGAAGCGAGGGGGTTGTACTTGTAGGAAATCTTTGACTGTCTGCATTGATTTTGCCTTATCTTCCATTTTCTTTAAAACTTCTTCTGCTTTAACACCAAAAAGAACATCCTGCTGTAAGGGAGCATCTAGTAGTTTTGCTTTAACATGATCAGGCAGACTTTGTTCCTTTAACCAGGCATGCCTACGTATAACTGATCCAATGACAGCTGCTTTGCAGGAGGCCTCTAAAGAATCAAACCCACATTGCAAGGTATGTTTGCCCACCTGCTCGGTGGCGTGCAACAAATCCTGTACTTCCTTCAATTCAGATTGTTGAAGAGATCAGAAATTGCTGATACTTAAGTATATGAAATTGACAGTTTAGAGCTCTCATAGCTAAAGTTGCTGAGGTATAAACCTTTTTCCCCCATCTGTCTAGTGCTCTTGAATCCCTTTCAGAAGGTACTGGATTTTTAGCCATGGAAGCCTTAGCCCCCTTGGGACCCTGGGAGATAGTCTCTGGGTCAGCTACTGGGCTTTTGTAAAGAAATTTGTGATAATCAGGTACTCTGTAGTTTCTGTCAGGCTTGGCCGGGGCAGGAGGCAGAAAGTCAGGGTTGAAACTGGATTCTAAATAGACATCATTCACAATGTCCAAAACAGGAGGGATGGCTAGAGGTCTGTGTTGGGGGAGTAAAAGAAACTCTCTGAGCCTTTTCTTGGAATCAGAGTAATCCTGACCTTCCCAGTGAAAATGTTCCCTCATAGTGTGTAAAGTTTCCCCAAAAGAGTAATCTTCTGGTGGGGAAGCTGAGGGAATAGAGTCCTCAGCATCAGAATCTTCATAAGGAGAGAAGGAATAGTCTTGGTCCTCAGAGGAATCCAAAGAAATAGACATTTGTTCAGAGGAAGCAGATTCTTCCTCTTGTCTAGGCCTTTTGTCAGGAGGAGGCTGAGAACCCCTGATAAGAGAAATCAAATCTTCAGCCATCTTGAGCATCTGTTTCTTAGGCATAGGGCCTTGAACAGGAGACTGAAGTGAAGCCTTTTTCGGTTTGGAAGGAGTCTTCGACTTGGAAAACGTTTTGACTGTAAGAGTCGTCGGTCTGAAAACGCCTTCAGAAACCGATGGCGTTTCAGAAGCACCGACGTCCTTGGAAGGTAAATCGTCAGTAGGGCCTGAAGTAAAAGGCTGCGTCGGCCTAGTACATTCCGTCAAAATATCTGTAGCGGTCTCGGTTTCTTGAACTGCGGTAGTCAGAGGCTGCGTCGGAGCCTCACTCATAACCGGAGAACCGGAGACTGGATCAACCGAGGCCTCAGAACTGGGCTTAGGCCTGGGCTGTCGATCCTTATCCCTGCGCTTTTTGTGCACGCCGGTAGTCGGTAGCTCCGACGGCATCTTATAATTAAATTTTCTGCCAAAAACGTGTCGTGCAAAATCAAATCGTCTTTTAATAGTACGTTTATTAAATCTAGCACAAAAACAACAAGAAGTGACGTCGTGATCAGGGCCTAGGCAAGGTATGCAATAAGAATGAAAATCCTTATGAGGTATTTGCTTCCCACAAGAAATACAATTGTTAACTTTTTCTGACATCGGTCTGAGGCAAGAAAAGTTTCCCCAACCGGGTACTTAGCTTTATAGAAGACTTCGGTCTGAAATTCGAATTCGAAAATCTCAGGAGTAGGCCGACCGGCACTTGCGAACTGCTTCTGCTTCGGGCACCGCGCGGCAAGAAAGACTGAAGAAAATGGCGTCGGTTGCAATATATGTACCCCTGGCGCACTGACGTCAGGGATGAGGTGACAGCAACCAACGTCGGACCAAGACTTTGGAAATCCGTCCGACTGTGGGACCGCCTGACAACAGGATAACCCAAGTGTAATGACTGCAGCAGGGTAACACGATGAACATAGTACAGTTTTGTACCTACCATAAATGTAGATGTTCGAGTGTTCACCCTGCTGCAGTCCAGGTTAATGACTGCAGCAGGGTAACACGATGAACATCTTTAAATAAGTGGAATCATTGTTGAGGATATCATACATACGATCTATATAATCAAGACAACAATTCCCCCTCCTTTATCTGCCGGACGTATTTCCAACAAATCAGATTCACATCTTAAGGGCTAAAGTCTCTTCATGAGTTAAATTATGATACAAACATTTAAAGTCACAAGTCAACATATCTCATAGCTCACTCTCACATAGGGACCCAAATGCATTCAATATCACACAGACCACAGCTCTGTCTCTTGTGAGTCAGGCAGAAATTAGAACTGATCAATTAAGGACTCATACATAAGATAGAAGAGGTCACTTAAGGTTAATCATTTGTAAACTGAGGGGGTGGAGCTAGGAACTAAACCTTCTATTTAAGGGGTAAAATAAAACATTTCAGAGCATTACTAGAAAAGCTCACCAGACTCTGCTACACTTTGCTGTGAAGGAAAGGTTAGTTTGCTTTTTATTTGTTGCATTTTGTATTACTTTATTGTCTTTTTATATTTTGAATACTGTGATTTGTTTTCTTTACCTTGTGTTTTACTTGTATTCTGCTTTTAACTGCATATTAAAACTTCAAAAGAGACCGCAGCTCTCTCTCTTGTGAGTCAGGCAGAATTTTTTTCCCACCCACCTGCTTACTGTCGTGTTCTTAAATATCACTATCTTTCTAGTTGCCCGCATCTTATGTTAATTTGATCATATATCTTATTTCCTCTCTGCTTTCACTGGCTTGTGTGAGTAAGCACAAAATTATCATCTTGTGAAATCACTCCCGATCCTACTGTATTCCATAGTACCAGAAAACAAAAGTGACCACCCCCTTTCAATCTATCTTGCTGTTTTAAAAATAGTGACTCTCCACTAAAACTCATTATTTAAACAGGTAAAACTTAAGTTACCCACTTTCACATCTAACCTATATAGTGCACACTGCTGTGTTTAGGATAAACCATTTTTTTTTTTCATCTTACCTTTAAGCACCCCTGTGACTAACACTTGCTCTAATCCCTATTGGAAAGCACTAGGAAGCCTTAAACTGATACAAGCACTCAACTCTCCTTGTTAATAAGGAGAAATTAATCATAGGCATTAAACAGCCTATAATTGCAAAGTACCTTGCTAAGGCAAGGGAAAACAGCTCCTGTACTTTACAAAAAAAAGCACCAAACCAGGCATGTCCAAGGGTCAGCTTCCGGTCATTTCTCCTGTCCACCTGGTGAATCTGGGCATACTGGGGCAATGCAGCAATTGCCTCATGTACACAGACAACCCTCTCTTCCTACCACCCAACACTACAACCTGTGAGAGATGCACTTACATAGCCGAACTGGAAGCAAAGCTCTCTCCACCCAAGACTGTGCTAGACAGTCAAGAGGAGAAGGTTAACACCCGCAGTACACCTCAAGCAACACATAGCCCTTCTAAACCCACGCAACCAACACCCACACATAGCAACATTAAATCCACATATGCGGAGGCCCTTAACTGTAACCTGCCCAAGCAACAAGGACCTCCAAAGCTGAAATGCAAACAATCACCAATCACAACCAAAGTGTCAGATAGCTCACAATACCAGTGTGCCACGCAGCAACAGCCCCTAAGGCAAGACAACGCACCTAACACTTTAGTCATAGGTGACTCTATAGTCAGGCACACTGATGTCCCACTAAACAGGCTGAACAAGGAGAAAATTGCAGTCAGCTGCCTGTCAGGTGCCAGGATCCCCCAAATAACGCATGCACTCAAGTCACTCCACAACAAGTACAAATACGACTCTGACATTGTCCATGTTGGAGTGAATGACTTGAGACGTACCTCCCTGGACTACATGAAAAGACACATGGAAGAGCTCTCGGATCATGTGGCCTATGCAGGTATGACCCTAGCCCTGAGTAGCATCCTGTCTTCGCCCAGAATGATACCACAATATAAGGACAAAATGATTGACTTCAACAATTGGCTAAGCTTCTGGTGTCATTCAAAGGGGATCCAGTATCTGTCTGCCTGGGATGACATGATCGACAGACCACGATGCTTTGCCAGAAATGGTCTGCACCTGTCGCCCCTGGGATTCAGGTTACTGGCTAAGGCTCTTGCCACCCCCACAGTGCCTTTTTTAGGCAAAATTCAAAGGACAAATCCACCACCGTAACCGGTACAAGCATGCAAATTCTGAAGGTAATGCTACTCAATGCTAGAAGTCTAAACCTGAAAAAGCACTCTCTCGAGGCACTCCTAAAAATGGAGAACAGCGATATCTCTGCAGTAACTGAGACCTGGTTCAAGGATCCAGAGAGCATCCCTGCAATACCAGGCTACAACTCTTACCACACTTTTCGGCCACCAAACCAAGACCGAAACACTAAAGGTGGAGGAGTGTCCATATTCACCAAGGATATTTACACTGCCAGGCTAGCTGCCCAACACATTGCGTCTGAAATTCTCCAGGTGCAACTAACACTAGGTAAGACTGCAATCCAAATCCCCCACCTACACCTTTCTAAACATACTGAAAAATATTAAAATACAACCAAACACCCTAATACTGGGTGATTTCAACTACCTTGCCATTAACTGGGAAAACTACTTGTGTACCAACACCTTTGCCCACCGGTTCTTGGAATTCATAAATTCCAATGCCCTGGATCTACTAATCCATAGTCCCACCAGGGGCTCCAATATCCTAGACCTGGTCATTACCAACAAAGGAAATCTATGCTCCACACCTATGGTCACTCCCTCGTTGGTAAGGTCTGACCATAAGCTAATCACTTTTAACATCCACATCCCACCCCCCAGTAAGGGAACCTCCATAAAAAAACTTCTCCAAAGCCAACTTCATGCTACTCAAGTCAGAAGTGAAAAACTTCATGACACCCATGCAGACGGGAACTGAAAGCTCGACTGTTGAATCCTACACTAAGGCACTGTACGAGCACATCCACTCAAGCATGAATCGTGCCATCCTAAATAGAACCAAGATGCTCTCCTCCAAAAAAAGGAAGCCAATCTGGTGGTCCCCTGCCATAAACAAACTTTACAACAAAAGGAAGAAACTGTTGCAGAAAAGAGGAAAATCCCAGGATGCAAAAAACTCCCTTACCAGCCTCAGTAAGAAGCTGAGATCCCTCATAAAATCCTCCAAAGCTAGTTATGAAAATAAAATTGCCAGAAATTCCAAAGACAACCACAAGGCATTCTATAACTATGTCAAGAATCTAAATGGCAATGTTCAGATCTGCTCTGAGCTATAAAGTACAGTTTTGTACCTACCATAAATGTAGATGTTCGAGTGTATACCCTGCTGCAGTCATCACACTAGGGTTATCCTGCCATCAGGCGGTCCTGCAGTCGGCCCGAATTCTAAAGTTTTGGTCCGGCGTCGGTTGCTGTCGCTTCTTCCCTGATGTCAGTGCGCCAGGGGTATATAAGAGGCATCCGACGCCATTTTCTTCAGTTTTTCTTGCCCCAGATGTCAGGTGCCCCCAATGGGTAGGCAAAATATATATATATATATATATATATATATATATATACATATAGCTATATATAAATAAAACAATACCCTTAGGCACAAGCAAATACACCACAGAGGTAGCATAGGATAATGTGGTAGAGATAAGTTCAGCTAGTTCAGAGGAGATGGAGGGAGGGTAACCTGGACTGCAGCAGGGTATACACTCGAACATCTACATTTATGGTAGGTACAAAACTGTACTATGTTCATCGTGTTACCCTGCTGCAGTCATCACACTTGGGTAGAATCCCAAAACTAAGGATGGGAGGTGGAGTCAAACAGGGTTAGAGGAGGCTAGAAGGCCCTGCAAAACTGCAGTGGCGAAGCCAGCTCTAGTCTTAGAGTAAAGTGTGTAAGTGATAGTGTTTGGTGAAGGTGTGTACTGAACTCCAAGTTGCAGCTTCCAGAATATCCTTGGTAGGCACCCCCCTGAGGAAGGCTGTAGATGTAGCTGCTGCCCTGGTGGAGTGGGGTCTAATGCTAGCAGGAACTTATTTTCCATGGCGGGTGTAGCAAAAACGTATGGAATGTCCTATCCATTTGGAAATGGTCTGTTTTGAGATGGCCTTTCTTTGTGATGCTGCAGCATAGGATACAAAAAGCTGGTCAGATTTTCTGAAAACCTTAGTTTTATCCAAGTAGTAATGTAGCTGCCTGTGAATGTCCAAGGAATGTAGGAGTCTTTCTCCTTTGTTCTGCGGGTTTGGAAAGAAGGTGGGTAAATGGATGGTTTGATTTAGAGCCATACTGGATACCACCTTAGGCATAAAGGAGGAGTTAGGATTAAAAACCAATATATTGCCAGGTAAAGCACCCTCTGTTAAGAACAAATCATGAACACAAAAAAATCTTAGAGGTGTGCAACATGCGCTGTAAGGAAAAATCCAGTTGAAAGGTTCAAATGAACAAGTAGAATAAGTAACAGTCCATAGAGTTCATTAAAATCCAGGTTTAATGACAAAACAGGATAAAAACTGCAGGAGTAATCCAATGCTTCATCAGACATGAAATTACAAGCCCATTTTGATTTTTCTCACATTATGTGCAATACACTCTAAGATTTTTTTTTGTGTGTATAAAGGAGGAGTTAGTTCGTAGAGAAACTTTGTCTTGATGAAAAATGAGGAAAGGCTCTACCGCCATAACAGCCTGAAGCTCTGAGACTCTTCTGGCTGAAGTAATTGCTAGCAGCAGGGCAGCCTTCCATGATACAAACTTTAGGTCAGCTGAGAAAGATGGCTCAAATGGAGGTAGTGTAAGTTTTTCTAGAACAAAATTGAGGTCCCAAGTTGGTGTTGGTGCTCTCCTGGGAGGCCTAATGTTTTTGGCCCATCTGAGAAACTGCCTTAGAAGTGGATGTGAAAATAAGGGAGGATCCGTGTTGTAGTGAGCTGAAATAGCTGAGGCGTGGATTTTAATAGATGAAGAAGGAAGCCCTTTGTGTAACATCTCAGTTAAATATTGTAGAATCTGAGGTATGTCCGGCAGAAGGGTATTTTGGCCTTTAGCTTGGTTCCAGGCGCAAAACCTTTTCCATTTGTCTGAGTAGGCTTTCCTGGTGCTGGGCCTCCTGGCCTCCAGAATAACATCCATAACAGCTTGTGAAAGAGGTGCTGGCTGGTTGCTTAGGAGATTTGCCATGCAGCCAAATTTAAGGTTTTGAGCTGGCTGTGTAGAATCTGATTGTCTTGCTGTGTGAGCAGATGAGAAATTTGTGGTAAAATCCATGGTGGGCCCTGGGCCATATTCCTTAATAGTGGGTACCAGTGCTGGCGTGGCCAGTCTGGGGCAATGAGTATCATTCGCGGTCTCTCCATTCTGACTTTCAGCAGCACCTTTGTGAGAAGGGGCAATGGAGGGAAGGCATATAATGACTGCATTTTCCAACTGAATGAGAGTGCGTCCACTTTCCAAGCTTGATGTTGAAATGTCCTTGTGCAAAATTTCGTTAGCTGATTGTTTTGGGGGCTGGCAAACAGGTCTATGTCTGGGTGTCCCCATTTTTGAGTTATCATTGCAAATACTTGTGGATCCAGTTTCCACTCATGGGGATCCATGATGTTTCTGCTTAGGTCATCTGCCAATGTGTTCTTTTTTCCTGGCAGGAATTGAGCTTGTAATTGTACTTGGTAAGCCAGTGCTGTGTTCCACAAAGTCATTGCTTGCCTGCATAGAGGGTAGGAGTGTGTACCCCCTCGTTTGTTTATGTACCACATCACTGTGGTGTTGTCTGTCCTTATTATAAGCTGTCCTGGATGTAAGAGGTCCTTGAAGGCTGTCAGGGCATTCTGTACAGCTAGCATTTCTTTTTGATTGATGTGCAGAGTTCTTTGATCTGCAGTCCATATGCCTTGAACACACCATTCTGCCATGTGTGCCCCCCAGGCATAGTCTGATGCATCTGTTGTCATAGTTTGCCTGGCTGGGGGTAAGGTGAAAGGCTGACCCTTGTTGAGGTGACATGCCTGTGACCACCATAGAAACTCCTGTTGAAGGCAGGGAATGGGAGGTATCATTGTTTCCAAGCTGTGGCTGTGTTGATTCCATACGCTTTTTAGGTACCATTGTAATTTCCTCATATGCAGTTTTGCAAATGGTATTAGTAGTATGCAAGATGCCATGAAGCCCAAGGCCCGCAGAATTTTTCTTGCAGGGAGTTGGGTCTTTGTTGCCATTGTTTTGAAGTATTGAGTTAGCTGTAGTTGTTTGTCTGGCGTCAGGTAAGCAATCTGGGCCGTTGTATTCAAGCTGGCACCCAGGAATGTCATATTTTGTGAGGGCACTAATTTTGATTTCTTTTCATTTACTGTGTACCCTAGGCAACTTAGGTGTTTTACAAAAGCCAGATGATGTAAGAGAGTGTCCTTGCTTTCTGCTTGGATGAGGCAGTCGTCCAGGTATGGATATATTTGAATTCCTCTTGTCTGCAGTATGCAATTACTGGTGCCAGGCATTTTGTGAAGACCCTGGGCGCAGTAGATAAGCCAAAGGGCAGTGCAGAGAATTGGTAGTGGGTTGAACCTGCAATGAAGCGGAGGTATCTTCTGGAATTTTTGTAACGCAATGGAACCCAACGAACCTTGGATCCTGGTGTGTAAAAGTTCTCCTTTATTAAATAGCACCAACAAAATCTGCATACAGCAAAAAAACGACAAGGACTAAGCGCTTTCACCCTAGTAAGTAGGGCATCTTCAGAGTAATGAATGAACACTACCATCATCCTTATATAGCAACCATTTCACTAAATTATAGTATATATATATTTAATTTTCCATATATTTATGGCAGGTCTTTAAATATTCATATTCATATTTACAATTATATTTATATTGTTATTTATTGGTATTTAATAATTATTAATATATATTAATATATATTAATATATAGTGATTATTAATATTTATACAATTTTCACTATTATTTGATATAAATTTTGTTAATTACATATATATATATATATGATTTTTAACATGATTTTTTAACATAATTTTTTAACATTATGATAATTGTAATAATTTTATTATCTTTATATTGTTATATTATTAAATTAGATTACGATTATTGATTTTAAAACATATGTTACAATATAAATTACATTTAGTGATACTGTGAGATTTTTATAACATGAAATATTTTAATATTTTTATAATAAACACATACAACACAACTTATATATCTTATGTTCATTTTTTGTCCTCACGGACGTCATAATGTTTTAACTTACAGCTTATAGTTTAAATTTCAATAACACATTCTATGCTGTTAAAACACATCAACATTAAATAGAACGATTAAGTAATATAGATGTTTAACTAATATTTAACATCTTATACCAGTATTTACTTGTGTTAAACACACATACATACACATATATATATGTTTATATAACATATATATATGTATATATTATTTTCTTTCATGTTTTTGTATTAGATTAAGGGAAGTAACTATGAGTTTAGTTTTATGTTCATTTTCTTTTCCTTTTCTTCTTTTTCAACTTGATTGTTAATTAACTAATTTAGTTTAATGATGTAAGCCTTATTAAGGTATAATTTAGTGAAATGGTTGCTATATAAGGATGATGGTAGTGTTCATTCATTACTCTGAAGATGCCCTACTTACTAGGGTGAAAGCGCTTAGTCCTTGTCGTTTTTTTGCTGTATGCGGATTTTGTTGGTGCTATTTAATAAAGGAGAACTTTTACACACCAGGATCCAAGGTTCGTTGGGTTTCATTGCGTTACAAGTGTTTCGTTTGTGGATGTTCAACAGTACATCTTCTGGAATTTTGTCTGATAGGGACATGCAGGTATGCCTCCTTGAGGTCCAACGTTACTAGCCAAGCTTTCTTGCTCAACATGAGAAGAAGCTGCTGTAGTGTTAGCATCTTGAATCTGGGTACTTGCAAGAAGGTGTTTAGAATTGAAATGTCCAGAATGGGTCTCCAAGCATTGTCCTTTCTGGGGACTAGAAAGAGCCTTGAGTAAAATCCTTGGCCTTGCTCCTGTGTAGGTACCAGATGAATGGCTCTCATGTCCATGAGAGCTGTAATTTGTTTTTGCGCCTCTGCCCATTTATTTTGTGGCAGGTTTGGCATGCCTTTTATCCTTGGCAAGGTGTGGAAATGGAATCTGAATCCTTGTGAGATAATGTCTAGGACCCATTTGTCCTTTGTGACGATGCGCCAGTTGTCTGCAAAAAGTGCTAATTTTCCTCCCAAGGGAGCTGCCAAGAGAGTTTTGCTTGGCAGTTTGAAGTTTAAGTCATTGTGTTTGCCTTCTAGTAGTTTAGGACCTGTCTTCTCCTCCCTTCTGTGTTGCAGTGCCCCATTGGCGAGGTTTGTAAGGGATTTGTGCTTGTCCTCTGCCCCTTGGGCGCCTGTATTTACCCCTCTGCGGTCTGTCAGAAGCTGGAAAAGACCAGTTTTTTGTTGACCAATTTCTGCTGAAGCGTGGGGGCTGTACCTGTAAGAAATCTTTGACCGTCTGCATAGATTTTGCCTTATCCTCCATTTTCTTTAAAACCTCTTCTGCTTTAACCCCAAATAAGACATCCTGCTGTAAAGGTGCATCTAGTAACTTTGCTTTAACATGATCAGGCAGAGTTTGTTCCTTTAACCAAGCATGCCTAGGTATAACAGACCCAGTAACAGCTGCTCTACAGGAAGCTTCCGAGGAATCAAATCCACATTGTAAAGTATGTTTGCCCACCTGTTCAGCTGCATGCAACAGATCCTGCATTTCCTTGAATTCAGACTGTTGAGGGTGCGTGCTCATCTTTTGTTTTATTTGAGACATTAGGAATTGCTGGTATTTAAGCATGTGAAATTGACAACTGAGTGCTCTCATAGCCAGAGTAGCTGAGGTGTAAACCTTCTTCCCCCACCTATCTAGTGCTCTGGAGTCCCTTTCAGAGAGTACAGGATTTTTGGCCATAGAAGCCTTAGCCCCTTTGGAACCCTGGGAGATTGTCTCTGGATCAGCAACAGGGCTTTTGAAAAGGAATTTGTGTGAGTCAGGCACTCTATAGAATCTATCTGGTTTGGCTGAAGCAGGAGGCAGAGAATCTGGATTTAGACTAGATTCTAAATAAACATCATCCACAATGTCTAAAACTGGGGGGACAGCAAGTGGTATGTGCTGGGGGAGTAAAAGAAACTCTTGGAGCCTTTTCTTTGAGTCGGAGTAGTCTTGACCTTCCCAGTGGAAATGTTCCCTCATGGTATGTAAGGTTTCCCCAAAGGAATAGTCTTCAGGGGGAGAAGCTGAGGGAATGGAATCTTCAGCATCAGAATCTTCATAAGGGGGAAAGGAGTAATCCTGTTCCTCAGAGGAGCCTGAGGAAATAGACACTTGATCAGAGGAGGCATAATCCTCCTCTTGTCTAGGCCTTTGGTCGGGGGGGGGGGGGTTGGGAACCACTGATTAAAGAAATCAAATCTTCAGCCATTTTAAGCATCTGTTTCTTAGGCATGGGGCCTTGAACTGGAGACTGAAGTGCAGTCTTTTTTGGTTTTAGAGGAGTCTTAAGCTTAGCATAAGATTATATGGTGAGAGTAGTCGGTCTGAAGACACCTTCAGAAACCGAAGGTGTTTCTACAGCACCGGCTTCTCCTTCTGCAGAGTCGTCGGTAGGGCCTAAAGAAAATGGCTGCGTCGGCCTAGAACTCTCTGCTAAAGAATCCGAAGTGGTCTGGGGTTCCGATTCTGCGGTAGCCAGGGGCTGCGTAGGCGCCTCACTGAAAACTGTAGGACCGGTGACCGGCCCAGCCGAGGCCTCGGAGTCTGGCTTGGATCTAGGCTGCCTGTCTTTACCTTTGCATTTTTTATGCACGCCGGTAGTCGGTTGCTCTGACGGCATAGTGTAATTAAATTTCCTACCGAAGTAGTGTCGTGCGAAATCAAAGCGTCGCTTTATAGTTCGCTTATTGAACCTAGCATAAAACTGACAACCAGTGATGTCGTGGTCTGGGCCTAGGCAAGGTATACAATAAGAATGAAAGTCCTTATGAGGTATTTGCTTCCCACAAGAAATGCAATTGTTAACTTTTTCTGACATTGGACTGAGGCAAGAAAAGGTTCCCCAACGGGGGACTTAGCTTTGAAGACTTCGGACTGAAACTCGATTCGAAAATCTCAGGTGTCGGCCGACCGGCACTTGCGAACTGCTTCTGCTTCGGGCACCACGCGGCAAGAAAGACTGAAGAAAATGGCGTCGGATGCCGCTTATATACCCCTGGTGCACTGACGTCAGGGAAGAAGCGACAGCAACCGACGCCGGACCAAGACTTTTGAATTCACGCCGACTGCGGGACCGCCTGACGGCAGGATAACTCTAGTGTGATGACTGCAGCAGGGTAACACGATGAACATCAGAATGGCATTAAATATACTGATCACAAGGATATTGCCAATATCCTGGCAGATCAATTCAGTGCCAAGTTCACCCCCCTCTCACCCCCTAAATGGCCCATCTCAATACCGGAAGATTGCCAAATTCCGATAATAATGGCCGCACAGGTACAAAAACGCACTCTCCAAAGCTAAGAATACAGCATCCATGGGACCAGATGACATCCCGGGCTGTGTATTACATGAACTACAAAATGAACTGGCACCTCACCTAAGTGTCATGTTTAATCATAGCCTCACTCAGGCTTCGTGCCCAGCGAGTGGCGCACAGCTACAGTTATCCCACTCCACAAGGGGGGAGCCACCTTGGATCCCGGGAACTACCGCACAGTCAGTCTGATGAGCCTGATCTGCAAGGGCATGGAACACATTATAATGGAACTTATAAAACAAAGACATTGGCAACCTTAAAACACTGAACCCCACCCAGTTTGGATTCCTGAAGGGCGATCTTGTCTCCTGAACCTGACTGACTTCTTCGAATCAGTCTCCAGAGCCGTGGACGAGGGTAAGGCGGTCCACACAGCCTATCTGGACCTCGCCAAGGCCTTTGACACCATCCCCCACTCTGAAATCATAGACAGATTTACTAAGCTGGGCATTAATCCTCTATGTCACTCGATGAGTTGCCAACTGGCTTACTGACAGAACCCACAGTGTAAAAGTAGCCAACTCCAAATCCAGCTCCAGACAAGTGGAGTACCTCAGGGTTCAGTCCTGGGACCGCTCTTGTTTGGCATCTACTTCTCTGAAGTACAGGCCAACACTAAGCGACTTTGGCTAACAAAGTTCACAGATGACTGCAAACTGGGAGCCATTACTGAATCCCCAAATGATGTGGATACTCTACAAAAGGGCCTTAAAGAAACATATGCTTGGTGCCAGAGCCATGGGCTTAAGCTCAATGCCAAGAAATGTATAGTTATCTCCTTTGGGAAAAAACATGTACCCATGAATTACCACATAGGTGGCAGTACACTAAATACCTAAAGTGTGATAAGAGACTTAGGGACAAACGTGGACAGTGGTCACACCTTCAATAACCACATCACCACAACAGTCAGAAAATCCTTCTATGTGGCACACCTCATCACTAAGGGTTTTTCATCCAGAAAAAAGGAGGTCATTGTCCCACTGTACTCATCCCTCATTAGACCCATTATAGAATATAACGCTCCGTTTGGTATGTACCTTTCAAGACATCTGCAACAACTGGAAAGACCGCAGAAATACCTCACTAAAAGAATCATAGGCCTAAAGCAGATGCCCTACACTGACCGCCTTAAAAGACTCTAGCTATACTCTGTTGCATATCGTCTACTCAGAGGCAATCTCTGCTCAACATACAAGGCCATGTCAAACCCAGAGCTGTTGGACATGCTACACGTAAAGAAATCCCAATCCCTCAGAGCCACACGCTCCAGGGATCTAAACCTTGTCATTACAATAAACAAAACATGCTGGAGAGATAGGTTCCTGACCCAGAGACTCCACAGTCTCTGGAATAGACTGCCCATACATGTCAAGCAGAGCACCTCTTTGGCCCTGTTCAAAAGGAACCTTGACAATTGGATGGGAGAAAGGAAATTCACCCTGGGGATCTCGTCAGTCACCCTGCTAGATAGGGATCCAGGGAAGTAAATAGTGTGGGAAGAAATAGACAGGGAATTGTTATGGCTAGGCTTGTATAGGCCCTAGGGCCGATAGCCTAGTACCAGCCTATGAACCTATGGATGGAGATCACGTACAAATGAGCTAGGTTTTTTTAAACAGAGTTCCAGTATTGATATCTTGCACAGGAAATAACTTCTAAGAAGCATTTCTTGCAAAGAGCTTTAAATCAAAGACTGTGCTTGTCAAACCTGGTTTCCTAGCAGGAATGAATGACAGACCCTTATTTAGAACATTTACCTCCTTTAAAGACAGTTCACACGAAGATAAATTAAACACTAAGTTCTCACATTCCATCTCTTGGGGTTCCCTTGATTCTGTGTCATGGACTAAAATGGTCTTACTAGAGATTGTTTTGAAAAATAATCTTCTAACATCCAACAGCATTGTTTACCATCAATGCAGGGTCTATATTATAGCATCGAAGTTTCAAAACTTCGAATGCTATAATATCGATCCGTTTTTGTCGAAAACTCAAAATAGCGAAGCCCCAGAACTTCAAAATCTTACCCAGGGTAAGATTTCAGTTGTCCGTTCCATGGCTTCACTATTTACTCTACTGTGGTGGGAAGGTTACGGACCGGGTTATGGTAAGTATGCAAACAGAGGTTACGGACCGGGTTAAGGTAAGTGTGGGAACGGATTGGGGTTAAGGTGAGTGTGCGATAGTTAGGGACATTGGGGTTAGGGAGCGGGTAAGGTGAGTGTGTAGTAGTTAGGGACTTTAGGGTTAGGGTTGGGTTAGAATTATGGTTTTGTTAAGTGTATGTGTGTGGTTTTATTTATTTTGGTGTGCTTGTGTTGTGTGTATGTGTTTTGGAACAGCAAATGTTTTCCCTGGGAAAAAATTCGCTGTTCTGTATGTTCGATATTTTGTGGTTTAGATATTTTAGGTACGATGAAATAGCGTTCATTATTTATATCGTACGACAGGGTAATACAAACGCTCAATGCACAGGTGTTGCCATAGGATCTCCCTGTGATAGTCTATTTGCAAACATTGTGATGATACAGTGGGAGAAGAACCATTTATTTACATCCTAGTTCTTTACCCACTGCAAGTTTTATGCACAGTTCCTCGATGACATCTTTATTTTATGGAATGGAAGAGAAGATTTAATTCCTTCATTCATCAATAATTCCACTCCATTCCTTAAATTTACATATAATTGTAACATTGAACACATTGCATACCTTGATGTATGGCTTACTAAAGATTACTTGAATGCTATGTTCATCTCTAAAATATATCGAAAGAAAACTTATTCTAATAGTTTTCTCATTTTGACAGCTCCCACCCTATCACCCAGGAAAAAAGTTGTCATTAAGGGACAGGTCGTGCATGCTGCCAGGATGGTTTCAAGATAAGCAGACTTCTGGGACGAATGCTTAACTTTAAAATCCATGTTCCTTAAATGGGTTATCCAACTGCCTTTATAAACAATGCAATGTATGAGGTGAAGAACAAAACACAAATCAATTACTTTCCCCCCATTTTATTTCAAAAAAGTGACTCCTCTCATACTACAACTCGGGGTAATTGGTGGGGCATCTAATGCAGGTAACAACGTATATTGTTCTTTTATTACCGTGTTCACTAAAGACAGTCTTTTAATAAAAAATAATCTTGAGAAGAATTGGACCATCTTATCAGAGGACCATCCCTTAAGAGAAAATATTGTTGAGAAACCCAGGATTACATACTGCAGGGGACTAATCTAAAGGCCTTGTTCGAGAAAGAATTGAAACAGATTACAAAGGGAATGAAAACTTGAGGGTGTCACAACTATTGTAAGTTTATTAACATCACACAATAATTATGGATTAACCAATATTTACTTAACATCAATGGCCTGTATACTTGCAGCTCCACAGGGGTGGTATACTGTGCCACCTGTAGTTTGTGCCCTTGTTTCTATATCAGAAAACCCAACAGAAAACTCCATGAGAGAATTTATGAACACAGATATATCAGAAAAAATAAACTGACAAATGCATTAGCTAATCATATCCACAAAAACCCTGCACATGATTTTAAATTTTGTATTGTTGAACAAATCCATTCACAAGAAAGGCATGGCCCATGGCAACTCCATGTTGAAAGTTGTGAGTTATATTGGCAGCTTAAGTTAAATTCTAATAACTGGCCCAGTTTAAATGGACAACTTTCAATAAATTGTCTGTTAAGGTTAAAAGTGTTGGAAAGATAGCGAAGACAAAAATGGTAAAAGAACTAGGTGGACATTTAATTTTAACTTCATCCCCTTATGTAAAAATGCTTATATTGTTGGAATACTTGTATGCATTCACTAAAGTGACCAGTTTTTATATACACCTTTAACATATTTATATACCTTCAACCTATTTTTGCTTCACAGTTTACTTAACTATTATACTTAACCACAGTGCTATTTTTATTAACAACTTCTCAAATTACTGCAGTTTTTATAATAATTCATACATAATTTTAGCAAAGCTGACTACTTGTTCAACTTGGTGTTATGCTTCAGTACTTGTTTTTGTTTTACACCTTTGTGCTTGTTGCTTCATCATTTAACCTGTAAGTTACCTTTACAAATGAGATGGCTTTGGAATTCATGCTGGGGGCTTGGCTAGCACGACTGCTTTCCATAACTCTGATTGGTTTTAGGTTTAAATAAAAGAACCAGAAATATTTGTATGTTTATCAGATGAAGTTTCCAACAGGGAAACAAAAGCGCTTGTGTGTATGTATTTTATATTTGTTTTATTCAATAAACAATTGAACTTGTTTAGAGGAGTCTGTGTGTAAAAAAAGAACCCTCCCATCTATGCTGCAACTCCAAAACTCCTCATATCAAGCATAATATCAAAAATACTACTAAAAATTTTAAAACGCATTTAGGTTTACTAAAGCAGACAACTACAAGTCCTTCTTTAGTGAGGTCAGGAAACTAAGGAACAGCACCAAACTTTGCTCTGAACTTATTCTCAATGGCATCTCCCATTCAGCTCCAGGTGATAATGCCAATGTACTAGCAAATAAATTCAGTGCTAACTTTGCCCTAAAGATGTCCATCCAAACTCCACATATCCCAGAGTCACTTGCTTCCCCTACTATAACAAAATAACATACCATGAAAAGTGCTTATTACTAAAAATACCTTTTCCAAGGGAGCCTGACGAATATACCTTGTCTTTGCAAAACCACTCTTCAGAGTTGTGTTTAGTGTACTGCAGTGGTGATTCTCTTCCACAAGTTTGGCCTTACCACAGACCCAAGAAGTTATAAAACCACCAGCCAGACATACAAGTAATGTTCTGTATATGACCTTACAAATTATAATGTCAAATGTTGTTACACTTGACTCTCAGCAATTTTGTTTTGTCAAGGGAAGACTCTATTAACAAATATGGGTAATTTTAAGGGGTCGCACAGGCTGTTAATGGTGGCCATGCTGTTCATGCTTTTTTTTTTGACCTAGCCAAGAAATTCAACCCTATAGTCCAGGCAGCCACTGTAAGTAAGCTAAATGTTTTTAAAATAGATCTCTATATGGTTAGACTGACATCAAATTAGCTAGAACACAGAACCACACAGGAATGTGGCTGGCCTCTTATCAGACAATAGGATGGTAGCCAGTAGAATCTCTCAGGGCTCAGGTTTCGGACCCCTCTTTTTGGCATTTACTTTTCTGATCTCTGGAACAGTAACCAAACATTTGGCTGTCAACCTCTCCCATCAACATACAGCACTGACAATGCCCCCTCTGCAAAATGAACATTAAGTTCAACAGCTTGGTACTTTGATAGCTCCCTCTCTTTTGATCATCATGGGACAACAATAAATCAGAAAATAGTTCCACTTAGCACAGCTAAATGCCAAGAGACTATCATCCACATCTAAACCAGTCATCTTTCCCTTACATTCAGCACTGATAAGGCCAACTGAGTACAACATTCTCTTTTGGGTGCACCTCACTAAATATATATAAAACTAGCAAAATCTCAAAGCTTTTTGACAAAGATCACCACTGGCTTAAAAAAGTACAGTTGTGTACACTTACCATAAATGTAGATGTTCGAGTGTATTCACTGTTGCAGTCATCACACTTGGGTTATCTGCCTGCAGGTAGCCCTCAGTGGGCCCGAATACCAGAGACTTGGTATTTCTGCGTTGGTTGTTGTCGCTTCAGGACTGACGTCAGGTCGTCAGGGGTATAACAACAGGCAGCCGACACCATTACATCAGTTTTTCTTGCCTCAAATGTCAGGAGCCCCCAAATAGGGAGCTAAGTTATGGTGGAAAAAACACCACCAGCAAAAAGTAAATACCAACAGCCAAGTAAGGGGTGAGTAAGAGAGATAGAGAGAGAGAGAGAGAGACAAGGGGGCTGGAGGGTGGGAAACCAGGACTGCAACAGTGAATACACTCGAACATCTACATTTATGGTAAGTGTACACAACTGTACTATGTTCTTCGTGTTTCACTGTTGCAGTCATCACACTGCTGAAGAATGGGTGGAGGCAGTCAAGAAGAGTTGGGGCTGGCTAGAATCCCCTGCAGGACTGCTGTTGCAAAACCCGCCCTAGATTTGGAAAAGATAGGCAGGTGGTAATGCTTGGTGAAGGTGTGAACAGAACTCCAAGCAGCAACTTCCAGAATGTCCTTGGTAGAGACTCCTCTGTGAAAGGCTGTAGAGGTTGAAGTTGCCCTAGTGAAATGCGTTCTGACCCCCTGAGGGCATGGTTTCCCATGGTGTTTGTAACAGAAATGGATACAAGGTGCTATCCATTTGGAGATGGTTTGTTTTGATATGGCCTTGCCCTCTGCCCCTGGTGCAAAGCTGACTAGAAACTGGTCAGATTTCTAGAAGGGCTTAGTCCTATCAAGGTAGGATTTGAGCTGTCTGTGCACGTCTAGAGAGTGCAGGATCCTTTCCCCTTTATTTTGAGGATTAGGGAAGAAGGTGGGCAAATGAATAGATTGGTTAAGAGCCACACTAGATACCACTTTGGGCATAAAAAAAGTATTAGTCCTGAGGGAGATCCTGTCA
The DNA here is from genome assembly GCF_019279795.1 of Protopterus annectens. Taxonomy (NCBI): domain Eukaryota; kingdom Metazoa; phylum Chordata; order Ceratodontiformes; family Protopteridae; genus Protopterus; species Protopterus annectens. The sequence goes on from NC_056748.1 coordinate 1,000,633,352, forward strand.
GCATGAAAAATAATGAGGGGTTCCACAGCCATAGGTACTTGTAGCTCAGACACTCTTCTAGCTGAGTTGAAAGCCAGAACAAGGCTGTTTTCTAAGAGAGGAATTTCAACTCTGCTGATGCTGCAGGCTCAAAGGTGGGGTAGCGTGAGCTTTTCCAGCACAAAGTTAAGGTCCCAAGCAGGGGTGGGGGCCTCTTCTTGGTGGCCTTAAGTTGTTAGCCCGTTTGATGCGAGGATGGAAGAAGAGAGGTGTCTCCGTGCTGTAATGAGCAGAGATGGCAGAGGCATGGATCTTAATGGAAGAGAAGAATAGGCCTCTTTGTAGTAGGTCTGCTAGATAGTCCACGATGAGAGGTAAGGAGGGCTGTGCTGCATCCGTTCCTTTAAAGAGAATCCAGGAACAATACCTTTTTCACTTATCAGCATAGGGTTTCCTTGTACTGGGTCGTCTGGCTTCACGAATGACATCCAGCACCTGCTTGCTTAGGCCGGCTGGTGGAGGAGAGTTCAAGGAATGAGCCAGGCTGCAAGATTCAGGGTTTGCAGTTGCAGAAGCAAGATCTGTCCCTCCTGCTGAGTGAGGAGGGTTGGTATCTGAGGAAGGTGCCATGGTGGCACCAGTGACAGACTGCGCAGAAGTGGGTACCAATGTTGGCGTGGCCAGTCTGGCGCAATCAGGATTGCTCTTGGTTTGTCCTGCCTTATCTTGAGTAGCACTCGTGTAAGAAGAGGCAGAGGGGGAAATGCATAGATTGAGAGGTTTACCCACTGGAAGGATAGGGCATCCACTTTCCAGGCCTTGCTGTGAGGTACCCTGGTGCAGAATTTGCTGAGCTGGCGATTGTAGGGGGAGGCGAACATGTCCACCTTCGGGGTACCCCATTTCTGGGTTACAAGGCTGAAGGTGTAGAGGTCTAATTGCCACTCGTGTGGGTCCAAGAGATTTCTGCTTAAGTCAGGTTGCCAGAGAGTTTTGTTTGCCTGGCAGGAACTGAGCTTGCAGGTGAATTTGCATAGCCAAGGCTGTGTTCCACAGGGTCATGGCTAGCCTGCAGAGTGGGATCCCCCCTGCTTGTTGATATACCACATCACTGTGGTGTTGTTTTTTATCAGAAGGGGCCCTGGTGAGAGTAGGGATCTGAAAGCTGTCAGAGAGTGCTGAACAGCTAGCATCTCTTTTCGGTTGATGTGCAGGTGAATTTGGTTTGGGGTCCAGTGGCCATGAATGAACCAGCCATCCAGACATGCACCCCAGGCATAGTCTGATGCGTCTGTGGTTAGGGTCTGGGCGGCGTGGGGTTGTTTAAAGGGAAGTCCCTTGTTGTGGTTGCATGCTGCTGCCCACCACAGAATCTCTGTCCTGACACAAGGTACGATAGGTATTATAGTTTCCAGGTCCTGAAAATGTTGGCACCAAAGACTTTTTAAGTGCCACTGACATTTCCTCATATGCAGTCTGGCATATGGAATTAGGAGAATGCAGGAGGCCATGAACCCTAGAGCTTGCAGGATTTTCCTTGCGGATAGCTGGGTTCTGGTGGCCATTTGAGTGAAGTAGCCTGTCAGACAGGCTTGTTTTTCTCGAGTAAGGAATGCCATCTGGGATGCTGTGTCCAAGCTTGCTCCAAGGAATAAAATTTTTTGACTGGGGACTAGTCTTGATTTCTTTTCGTTGATAGCTTAGAAGGTCTTTTATAAATGTCAGGTGCTGCAACAGCTTTTCCTGACTATCTGCCTGAATCAGGCAATCATCCCAGTAAGGGTAAATTTGAATCTGTCTCTGTCTGCAATTGGCAATGGCTGGAGCCAGGCATTTTGTGAAGACTCTGGGAGCAGTGGATAAGCCAAAGGGAAGTGCAGAGAACTGATAATGCGTATATCCGGCCCTGAAACGTAGATATTTCCTGCATGAGTCCCTGATAGGGATGTGCAGATATGCTTCCTTTACGTCTAGGGTGGGTAACCAGGCATCTTTTGACAGCATAGGGAGAAACTGCTGTAGGGTGAGCATTTTAAATGTTGGTACTACCACGAATGTGGTTAGAATGGAAAGGTCTAAGATTGGGCGCTAGGTGCCCTCTTTTCTGGGTACCAGGAAAAGTCTGGAATAAAAACTTTGGCCTATCTGTTCTGCAGGAACAGGGTGAATTGCCCTTATGGAGAGCAGGGATAGAACTTGGATTTTGCCTCTGCCCACTGGTTTGGTGGAAGGTCTGGGAAACCTTTTGGGGTTGGCAGTGTGTGGAAGTAAAATTTGTACCCCTGGGATACTATGTTGAGAACCCATCGATCGTTGGTGATGGAGGTCCAGTCTTTTTTATGGTGGGCAAGTTTTCCTCCTAGGGGCATGAGCAATTGGGCAGAGGTGAGGAGTTGAGAAATCATTGTGAATTCTTTCCGTAAGGGGGTGGCTTAGCACTCCGTTTGAGAAATGGAGGTACTCCACTGCTTAGATCTCTGCATACCCTGAGACTGCAGTCTGGGGGGGTCTGTTTCCCCTGGGTCTAGTTTGAGATGGCCTTGAGGGGGCTGGAAAGGACCAATTCTTCGAGGGGCAATGCCTACTGAATCTTGGAGGCTCCACTTGCAAAAAATCTTTGACTGTCTGCATAGACTTAGCCTTTTCTTCCATCTTTTTTAGAACCTCTTCTGCTATGGCACCAAACAGATTGCCCTTGTTCCAAGAAGCGTCCAGTAATTTTGATTTGACATGGTCTGGCAAGGTCTGCTCCTTAAGCCAAGCATGCCTTCTAAGTACAGAACCTGTGACTGCTGCTCTGCAAGATGCTTCTAGGGCATCAAACCCACATTGCAGGGTATGTTTGCTGACTTGGCTTGCAGAATGCATAAGCTTATGTAAATCTTTATTTTCTGCACAGTCAGGAAAGGTAGATCATTTTTGCTTAATGAGTTCCATAGTATGTTGCTGGTATTTCAGCATGTGGAACTGACAATTCAATGCTCTAATGGCAAGAGTTGCAGAGGTACATACTTTCCTACCCCATCTGTCTAAAGCTCGGGAATCCCTGTCCAAAGGGGTGAGATGCTTAGCTGTAGTTGCTTTTATTCCTTTAGGCCCTTGGGAGATGACTGCTGGGTCAGCAGTAGGATTTTTTAAAAGAAATGTGTGCGAGTCAGGGACTCTGTAGTACCTGTCTGGTTTCCTTGAAGCAGGGGATAAAGTATCAGGAGTTAGACTGGATTCCATGAAGACATCATCCACAACATCCAAAACAGGAGGGACAGCTAGGGGTCTGTGCAGTGGTAAGTCTAAAAATTCCCCAAGGCTAATTTTTGACTGAGGATAATCCTGGCATTCCCAGTGGAAATGTTCTCTCAAAGTATGTAGGGTTTCACCAAAAGAAAAATCCTCTGGAGGGGAATCAGAATGAATGGATTCCTCTGCATCAGAATCCTCATAGGCAGATAAAGGCATGCCTTCATATTCTAAAACCTCAGAGTCATCGGACTCTTGGTCAGTCAAAGCTGCTGGGGACACGTCTCTTTTTCTTTAGCAGGGGAAAGCTGGCTTCCCCTAATCTGTATGATTAGGTCTTCTGCCATTTTAAGCATTTGTGATTGTGGCAAGGAAGCAGGCACTTGATTTTGGGTCATCGATTTTTTAGGCGTAGCTCGTACTCTTGGCCTTAGAAACTCATTAGGTTTAGAGAGAACTGAAGACGCGAAATAAGTCATCAGTTTGTGTGGAATATCAGTAATGCGAAGAACTTCCTCAGAAGCCAGTGCCTGCACATCAGACTCATCCAAGGTAGAGACATCCACAGGTTCCGTAGTCAAAGAAGAGTCTCACAGCATACCGGACTCTGAATGGATCTCTGTAGCGGCCTGCGAATCCATCGAAGCGGGCATCAGGGTCTGTGAAAGCACCTCACTGAGCACCGGCGAACTGGCGACTAGCATAACGGAAGTGTCGTTAGCAGTTTTTGACATGTGCGGTCTGTGTCTGTCTTTATCCTTACGTTTTTTCAGAAGACTGGTAGTCAGATGGCTTACCGAAGCCATTTTGGAATACGGAGATCTCTCTCTCTCTCTATATATATATATATATATATATATATATGTACATATATGTGTGTGTGTGTTCAGTGTATTATGCACTCTTGAGACGTCATTTGTTCCTGTCATGCCAATACAGACCCAATTGTCCTGTGCCTTCTGTATCTCTGCAAGTCAAATAAATCCTCTAATACCACAAAAAGGGACCTAAATCTTCAAAAGTACTGTATTAGGACTGTGACCTTCAGACACTAACGGAAATGGAGCTTCATCAAAGGCTATAACAGCTGCTTTCAGAGTCGAGCTGCTGTTTAACTTAAGGCTTAAGTACTAGACTTGAGCTGGGTGGGTGGGAAGAGTGCATGATACATGCACCCCTCCCCCAAATGAAGCTGTCTTTCTGGGTTTAAAACTTAGAAATCAAGAGAAGCCACATACCATAAAGAAGCAGCTACTTTTAACCACTTACAAAAAACTTTGACTGTGAGGTGACAGTTATTTTCCTCATCTCTCCAAGGTAAATGCTTTTTTACAAACAAGACTTTTTAAAGATGCAGTTTCTTGGATACTTGTAATCTCCAGACTGCTTGACAAAATCACAGAAATACAGTGACATTCCTGACAACACCAACATAGCTATTTCCACAAGGATCCTGGCTCCATGGCACACAGGGATACAACCCTGACTGCAGCAGCCTAGGCGACACGGGTTACAACAGAGGAGCCAGGCAGGGAGGAGGATGAGGAGAAGTGAAAGGGTGTGGCTCCCTGGGGAGGGAGGGGATACTATGTACTTGAGGGCACACTGGGTAGTGTTATCTTATTTCTGGAGACTGAGGGAGTCACGCTCATGCCTCAAGGATAGCAGCAGGGCTGCATGGAGGGAACACCCCTTGCAGAAGTGAGAGATCTCCTCCATCAGTTCCCCCTCAAATGCCTCACTGGGTGCGTGGTACTTGTGCTGGGGAGTAAACAGGAAAAAAAAACCCTCCAAACTACCACAATAACTTCATAAATGATAACACTCATGGTTAAACCTTACCCAAGAAATGAAGAAATGAATAGGCTGACTGGCTGGAAGGGGAAAGGATGACTGACAGACAAAAGGGCTAAGAGTGCAAAATAATTACCATCCTCACAAAAGGAATGATGTGTGAAGAATGAGAAAAAAATGACCCTCTTTGTTCTGCTGAAGCAGACAGTCAAAACTGGTTTGAGAAAAAAATGCCAGAAGGCCCATAAATTAGAACAAAAGTGGGCATGTGTACATCAGGAAGGAGATAAAATGGTACACGTTCTTAATTTGTTACTATTGTAGATAAAAGATAAATCAACAAAGTGCTGCTATATGTACAGCAGACACCCTCTTGTCTGGCCTCTCTTTAACCAGCCATCAAATTTCTGCTGCAGTCCTACCAAAAGACAACAGAGAAGAAAGTACAGTTGTGTACACTTACCATAAATGTAGATGTTCGAGTGTATTCACTGCTGCAGTCATCATCTGTGGGTTATCCCTGCTGTGGTAGCCCTAGGCCAGCCTGAATACCAGAGTCAATGTTTTTCTGCGTTGGCTGCTGTCACTTGCTGCTTGACGTCAGGTCATCAGTGCTATAAAGGAAGGCAGTTGATGCCATTACATCAGTTTTTCTTGCCCTAACCAGTCAGAGGCCCAAATAAATATGGTAAAGTGGTCCTGGTGGCTAAAAGCCACCGTTAGAAACTTATGTCTCCCTAAAGAAAGAAAATATAAGGGGGATGGGAGGGTGGGAAACCATGACTGCAACAGTGAATACACTCGAACATCTACATTTATGGTAAGTGTACACAACTGTACTATGCTCTTCGTGTTTCACTGTTGCAGTCATCACCTGTGGAAAGATTCCCAAAGCTGAGGAGAGGGGTAGCAAAATTAGTAAAAGACCTAGGAATGGGTCAGCATGCCCTGCAGAACTGCAGAGGCAAACCCTGCCCTAGCCTTACAAAACAAAGGTAGGTGGTAATGCTTGGTAAAGGTATGGACAAAAGTCCATGTGGCAGCTTCCAGGATGTCCCTGGTGGGAATTCCTCTAAGGAATACTGTGGATGTGGAGGCTGTCCTACTGAAATGGGTTCGAATAGACCTGGGGTGGTTCCCATGCAATCTGTAGCAGAAATGGATACAGTGTAATATCCATTTGAAAATGGTTTGTTTGGAAATGGGCTTCCCCTGGGGCAAAGCTGGCAAGTAATTGGTCTGTTTTCCTGAAGGGTTTAGTACGGTCCAGATAGTATTGGACCTGTCTATGCATGTCTAGTGAGTGCAGAATTATTTCCCCCTTGTTTTGAGGGTTAGGAAAAAGGTGGGTAGATGTATGGCCTGGTTGAGAGTTACACTAGATACCACCTTGGGCATAAACAAGGGATTAGTCCTCAGGGAGACCCTGTCTGCATGGAAGACAATGAAGGGCTCAATGGCCATCAGTGCCTGAAGTTCTGAAACCCTTCTGGCGGAAGTGATAGCTAGGAGAAAATCAGTCTTCCAGGAGAGGTATCTTAGTTCTGCTGAAGCAGCAGGTTCAAAGGGTGGTAAAGTTAGTTTTTCCAGAACATAATTCAGGTCCCAGGCTGGAGTGGGTGGCCTTCTGGGAGGTCTGATATTAGAAGTCCCTCTGAGGAATTCTTTAATCAAAGGATGGGAGAACAGTGGCTGTTCTGTATCAAAATGAGGTCTGATATTGGAAGTCCCTCTGAGGAATTCTTTAATTAAAGGATGGGAGAACAGTGGCTGTTCTGTATCAAAATGAGGTCTGATATTAGAAGTCCCTCTGAGGAATTCTTTAATCAAAGGATGGGAGAACAGTGGCTGTTCTGTATCAAAATGAGCTGAAATGGCTGAGGCGTGGATTTTAATGGAGGAGAAGGAGAGCCCACTATTAAGTAGCTCCACTAGGTAGTCCAAGATAAGAGGGATGGAAGGCTGTGAGGTTACTGCCCCCTCTGGACTGGCTCCAGTAGCAGAATCTTTTCCATTTTCCTGCGTAAGATTTTCTGGTGCTGGGCCTTCTGGCCTCTGTGATAATGATAAGGACCTGTTTGCTTAACAGGGGCCCCTTGTTTGCCTTTCGAGTATTAGCCATGCTGATAGTTTGAGAGTCTAAACGTCTGGGTGCACCCCCCCCCCACCTGAGTTAAGAGGTCTTAGATCAGGGGAAGCTGCCTGGGAGGCTGTAAGGTCAGGCTACGCAGTAAGGGGTACCTATGTTGTCTGGGCCAATCTGGAGCAATGAGGATGGCCTTTGGTCTCTCCTCCCTTATTTTGATCAATACCTTGGGAATAAGAGGCAGAGGAGGGAATGCGTACACAAAGAGGGTGTTCCAGGGGAAGGTGAAGGCATCCACCTTCCAAGCTAGGTGGTGATACTCACTGGTACAGAATTTTTTCAGCTGATGGTTGAGATGCGAAGCAAAGAGATCCACCTCTGGAGTCCCCCACGCCCGAGTGATTTGTAAAAAGATTTTTCTGTGGAGCTGCCATTCGTGGGGGTCCAGTAGGTTTCTGCTGAAGTGGTCTGCCAGGGTGTTATTGATCCCTGGTAGGTACTGGGCTATCTGGTGTAGTCCCATGGAAGAGGCTGTCAGCTAGAGGTTCATGGCTAGCTTGCACAAAGGGTAAGATTGGGTCCCTCCCTGTTTGTTGATGTACCACATAACTGTGGTGTTGCCTGTTTTTGATAAGCAGAACCCCTGGCTTGAGATGGGGTTTGAAGGATGTCACAGCCTTTTGTACTGCCATCATTTCCTTCTGGTTGATGTGTAAGGGAAGGTGCTGGGCATCCCAAGCTCTAGGATGCACCTGCCTTCTAGGTGAGCGCCCCAAGCTATGTCTGAGGAGTCGGTGGTAATGGTCTGCCCAGTTGGGAGGAGGTGAAAGAAAGACCCTTTTTCTGGGCACAGGCCCCTGCCCACCAGAGAAACTTGGCCCTTATACAGGGTATCAGAGGTAGAGAGGTCTCTAGAGGTTGAGAGTGCTGACACCAAAGGTTCTTTAGGTACCACTGAAGTTTTCTCATGTGAAGCCCGGCCAGAGGAATTAGAAGGATGCAAGATGTTATGTACCCCAAGGCTTGCAGGAACTTCCACGCAGTGAGGTGACTTTTGGAAGCCAGCTGGGTAAAATAGAGAGACAGGAACCTCTGCTTTTCTGGGGATAGGAAGGCCATTTGGGATGCTGTGTCCAGCAGTGCTCCCAAGAAAATGATCTTCCTGGAGGGTGTTTGCCTTGATTTCTTCTCGTTGATGGTGTACCCTAAGGAGGTTACGAGGGTTTTGACAAAGAGGAAGTCCTTGAGGAGCTTTTCTTTGCAATCTGCCTGAATGAGGCAGTCATCCAGATAAGGGTAAATTTGTATATTTTTCTGTTTGCAAAAGGCTATGGCTGGGGCTAAGCATTTGGTGAATACCCTTGGAGCAGTAGATAAGCCAAACGATAGTACAGAGAACTGAAAGTATTGTGAGCCTGCTCTGAAGCGAAGGAATTTCCTGCAGGATTCCCTTATAGGGATGTGGAGGTAGGCATCTTTTAGATCTAGGGAAACTAACCAGGCATTTTTTGTAAGCATAGGCAGCAGCTGCTGCAAAGTTAGCATTTTGAATTTGGGGACCACCAGGAAGGTGTTCAGAATAGATAGATACAGGATGGGGTGCCAAGTGCCCATTTTTCTGGGAACAAGGAATAGTCTGGAATAAAAGCCTTTGTCTGTTTGATCTGAGGGGACAGGTTCTACTGCCTCTTGGGATTTGAGAGTTTGGACTTATTTCAATGCCTCTGCCCACTGATTTGGAGGCAAGTCTGGGTACCCTCTTGGAATTGGGAGTTTGTTGAAGGAGAATTTGTATCCCTGAAAAATGATCTTTAAGATCCATTGGTCATTTGTTACAGAAAGGCAATTTTCTTTGCAGAGGGAGAGCCTTCCTCCTAGTTTTTGGTGAGTGAAAAGAGGGCAGAAGGGGGACATGGAGCCATTGAGAGTTTTTGACATAGAGGAATGGCTTAGAACTCCCTGCCTCTGGAGTGGAAGTGGTCCACTGTTTGATTCTCTGCTACCCCTGGGATAGGAGTCTGGGTGGTCTGTCCCTGCGGGGCTTACCTTGCCCCTGTCTGCTAAGTGCAGGAAAGGGGCAGTGTTTTGAGGGAAAATTCCTGCTGAACTTATGAGGTTGTACCTGAAGGAAATAGTTTACTGTTTGCATAGATTTTGCTTTGTCTTCCATCTTTTTAAGCAGCTCTTCTGCTTTTACTCCAAACAAACGGTCCTTATCCAAGGGTGCATCAAGTAATTTAGATATGATCAGGGAGAGGTTGTTCCTTCAACCATGCAGGTGTCCTAATGACAGAGCCTGACACTGCTGCCTTGCTTGAGGCTTCTAGGGCATCATATCCACAGTGTAATGAGTGTTTAGCTACTTGACGAGTAGAGTACAGTAAATCTGAAACTCTTTTGAATTGGCACAGTCTGAAGGTTGAAATCTTTTGTTTTAATAGTTCCAAAGTGTGTTGATATTTTGACATGTGGAAAGTACTGTTGTGTACACTTACCATAAATGTAGGTGTTCGAGTGTATTCACTGTTGCACTCATTACATTTGGGTAATCTGCTGGCAGGTTGTCCTCAGTCGGCCTGAATAACAAAGTCTTGGGTCGTGCGTCAGTTGCTGTCTCCTCTTCCATGACGTCAGGTATAATACATGTAGCCGACGCCATTTTAATCAGTTTAGGGGTATAATCAGTTTAGGGTATAACACATGCAGCCGACGCCATTTTAATCAGTTTTTCTTGCCCCAGATGTCAGGTACCCCCAAATGGGGAGCAAATATTATATATATATATATATATATATATATATATATATATATATATATATATATATATATATATATATATATATATATATATATATATATATATATATATATAAAAACTATAAATATATAAATTCACTTTAGAACACATAAAACTTACCTTCAACTAAAAGCAAATACACCACAAAGGCTTTTGAGTATAGTGAAAGAAAGAAAAGGTATAGAAAGTGGACTGGCAGGTTGGTAATTTGAACTGCAACAGTGAATACACTCTAACATCTAGATTTATGGTAAGTGTACACAACTGTACTATGTTCTTCGTGTTTCACTGTTGCAGTCATTACATTTGGGTAGAATCCCAACGCTATGGCTAGGAGGATGGAACTAAACAGCATTAGGAGCAGCTATAAGGCCCTGCAGGACTGCAGTGGCAAAGCCTGCCCTGGATTTAGAAAAGAGAGGTAAATGGTAATGCTTTGTGAACGTATGAACTGAGCTTCAAGCAGCAGCTTCTAGAATGTCTCTGGTAGGGACCCCTCCGAGAAAAGCTGCTGAAGTAGAGGCAGCCCTGGTGGAATAGGATCTGATCCCCTTGGGCACAGGTTTACCATGGTGCAAGTAGCAGAAATGAATGCAATGGCTTATCCATTTAGAAATAGTCTGCTTTGATATAGCCTTCCTCTCTGATCCTGCTGCAAATGCCACCAGTAGTTGCACAGATTTTCTTGAGAGATTTTGTCCTGTTTAAGTAGAATCTTAGTTGTCTGTGTACATCCAATGAATGCAGAATCCGCTTCCCCCTTGTTCTGCGGATTTGGGAAGAAAGTTGGCAGGTGAATGGTCTGGTTAAGAGCCACACTGGATACCACCTTAAGCATAAAAGAAGGATTGGTCCTGAGCGCCAACCTGTCTGGGTAAAAAATAATGAAAGGCTCCACTGCCATGAGAGCCTGTAGTTCTGAAACCGTTCTAGCCATCTAGCTGAAATGACTGCCAAAAGAAAGGCTGTCTTCCAAGAAAGAAATTTTATACCCACAGTAGCTGCTGGTTCAAAAGGAGGTAGGGTGAGTTTTTCCAGCACAAAATTGAGGTCCCATGCAGGAGTTGGCGCTCTCCTGGGAGGCCTTAAATTTTTTGGCCCCTCTGAGGTACTGTTTTAGCAGGGGATGAGAAAAGAGGGGAGGCTCTGTAATGAGCCGAGATGGCAGAGGCATGGATTTTTATTGAAGAAAAAGACAGGCCCTTGTGAAGCATCTCAGTTAAGTATTGCAAAATCTGAGGAATATTGGGCTTTGCTGTGTCTATTCCTTGTGCTTAGTTCCAAGCACAGAATCTCTTCCATTTATCAGCATAAGATTTTCTAGTACTAGGCCTTCTGGCCTCCACAATGACATCCATCACAGGTTTACTGAGAGATGTGGTTGGTGAAATTAGTTGATTAGCCATGCTGCAGGATTCAGAGTTTGGAGTTGAGTGTGCAGAATTTGATAGTTCTGCAGAGGCAACAGGTGAGGTGTTTGAGGCAAGTAACACGGAGGAAGATGTGACATATTCCTTAGAAGCGGGTACCAGTGTTGGCGAGGCCAGTCCGAAGCAATTAGAATCATTTTTGGTTTTTCTGACTTTTAGTAAGACCTTGGAGAGTAGAGGCAGAGGGGGAAAGCCATAGACTGATAGCTTTTTCCAGCTGAAGGATAGAGCATCCACTTTCCATGCTTTTTTGTGAGGAGTTCTTGTGCAGAATTTGTCCAACTGATAGATCTATTTGCCTCTCCCCAAAACTATGTCTGGGCTCCCCCATTTTTGTGTTAACATGCTGAAGATTTGTGGATCCAGTTTCCATTTGTGCGGGTCCATAAAATTTCTGCTTAGGTCTGCCAGAGTATTTTGCTTTCCAGGCAGGAATTGAGCTTGAAGATGTATTTGGTAAGTCAAGGCTGTGTTCCACAAGGCCAGGGCTAGTCTGCAAAGGGGGTAGGAGTGGGTACCCCCCTGCTTGTTTATGTACCACATAACTGTGGTGTTGTCCGTCTTTATCAGTAGTTGTCCTGGATGAAGGAAGTCCTTGAAGGCTGTCAGAGCATTCTGAATAGCTAGCATTTCTTTCCTGTTGATATGTAGATGCATTTGGTTTGGGCTCCATTTGCCCTGACTTCATCTCCCTGCCAGGTGGGCCCCCCAAGCATAGTCTGATGCTTCTGTAGTTAGGGTTTGGGTGGCAGGGGGTAGAATGAATGGACAGTCCCTTGTTTTGGTGACATGTCTTTGCCAACCAAAGAAACTCCTGTTGTAGGAAGGGAATGAGAGGAATCATCGTTTCCAGGCTGTGACAATGTTGACTCCATAAGCTTTTTAGAAACCATTGAAGTTTCTTCATATGCAGTCTCGCACATGGAATTAGTAGAATGCAGGATGCCATGAACCCCAAAGCTTGCAGAATTTGTCTTGCCACTTGTTTGAAGTATGTTGTCAATTGAATTTGTTTGTCTGGTGTGAGGTAAACCATCTGGGCAGTTGTATTCAAGCTTGCACCCAGGAATGTAATTATGAGAGGGTACCAGTTGTGATTTCTTTTCGTTTATGGTGTACCCTAGGCATGCTAGAAGTCTTTTTACAAACGCCAGATGTTGAAGAGGAGTGTCCTTGTCCTCTGCCTGAATGAGACAATCATCCAGATAAGGATAAATCTGAATGTTTCTTTGTCTGCAAAATGCAGTTACTGGTGCCAGGCACTTTGTAAAGACCCTGGGCACAGTAGATAAGCCAACGGGCAGTGCAGAGAATTGCTAATGCAAAAAGCCTGCTTTGAAACGGAGGTATCTTCTGCAAGATTCCCTTACTGGGATATGCAGGTATGCCTCTTTTAAGTCTAGAGTTACCAACCAGGCATTCTTGCCTAGCATAGGCAGTAGCTGCTGTAAAGTCAGCATTTTGAATTCTGGAATGTCCAGGAACGTGTTTAGAATTGATACGTCCAAAATTGTATGCCATGATTTGTCTTTTCTGGGTACCAGGAAAAGTCATGAATAAAATCCTTGTCCTTTTTCCTTTTCTGATACTGGTTGAATAGCCCCCATATCCATGAGGGACATGATTTGTTTCTGGGCCTCTGTCCACTGGTTTGGTGGCAGATCTGGCCATCCGTTTGGAACTGGCAACGTGTGGAAATGAAATCTGTACCCCTGGGATACTTTGTTTAATACCCACTTGCCCTGGGTAATTAAATGCCAATTTTGAACATGAAGTGCTAGTTTTCCCCCCAAGGGGGCTGCCAAAAGATAAGTGCTTGGAGATGGCAGAGGAAAGTCATTGAGACTGTTTACTGTAGAGTTGTGCTTTGTTACCTCCTGATTCGGAGATGGAGGCACCCCATTGCTTTGACCTGTAAAATCCTTGTGATTGATATCTGGAGTCTTTGGAGTGCCTGGGTTTTCCCTGAGCGGCTCTGTTGGACACAGGAAAGGACCAATTCTTAGTAGGCCAGTGCCTACTGAACCTGGGTGGCTGCACTTGCAAGAAATCTTTTACAGTTTGCATAGATTTAGCTTTGTCTTCCATTTTCTTTAAAACCTCTTCTGCCTTATTACCAAACAGACTATCATGCTGTAAAGGGGCATCCAACAATTTAGCTTTAACATGATCAGGCAGATTTTGCTCCTTGAGCCAGGCATGCCCTCTTATCACATATCGAGTTACGGCGGCCTTGCAAGAGGCCTCCAAGGAATCAAAACCACATTGCAAAGTACGCTTTCCAACCTGTTCTGCTGAATGCAATAAATTCTGTAACTCTTTATTTTCCACATAATCAGAAATTAACATCATTTTCTGTTTCAGTAAGCCCATAACATGCTGTTGATATTTAAGCATATGAAACTGGCAGTTTAAAGCCCTGATTGCCAAGGTTGCAGACATATAAACCTTCTTTCCCCATCTATCCAGCGCCCTGGAATCTCTATCAGAAGGGGTAGGATTTTTGGCTGTAGAAGCCTTAACACCTTTGGGACCCTGAGAAATAGTCTCAGGGTCAGCAGCAGGATTTTTGAAAAGAAATTTGTGTGAGTCAGCAACCCTGTAATATCTGTCTGGCTTACTAGGAGCCAGAGGCAGGGAATCAGGAGCCATGCTTGATTCCAAGAACACATCATCAACAATCTAACAAAGGAGGTATTGCCAAAGGCCTATCCTGAGGAAGAAGAAGAAAATCCCTAAGCCTCTTTTTTGATTCTGGCAAGTCCTGACTCTCCCAGTGAAAATGTTCCCTTAAAGTATGCAAAGTCTCTCCAAAAGAGTAATCCTCAGGAGGAGAAGCAGAGGGGATGGATTCCTCTGCATCAGAGTCCTCATAAGGTGGAATAGAAAATTCCTGATCAGAAGAGGAATCAGAAGAAATGGAAACCTGATCTGAAGATTCATAACCAGTGTCTTGCCTAGGCCTCTTAGCAGGGGGGATTAGGAACCCCTGATCAAGGTAATTAAATCTTCAGCCATTTTAATCATTTGTTTTTTTAGGCATAGGGGCCTGAGCACGGGGCTTGTGCGTCATTTTTTTTTAGACATAGAAGTTGGTTTTGGCCTTGTTTTTGATGATGGTGTCGGTTTAATATACAAATGTTGAGGCCTGAAAACACCCTCAGAAGCTGGTGCCTGCTCAGCGGTTCCGGACCCATCCAAGGGAGAGACATCCACGGGTTCAATACTTGCAGAATCTCGCGGCTTACCGGACTCCGAATGGGTCTCGGTAGAGGCCTGCGACTCAAAAGTAGCGGGTATCAGGGGCTGCGAAAGTGCCTCACTGAGTACCGGCGAACTGGCGACTGGCTTAGGAGAAGCTTCGTCATCGGTTTTGGACCTCGACGGTCTGTCTCTGTCTTTTTCCTTGCGTTTTTTTTAACTCCGGTAGTAGGATTGCTAACAGACGACATTTCAGGGTAGTTAAATCTTGAACCAAAATATTTAGAAGCAAAAATATACAGACACTTAATAGTACGTTGGTTAAATTTAGCACAAAACCGACAGCAAGGCATGTTGTGATCAGGGCCTAGGCAAGAAATACAGTACAAATGAAAAGAGATATTTGCTTCCCACAAGTAATGCAATTATTAACTTTTACTGACATCGGTAAGGAGCAAGAAAAAGTTTCCCCAATGGGGTACTTAGCTTTAGTTTGAAGACTTCGGTTCTGAAACTTGAAAACGAAAATTTCAGGAGTTGGCCGACCGGCACTTGCGCACTGCTTCTACTTCGGGCACCGCACGGCAAGACAGACTGATTAAAATGGCATCGGCTGCATGTTTTATACCCCTGACGACCCAACGTCATAGAAGAGGAGACAGCAAACGATGCAGGACCCAAGACTTTGTTATTCAGGCTGACTGAGGGCAACCTGCCAGCAGATTACCCAAATGTAATGACTGCAACAGTGAAACACGAAGAACATCTGACAGTTGTGTGCTCCGATAGCTAAGGTTGCAGATGTGTATACTTTTCTACTCCATCTGTCCAGGGCTCTGGAGTCCTTGTCAGAAGGAATAGGATTCTTCGCAGAACTAGCCTTAGCTCCTGTTGGTCCCTGTGTAATGACCTCCTGGTCTGCAGCAGGATTTCTGTACAGGTATTCGCGAGAATCCGGTACTCTGTAATACCGGTCAGGTTTTCTGGGAGCAGGTGGGAGGGCGTCAGGAGTTAAGCTGGCTTCAAGAAAGACATCATCGACCACCTCTAAGATTGAAGGGATGGCCAAGGGTCTGTGCTGGCGCAGGTCTAGAAACTCTCTTAATCTTTTCTTAGACTGACAGAAGTCCTGGGATTCCCAGTGGAAAGGTTCCCTGAGGGTGTGAAGGGTTTCCTCAAAGGAAAGATCTTCTGGTTGGGAGGCAGAAGGAATGGATTCCTCTGCATCTGAATCCTCATAAGCAGTCAAAGGTTGCTGTTCCTCTTCAAAATCTGAATAATCAGACTCCTTAGAATCCTGTTCTGTCAGTATTTCAGGAGAAAGGTCTCTTTTCCTTTTAGAAGGTGTGGCCTGACTACCCCTGATAAGGGTGATAAGATCCTCTGCCATTTTAAGCATTTGAGCTTGGGGTGGTGGAGCAGGAGTAAAATGGTGGCTAGAAGTAGTTTTCCTAGGCGTGGTCTTGCCTCTAGGCCTAAGAGTATCCTTCGGTCTGAGAGAAACAGTAGTCGGAGGAGAAAACATCATTTTTTGTCTAGATTTGGTAGTGCGAAAAACCTCCTCAGAAACCGGTGCCTGCGTCGTAGCTCCGGACCCAACCAAGGCAGAGACCACAGGCTCAGAAGACGAAGAAGATTTCTGCAGCATACCGGACTCCAAAAGGGTCTCAGTAGAGGCCTGCGAAGGTATCGAATTGGGCATCAGGGGCTGCGAAGGCACCTCACTGAATTCCGGAGAACTGACTACCTGCTTAGCGGTAGAGTTGTCGGAAGGCTTATCCTTGTGCGGTCTGTCTCTATCTTTATATTTTTTTCGGAATGTCTACAGATTGTTGGCTGATGGATGCCATTTCGGAATGCAAAGACGGAAGACAAAAATACCTGGTACAATAAGAGCTCTACAATGAATGGTTCTCACGTTAAAGAAGGAACAGAACCGGAAACGGGGGAAGTCAAGGTCTGGGCCTAAACAAGTGATGCAGTATGAATGGAAGTCTCGATGTGGTATTTGCTTTCCACAGGCAAGACAATTGTTAACTTTTTCAGACATCGATTATTTTATTTATTTTACATTTGTTGGCCGGGCTAGTCTAGCTGGATACATGTCCATTTTCAGTAGAGGCCCGGGGAGAAAAGCTCCAGAAAAGGACAACAGATATTATGCTTGTTATACAAAATAATAAAATGTACAAGTAATTACATTGTTAGGAAAAAAGAAATATATATGTAAAAAAAAAAAAAAAAAAAAAAAAAAAAAAAAATATGTATATATAATTTTTTTTTTTCCTCTCTCATTATTAGTAAAATTGGAAAAACAACAGAGCTAAAGAAAGTTAGTTAAGATTAGACAGTGTGGAAGATGGAAAAGGAGAAAAAAAGTTTAATCAGGGTTAGTACAAGGGCAGAAGTAAAGATTAGTGCAGGAAAAAAGAATCCCCAATGGGGTACTTAGCTTTAGACATTTTCAGCGGTAATTCAAACTCTGGTAGCGACCGACCGGCACACTTGCGAACTGCTTCTGCTACAGGCTCCACGGCAAGAAAGACTAATGTAATGGCGTCATCTGCCTTCCTTTATAGCAATGACGACCTGACGTCAAGCAGCAAGCGACAGAGGCCGACACAGAAAAACATTGATGCTGGTATTCGGGCTGGATGAGGGCTACCCCACAGGTGATGACTGCAACAGTGAAACACAAAGAACATCAATACGTCTGCCTCCTCTGGGCTAAATAATGACAGAAATTTGAGTTTTAGACTTCATATTCATTAGAAAAATGCATACTAACACAAATCCTGTTATTCTAGCTGTAAAAGGAAAGTTTCTGCTAACCTTTCCACAGTCCCTAGAGAATGGTCAGCAAAGTGGCTATTCAAGAATAGTATTGAAATAACAGATCTCGCTGCAGAATCTCCCAAAACATGAGCTTTGCAAACTATCCAGAACCACTTATACAGCTGGTTGTTTTTAAAAGAAAATAATATGCATCCTGTAGATAGATACACACTGTAGACAACTCTCATGTCACAACTTCTAATTCAACTTGCCCCTTTTGACTAGTCATGTACCATACAATTACAGCATGAAAAATATCCCCTTGCGAGACTTCTGAACAAAGAACTGCTTTGAAGGATATGACTATAATACCAAGAACTGTATGGTAAAGTTCTTATTTAGAACTTAAAATGAAGACCACAATTACTAAAGCATCTTAAAGTACATTATGTCTCTCTGTTCCCGTTTCCATAAGAGGGTTCCCTAGGACTGCACTGGAGTTTTGGTCAATTCACATTTCAAATAAGTGGCGAATCCTCAGTTATAACTACTATCCAAAGCAGTAATACAAGATCCAATTCTACAGCAAAAAATTGAAAGGTTTATGGACCAACATGCAGTTTATAGACTATTAACATGGTCAATAAGTGAAAGCAATTTAACTAAAACTGTAGAGATACACACGAGAGAAAAAACAAAAAACACCTCCCCATCTCACACACAGCATACAGTCATTCTGTCTTGTGCCCAAGACAATTACAGCTAAAAACCAGAAGAGTAAATCAGAATAGAACTTCGTGAGCATGAATGAATTCTACATGCGGTCCAGAAGGGAGAAAAACATTAATATCTCTTCCAAATGGAAGCTGACTGAACATAAACTAGTAATAGCTTAATGTGTAGTATGGAAAATTTATGTGGAACTTGCACATACTACAAGTTACAGAAGGCTGGGGCAGATACCAGAATGTTCCTTTAGGAACTGAAGCTTTCAGGGAAGCATGCCAAATTTAAAAAAAAAATACCATTTGTTACTTCTAAAGAAGTGGTGGAGATGGAATAGGAAAACTGTGGCTTGTGAATATCACCATGGTCATATGACAATCACTTGAGCAAGCCAGGCAGGATGGTCTTTTTATATGTTTAAAATCTCTTACCTGGCATCTAAAAACAATGTAAATGAAGAGGCTGTTTAAGTTTGCAAGAAGAAAATATCACCTCTGTAATCCTGCTCTTTAATGTGTACTTCATCACAAAAGATTAATGTGGTCCCAAGGTGTGTCAGAGGTTCTTTATTGGATTGGGAAAAGGGAATCCTTATGATTTCTTCAACTATCCTTTTGTACATCTGGTAAAAATTCCTTATTTTTCCCAAACCAACTGAAAATCTCCCTCACATTAGTAACAGATGTGAGGACATGTTTCCCTATGACATGGATTTTGGAATGGTGCCAAAATAAGCATACAACAGAAGCAATTGATGCCGCCGCTTCCCGTGTATGGCTAGGTGCTGGAGTAAAAAAAAAACTGCCCAATCTTGTCATCCTGCCAAATGGATTTTCATTTTAGTAAACACAGCCTCTTAGAAACAGTGCTTACATTTAGCTCACGCCATCTTTCTCTATACCTGTATATTAAGACCAGATAAGCAAAACAGAACAATACTGATGGACTGGAACATTGAAGGAACAGAACAACAAAGGTAACAGCAGGAGGTTGTGCGAGATCGCACTACAGTGTGGACTGCATTTTTGCCCTCTCTCCACTGTAATTCAATCTCGTTGTTGGTATTTTTAATTATTAATGGGTGTCAGGGCACAGCCTCCCTCCTATATGAGGGTACAGGGGGCATGCCCTACAACACATTGCTGTTGATGTTCTGGGTTTTAGAGGTTACAGTCCATTGCTGTTGGGCAGTTTCAATTATCTGGACTCAGTCTTGTCACAGTAAACATTCTGGTAAGTCAACCTTGTGACACAGATCTATATATGTATGTATATATGCACACAATTTTTATATATATATATATATATATATATATATATACATACATACATACACACACATATATATATATATATATATATATATATATATATATACATACACACACACACACACACACACACACACACACACACACACACACACACACACACACACACACACACACACACACACACACACAAGGAATACATACCCTCTTCTTGTAGGTGAGGCAAAAGAGAGGAATAACTGAAAATGCATTAGTACTTAAAAAACTTTCCATTAAAACACAGCTTTATTCTCCAGTTCTACATTCTGCAAGAGCTGACTCTATACCAAACAGAAAACAAGGCAGAACCACCTATGCATAACTGTACTGAATAACGCTGCTTTACACAATTCTCACACTTAATTAGGATAACCTGTTTGTTGTAGGCAAAGTAACCACTGTAGTCATTTATTTTTACATATACACAGAGAAGAGGAGAAAGGTACAGAATCTATATTTTTGCCACACCTCCTTGTAAACAAACAAAAAAAAAACTCATCCTTCTTGTTCTTTGCTGTAGATACAAGCATCTACACATATTCATTTAGGCAGCTGCTATATCAGCTATGGCTGCTTAAATGAATGCTCGTACTGTACTCGCATCTACTGAGCGACTCTTCTGAGGTGTCAATCACATGCCTGACAGTTTTGCACCCTTTATTCCACCCTAGCTATAATACTGTTCTATACCATTGTTTGTTTAGCTAACTGCACTCAAAAACAGCAGAATGATTACGTGACTTGTGCTGAAGCTTTTCATGAAAAATCTAAATTAACTCATGTAAGATAGTTGTTCAAGTTACACAAGCACGATAAAAATATTAACAGTAATTAAGCTTGAAAGTAATTTTAGCTCCACATTCAAACCATAACACCACTCATAAAAACAATCTTTCAAACTCAAAATATATAGATAATTACTTCTGACGGAAAACAGCACTCTAAATACAGTAGAAAATGGTTCTCAAAATTATAAATGTAATTTTGCATCACTTTATCATATAAATAACTGTAAAATGTAATTAACTTAATACAATTAATTATCATGGGAATTATCTGATGTGGTTATCTAACCTGTACCTGTAGAACTCTAACCACAAACAGTGTTATCGCCTTACAGAACTACATCTTTTATTCTTCTTTATTCTCAACTGTCCACAGGTTCTCTAAGCTGTACAGTTACAAACAACTGCTGGATCCTCTCACAGTTTCCGTAAAGCAGTTATCATGACTGCCCCTTAAAATCAAGCTCTTGGATATTAGGGTCACGGTGAGCAGCCTGTCGGGTGCTAGGATCCGCCACATAACACAAGCACTCAGGTCACTCCAAGGCAAGTACAAATATGACTCAGTCATTGTCCATGCTGGTGTGAATGACCTGAGACGTACCTCCCTGGACTACATGAAAAGAGACATAAAGGAGCTCTCTGAGCATGTAGCCCAGGCCGGTATGACCCTGACCTTGAGTAGCATCTTACCCTCACCAAGAATGATGCCACAATATGAAGACAAGATGATCAATTTCAACAATTGGCTTAAGTACTGGTGTCATTCAAAGGGGATCCAATGCCTGTCAGCTTGGGATGATATGCTCGACAAGCCACGATGCTTCGCTAGGGACGGCTTGCACCTGTCACCCCTGGGCTTTCGATATTGGCAAAGGCTCTTGCTACCCCATAGTGCCTTTTTAGCCAAGGCTCAAAAGACAAACCCACCTCCATAGGTATCACAAGGGATAAGAAACTAAGAGTAATGCTACTCAACGCCAGAAGTCTAAACCTCAAGATGCACGCACTCGAAACTCTCCTTAGCATGGAGAACATCGATATCTGTGCAGTAACAGAAACCTGGTTCAGGGCTCCCGAGAGCACCCCAACACTACCAGGTTATACCTCATACCATGCTTTTCTGCCCCAAAACTTGGACCGAACCACAAACGAGGGGAGTATCGATATTCATCAAAGATACCCACACCTCCAGGTTGGTGGCAAAGCACGAAGCATCAGAGACTATCCATGTGCAACTAACAGTGGGTAAAACTGCCTTCCAGTTTATAGCCTGCTACAGACCACCCTCCCAAACCCAGGAACCCCACTCGGCCTTCCTGAGAACACTGGAAAATATGAAGGTCTCTCCAAACACCATTATATTGGGCGACTTCAACTACCCAAACATAGACTGGGAGCATTACTCTAGCTCCAACACCCTAGCCCAAAGGTTCCTAGAATTTATAAACTCAAATGCTATGGAACAACTTGTTACCACTCCCACAAGAGGGGAAAACATACTGGACCTGATCATCACCAACATGGGGACTCTATGCTCCAGACCAGAAGTGTGTCCCTCACTGGTAAGATCAGACCATAAACTAATCTCACTGGATATTCACATCCCGACCCCACCCCTGCCCAGAAAACCACAGTGAAAAACTTCTCTAAAGCAAATTTTACACTCCTCAAAACTGAGGTGGAATCCTTCAAAGCCCCGGGCCTGTGGAAAATACGGCCCAGACCGCAGAATCCTTTATAAACGCATTCTATGAACACCTTCAGGAATGCATGGATCATGCGATCCCAAATAAAACCAAGACCCAATCCTCCAAAGGCAGACGTCCTGTCTGGTGGACCCCAGCCATAAACAAACTATACAATAGAAGGAGGAAGCTACTAAATGATAAAGCAAAATCCCAAAAAGGGAAGGCATCACTGATCAGTATTGGCAAAAAACTACGGGCACACATAAAATTGTCTAAGGCCAGCTTCGAGAGAAAAATTGCACAGGACACTAAGGATAATCACAAGGCTTTCTTTAGTTATGTTAGGAACCTGGGTGGTAATTCCCAGATATGCTCAGAATTAGTCCAAAATGACAAAAAATACACCGAACCCACAGACATTGCCAACATCCTAGCTGACAGGTTCAGCGCAAACTTCTCCCCCCCTCCCCACCAAAAGGGCAAATATCTATCCCAGCAGAGTGCTGCCCCCTGACATCTCAGATGCTCAGGTAAGAGCCGCCCTCTCCAAAGCAAAAAACACAGCATCAATGGGACCAGATGGTGTCCCGCGCTGCGCCGTACATGAACTCAAAGAAGAGCTAAACCCAAACATAAAACTACTGTTCAATCTCAGCCTTACTACAGGATATGTGCCCAAAGAGTGGCGACAGCAACAGTGGTCCCTCTCCATAAAGGTGGTGCCTCGACGGATCCTGGAAACTATCGCCCCATAAGCCTGACTAGCTTGGTCTGCAAAGCTATGGAAAGGATCATCATGGACCTCATAAATAAAGATATCGGGGACCTACAAACACTGGATCCTACCCAGTTCGGCTTTGTTAAGGGCAGATCCTGCCTCTTAAACCTGGTTGATTTCTTTGAAACAGTCACCAAGGCCATTGACGAGGGAAGGTGGTCCACACAGCCTACCTGGACCTCGCAAAAGCCTTCGATACAATACCCCACTCGGCATTATAGATAAGCTCACCAGCTTAAATATAAACCCCTATGTCACTAGATGGATTGCAAACTGGCTCAAGGACAGAACCCACATGGTTAGAATTGCTGGAGCCATGTCAGACTCCAAACCAGTTACAAGTGGTGTCCCACAAGGCTCAGTCCTGGGACCTCTCTTGTTCGGTATATATTTCTCGGAGGTACAGGCCAACACGGAAGGACTGTGGCTGACCAAGTTCGCAGATGACTGCAAACTGGGTGCCATAATCGACTCTCCAGCCGACACAAGCATCCTCCAAAAGGGCCTCATAGAAACAGACAACTGGTGCCAGTGCCATGGCCTCAAGCTAAATGCCAAAAGTGTATAGTCATCCCTTTGGCAAAAACAAAGTGCCCACAAATTACCACATAGGTGGAAATCCATTAAGTACAGAAGAAGTAATTAGGGACCTGGGGACCCAAGTTGATAGCAATCTCTCATTTGACAACCACGTGGCCAAAGTGGTTAGAAAAACATTTTATATAGCCCACCTAATCATGAAGGGATTCACATCTAGATCAGGGAGGTCATCGTGCCTCTTTACTCATCCCTCATCAGGCCCATAATTGAGTACAATGCCCCTTTGGGATGTACCTTACCAGACACCTGCAGCAACTGGAAAGACCCCAAAAGTACCTCACCAAGAGGATCAAAGGGCTCAAACAGATGCCATATGCTGCCCGGTTAAAGAAACTCCAGCTCTACTCAGTGGCATACCGCCTGTTCAGAGGCGATCTGTGCCTGACGTAAAAGCCATGTCCAACCCGCAATTAATGGACATGCTGCACCTCAGAAAATCCAAATCCCATCGAGCCACGCTCGAGAGACTTGAACCTCAGCACTGAAATAAATAGGACATGCTGGAGGGACAGATTCATAACCCAGAGGCTCCCTTCACTCTGGAATAAAATCCCAGTCCAGGTTAGGCAGAGTCCCTCATTGACTCTCTTCAAGAGGAATCTTGATGAGTGGATGGGAGATCGTAGGTTTACCCCGGGTATCACTTCTGTGTCACTGTTAGACAGAGGCACAGTATACTAACCTCGAAAAAGGGCATAGCAAAATAAATTTAAAATGGGTGGCGAAAGCCAAACACATTCTGGCTAGGCTTATAAATGCCCTAGGGCAGATAGCCTAGTATGAACCTATGAACCTATGAACCTATAAAATATTTAAACTACTTGCAAGTCTAGTTCTAAACACAAGTTGTAGAACACAGACTTTTGACAGCAACACATTGACTAAAAAAACTTAATTATACAATGCATTCTCATAATATTCTGAAATATGCATACCGATTAGACACAGCAAGCAGTATGCCAATCATAAATGGAGCGTCACCAACAGGAATATGTTTAGTAATTACAGCCACATACATTAAAAACAAAAAAAGACAAGCCACTTGCTTTGTATAAGTATCCATATAGCAAGTCCCACGGCTTCTTTTGTTCTGTAAGTATCGGAAGCTAACAGTACCAATAAAACAAGAAGGGGGAAGACGAGATGTACAATAGAGAGACCTGCAAGAAGCAAGTGCCTTGCAAGAGTTCACTCATGTATTTTACTCCTGTACTGTGCTTGTGTGGGGATATACATGCCATATGCAAGCACAATACATCATCAGCTAACAGAAGACATGGAAGGAAATAACATTTAAAAAGGGAAAACAAGTTCTTTCTTAAATAATGTCATTGTATAACAGCAGTAATTCAGTCATTTGTGGGTAATATAGGATTTACACGTTTTGCTTTCTTTGCTCACTCTAGCGTTACCTCATGATCAAACCACACCACTGATGTCCAAATTATGCTTTACCCAGAGGTAGTCATTGATTACTGCCAAAGCATTTATTAAATGCTTAAACTTGTTACTGAAGAAAACTACTTCCAAAATTTAATGAATTAATTAATCATAGGAATCAAGAAAATGAAATGCAAATGAGTCTTGTGACTATTACGCCTTGCTGATATCCATCCTTTGACTGCGACTCCGTTTTCTAGGAAGGCTAAGCCAGTCAAGCCTGGGATGAATTTATGAATACCCATCCAGTTATCCAGGTCCTGCTTGAAGCAAGATAGTGCATCACACTGCTTGATCTTCAGAAGAAGTCTATTCCAGAGGTGGGGGAAGGCAATCGGTAATGAATCCGTCTCTTCACTAAGTTTTACTAATCTGGTGTTTGTGGGACTGTTAGATTTGTGTAGGCACAAGAGATCCAGGACCATTGGGACCCTAATGGCACTGAAAGCAAACTGGGAAGTTCTCCTTTCAGAAGTCTACATGATACTGAATAAAATTACAGTGCTTCTAATATTTTATTGTAGGATTTTTAAGCAAGTGATGGAACATCTAGAGTAGCTTCCAATTCAACATACAGTTGTCTAGGCCTCATAAAATACATTGGCTTGCATTCTCCAACTAGCTCTGGCTTTCACAGTTAAAGGTAGTTGATTCTAAACTATTCTTTCTAGATAAACGCCCTTCACTTCTCTATTACAATGGTACCTTCCCCCAAAAAACTCTTTGTTCTAGACACAAACCTTCATGTAATTAAAAACAATATTTCTTGAGACTCATTCTATTCTACATGTTTCTAACAAGTGAATTCCCTCCCCACTATAATCATGCAAATATCATCTCCCAGTACCGACAAAGAAAAATTAAGATATTTCCTAGCCAAGTCCTGGCTCTACTCCTGTAGCAGCCCTTCGGATAAACTTAATCTCTTTCAATCTATGCTTCTTTTAACTCTTCTACATCCACTTCCTTCATACTGGTATATCCCTCTCCACAGAGACTTTACATCCACTCTAGAAATATCATATATTCCAGCTATTCTTCTTGTAACATGCTTTTTTCTTATCCCTCTTTTGATCATTTTTTTTCACCCTTACTCCTAGCTTACACCTAGATTCAACCCTCTTTCATACTTAATAAACTTGCGGTTATCCTTCACTTTCTCAATGTTTACATCTAATCTACTTCAAACATTATGACACATTTTCCTGAATAGATGTTGTAAATAACATATGTATGCTTTTATTGTATCTGAATTATCTTATTCTAAATATATTTTTTAATGTGGATTTGATAAACTTAACCTTTTCTTTAAATATTCTTGAAGCTTTTCTCCACAGGCCTCCGCTGAAAATGTGACTTGTACTGCCCAGTCAGACTAATCTGATTAGCAAACACAATAAATAAATAAAATTTAATAACTGGCCTAATCAAGTGGTGAATTTAAGGGGACAATGACCTCTTTAGATCTAGATGACATTCCTTTGGCAATTAACTACTCAAAGTAAAAAGATTTCCTGACTACTGTTGTTACATGATAAAGGAGAGGACATCAACCTTAGTTCTAAAGCCCCCAGCCATATTTTTATTTTAAAGGAGGATATTATTTACTGTAGGCTATCTACCAAATGTGACAATGCTGCGCTTTTTAGCATTTCATTTGAAACCATTTTTAGTAGGACAAGTATTTATGAGAGTATGTTCTTGATGGAGGGCTTCGGTATCAGGGGGATTTGACAATGACAATGACTCCTAGTCTGCAATCATCTGCAAACTTAGTTAGCCATAGGTCTTGATTCTTGGTCTGAAGGTCATAAAAGTAAATATTGAATAAAAAGCTCCCATGCAGCGAGGCCAGTCAATTATCAGCAGCTCACTAAAAAACAAAGGGAACGGAGGGTCTATATTTAAATCAGCGAATGCTTAAAAAGGCAAACGCTGACTTATCGACCCCCATGTAAGCGAAAGCTTACAATCCCAAACACTCGGAACAGTGATTTTTTTCCCTTGGGAAAAAATCGCTGTTCCACAAAAAATAAATAAATAAATAAAAATAAAAACTTCAAATCAAAACATCACATAAAGTTGGAGGCTTTGCCCCCCACACCCCCCTACTTAAATATACCAACTCCGAGACTGTACTACAGTGATGAAAACAGCAAAGTAACGGAGGCGGCCAAGTGATTTCTTTCCCAGGGAAAAAGATTGCTTATATGCCATTTCGCTATTTTGCTGTTTCGTGCTTTCAAGTTCGATCAAGACGCATTCAAAGGATTGCGTCTTCGATTATATAATAGGAACCCAGAACGGACACTAACACCTGGAGCTAAAATACTGAACCTGGAAAAACAATGGCAGCCACTTAAATATCCACACTGTTAAAACCAATGTAACAACTCTTTACTTTCACAAAAACACAAGAGGATTTATTCTTCATAAAAACATACAGAAGATTGGCACTTTGTCTTCTTAAGTGAAAACTTCTTCTGATAAAATCCACAATAAACTGATTCAATTTATACACTTGAATCCACGAATTATGGTCTGAAAAATAAGCCACATGGGTGCCAAGACCCCCATATGTCATACTTACGAAAAGAAGGAAGTTTTTTTTAAAAGGCCATCAGCTTAAAAATCATTATTAAAAATTAACTAGTACAACAACATTAAAGCATCTGATTTTTTTCATGGTCACAAGAAATAAATCACATCACCTTTCTAAAGATTGAAGTTTAAACTACAGGTGCTGGATAATTGATCATTTAGGCAGGTCAGTCCATGGCATTAAGTTTTAAGTGACAGCAAAGTTCGAGCTTTTCAAGTTTTAGTGTCCACGGACCCCCTCTCTCAGACATAACAAGACTGTCCAGGATAAAAAAATAAAAATCTGTGGTCAGGGTAATCCATAATATGTCTGGATAGGGCACTAGTGTCCTTTTTAATCCTAATGTCATAAATGTGCTCATAGATTCTATCACGTAAACGTCTTTCCATTTTACCAATATAGAACCCTTCACAGTGTTGACATTGAGCACAGTAAATGACTCTTGTAGAATGACAGTTGAAATTTTTATCTGGACTCCATTAATTTGAAAGCAAGTTCCGCTTAAAATATAATTTTAGTATGAATGACCACACTTACTCATCTCTGGATGTTTCGATTGTTGTGTCCATTTCTTCTCAAATTAAGTTTTTAAGTTTTGTCACTTCTTATTAAAAATGTTTGGGATTAAACCTACACACTCTTTATCATTTGTCAATACTCCAGTTTCTCTGAAGTATGTTTCTGATCTGATGACTATCAGAATTAAATATTGTGATGATGGAATTCTTGTAGTTCACATGTCTTTTAGCACCAAATACAGGTGTTTGTCTATCTGACACAGATATTGTAGCTGCTTCTTGTACTATTGACCCAAGGATATGTACAAAATGCTTATGCCCATGTTTATTCATGACTTCGATCATAAGTTCATTGATAAAGTTAAGTGGATACCATGTTTTGAGAACATATCACATAGAAGTTTACACTCATCCCAGAAACATTCTTCATCCATTATCATCAGAGTGGCGCGAACAAATTGGCCCTTCACACCGTGAAAAACTTTTCAATAGCAAACTTCACGTTACTTAAGACGGAGGTGGAAAGTTTCAAAGCCCCCATGCTAAAGGATAACGCTGTCCAAGCTGCAAAATCCTTTACTAATGCATTTTACGGGCACCTACAAGAATACATGGATCGTGCTATCCCAAGCAAAACCAAGACTCACTCCTCTAAGAAAAGGAAACCAGTCTGGTGGACCCCTGCCATGAACAAGCTATACAATAGAAGGAGGAAACTAGTACAGAAAAGAGTAAAATTTCAAGAAGGGAAAACATCCCTGATCAGTATCAGCAAGAAACTAAGATCCCTCATAAAATTGTCCAAGGCGAGCTTTGAAAGAAAACTTGCCAAGGACTCCAAAGATAACCACAAGGCATTCTTTAGCTAGGTCAAGAATCTAAGGGACAATGCTCAGATCTGCTCGGAGTTAGTGAAGAATGGCACAAAATACACTGAACCAACCGATATTGCCAACATCCTGGCAGACAGGTTCAGTGCAAACTTTACCCCGCTCTCACCCCCAAAAGGGCCCATAACCATACCAGAAGAATGTACAGCCCCTGAAATCACAGACGCTCAGGTTAAAACAGCCCTTCTCCAAAGCCAAAAACACAGCATCAATAGGACCGGACGGTGTCCTAGGCTGCATCCTACACAAGTTCAAAGACGAACTAACCCCTCACCTAAACACACTGTTCAAACTCAGCCTCTCCACAGGCTACGTACCCATACAGTGGTGCACAGCAACGGTTATTTCACTCCACAAAGGTGGAGCCACAACAGACCCTGGGAACTATCGCCCTATAAGTCTGACTAGCTTGGTCTGCAAGGCTATGGAGCGCATCATGGAACTCATTAACAGAGACATTGGGAACCTCCAAACACTGGACCCTACCCAGTTCGGCTTTGTTAAGGGCAGATCATGCCTCCTAAACCTGGTGGACTTCTTTGAGACCATTACCAAGGCTATAGACAAGGGAAAGGTGGTACACACAGCCTACCTAGACCTTGCAAAGGCCTTCAACACCATTCCCCATTCTGGTATTATAGACAAGCTCACCAGCCTGAACATAAACCCCTATGTCACAAGATGGGTTGCCAATTGGCTCACAGACAGAACCTACATGGTGAGAGTTGCAGGAACTAGGTCTGACTCTAAACCAGTTACAAGTGGCGTTCCCCAGGGCTCAGTCCTAGGACTATACTTCTCAGAGGTACAGACAAGCACAGGAGGACTATGGCTGAACAAGTTTGCAGACGACTGCAAACTAGGGGCTATAACTGACTCACCGGCTGACAGACATCCTCCAAAAGGGTCTCACTAAGACAGATACCTGGTGTCAAAATCATGGCCTCAAGCTAAATGCCGAAAAGTGCATAGTTATTCCCTTTGGAAATAAAGTACCCACAAACTACCACATAGGTGGTAATCCCCTAAATACGGAAAACGTAATAAGGGATCTGGGGACCCAAGTAGACAGTAATTTCTCCTTTGATAATCACATTGCCAAAGTGATTAGAAAATCCTTCTATGTGGCCCACCTAATCAAAAAAGGGTTTGCATCCAGATCAAAAGAGGTCATTGTGCCTCTCTACTAATCACTCATCGGACCCATCATAGAGTACAACGCCCCATTTGGAATGTACCTTACAAGACACCTGCAACAGCTGGAAAGACCACAGAAATACCTCACCAAGAGGATCACTGGCCTCAAACATATGCCCTATGCAGCTCGACTGAAGAAACTCCAGCTGTACTCATTTGCATACCGCCTGCTCAGAGGTGACCTCTGCCTGACATAAAAGGCCACGTCCAACCCAGAATTGATGGACATGCTCCACTTAAAGAAAACCTTATCACCTCGAGCCACACACTCTAGGGATCTAAACCTCACCACAACAATAAATAGGACGTGCTTGAAGAATAGATTCCTGTCCCAGAGACTTCCCATGCTTTGGAACAAGATTCCAATCTACATTAGGCAGAGCTCCTCGCTAGCACTCTTTAAGAGAAACCTTGACGAGTGGATGGGAAACAGAAAGTTTACCTCGGGGATCACTTCAGTGGCTCTGCTGGACAGAGGCACAGGGAACTAATCTAAGGGGGGGTGGGTGAAAGCCAGCACATTCTGTCTAGGCTTATAAATGCCTTTGGGCAGATAGCCTAGTACCTACCTATGAACAACTGCTCATCAGCAGCTGATTAGCATGGATCCTACCCAAAGGCAGAAAGCTTCAACGAAAGATGAATTTGCTTCTTAGAACACAGGTTTGTGTTGTTCCCAAATGAAATTAATTTTGCACCAGTCTTTGAAGAGTTTACAAAACATACATTCAGACTTATTCCTAACATAGGAGTACTTGTTTACTGGCATTAAAATGTGAGGAAACAAGAGAGCCCTATAAAGTGATAGTTTGAAGAATGGTTACTTAAATCTGTGTAGAGCTACTGAGAGCTGTAAACAAATGACCCATGAGGCTCTTAAGAAGTCTAGCTTTACATTTCCATGGTAGTGTTCAGCTCATATATTTTCCATTTGAATAACCCAGAGAAGGGCAGAACAAGGATATGTTGGTGTCATTTATTTATTGCCCCCATCTGTGAGGGACATGGGAGCTAAACCAGTGGTGAATTTGCTGTTTCCTAGCCACATGTCCAGATAACGCTTGAAAAGCATAATAAAAGTACCTCTCCACGTAAACTGAAGACGGTTCCAGACAAGAGGTATTCTCTGTGATACATACCTATCCCTAAAACATGTTCTATTTATGCTGGTAAAGATATTGAGGTCCCTTCAGCGGGTTTTCATGTTACCATTGGACTTGGTGAATGTGTAATACATCTGACAGGATAGGGACAGTTGATCTCTATACACAAAACAGAGGTCAACTCTTAGTAGCCTGTATGATACAAAGAGGAGGAACAAGGCTTTGAAATGGACTACATACGTTTTGTGATTTAGGCCCTTGATATATTTCGTGAAAAAGCATTGTGGTTGCTCCAGTTGTGAAAAGTGTTTGGACAGGTACATACAGAATGGGGCATTACATTCAATGACTGGCCTCCTTAAAGCACAGTACAATGGACTGATTATATTCTTTGACTTTTTTACTCTGTTTTGATCTTAATCCGTTTAGTTCTATCTACTACAATGTAATGCAACTCTCATTCAAATCTGAAAAAATTATTATTTTATAATATGTGTTATGCAAAGTAAAATGCCTCCACTTTGAAAGATCTGCTTTACCTTCTCTCACCCCCTATTTACATTACATTTCAACCTGCGGTAGTCTCACAATAGCATCTACGTTACTATAGCAGCAAACAGGGTCAAAACATGGAGGATGTATGTAGGAGTTTCTCGATTTGTGACTGCTCTTTATCTTGAGGAAAACAATAATAATAATAATACCCATTTGTTAACCCGGTAGCCCATTGGACACGCAGTCTCTTTTCAGGGTCGACCCGGGTGCAATGGCTGATTAAGTGACTTATTCAGGGCCACACTGTATGCAAATGAGGACTAAGGGAATCAAACACAGCACCTCAGGAACTAAAGCTCACAGTCTTATCCCTGTGTGGCAATTGCAAGATAGATAAATTATTTTGCAATGTCTGGTCCACAAAAGTGGACTTAAAATAGGCCATATTGGTGAGATAATTAAGGGAATGTAACATCACAGTATAAGGGCACAAATTTTCACTGAGACAGAAGGACAGTTACTGGTACCTCTGCAGTAATGCTAAGCAGAAGAAACATCAGCAAAGTCTGCCAGTATCTTAAGCAGACAGTACGTGCATTCTTCAAGACTAGAACAGTTATCCAAGGTTCTACCTCAGGAAATTCCAGAAGGCATATCAGGTAAAACTACTGGTAAGGCAAAGTAAAGCTGAGTAAGATACTCAGTGTAAGACATGCAACTGCATTGTTCCCAACTTCATAATATCTTGGTGCGTCATAAAGCTTCCTCTTTGAGCAGTCTGTTGGCATAATTTTTTTCTTCCCAAAGTAGTAATGAGATGTATTTGAGGGGGTTAGGGGTGGCTGCTTGAGCAGTCTGTACATTAGGGTGAAAATTTTAAGAAGAACTAAACCCAACTGGGCTTCTGCTTAAAATGGGTGTCCTACAGCACACACGGCATGTAATTAATTCCAGAGTTGAGCAGCACGACCCTCAGAATGCATTTATTTATAGCTGTTACACTGGTAATTTCGTCTTTGGAACACTGCCTAAAAAAGACACTATAGGGGTGGCAAGAGCCTTAGCCAGTACCGGGAAACCCAGGGGTGACAGGTGCAGGCCATCTCTGGCAATGCATCGAGGTCTCTCAATCATGTCATCCCAAGTAGACAGATACTGCATTCCCTTAGAATGACACCAGAAACTTAGCTAATTGTTGCAGTCAATCATTTTTGTTTGTTACTGCGGTATCATTCTGGGTGACAGTAGGATACTGCTCAGGGCTAATGTCATATCTGCCTGGGCCACTTAATCTGAGATCTCCACCATGTCTCTTCATGTAGTCCAGGGAGGTGCATCTGACAATGACAGAGTCATACTTGTACTTATTGTGGAGTGACCGGAGTGCGTGTATTATGTGTCGGATTCTGGCACCTGATAGACAGCTGACTGTTACCTTCTCCTTATTCAACCTAGTGAGTGGGACATCTGTGTGCCTCCCAACTGAGTCACCTATGATTAGTGTATTGGGCAAGGTGTTTAGCCTTAGGGGCTTAGGTTGAGGGGCACACTGTAGAGATGAGCTATGTGTCCTGTGGTTTGTGCTGTATTGTGGTGGTCGAGTGCGTTTCTGTCTTGGAGGTCTCTGCTGTTTGGGGTAAATTTCTATTGGAGTGCCTCCGCGAAGGTGGGTGTGTGGTGTGTGTTTTATGTCAGAGCTGTGACAGTGGGTGCTCTGGAGGCTATGTGTTCCATGTGGTGTGGTACAGGTGTCAACCTTCTCCTCTTGACCAACTATTCCGGTCTTGGCTGGAGAGTGCATTGCTTCCAGTTTGGTGATATAAGTGCCTCTCTCACAAGTCTGAGTGTTGGGAGGTAAGAGGAGAGGGTTGTCTGTGTACATGATGCAGTTGCTACACTGCCTCAGAATGTCCAAGTGCACCAGGTTCATGGAAGAAAGCACAGGGAGCTGCCCTTTAATCATGCCAGGAGGGGTGGTCAAAACTACTAAGTACTGGAGCTATTTCCGTGAAGAACGACTAGTGCTGATGGCTCTTAGGTGTGCTATAATAATTGCTACAAAAACCTGTTGAAGTGCAAAGAGATTAGGCTATAATAATTGCTACAAAAACCTGTTGAAGTGCAAAGCGATTAGGCTATCTGAAGTGCAAGAGAGAAAGAACTAGCAAGATCTAAGGGGAAACTGAAGAGCAGACTTTCTGGCACCAGTAATAGTTTACCTCAGCTCGGTGCCGCTGAGCGGAGCTTAAACAAGCAGAAATGCGGGCTGTTAAACCAGAAAGTTGAAAGGGATGGAAAAACTGCCCAAACTGCCAATAAACTACAATTTATGTGCCAGAAACCACTCCTCTTGTGGTAGATAGGCTACCTAGTGCTTACCACTTCCACTGATAAGCTAGAAGGCTTCCCTCCAACACAGAAAGGCTTGGGGGGGCTCAGAAGCTTACAAACAGTCCTGGATACAGCAAATCTGTATCTGGACTAGACTAGTTACAGGAAAGGTGAGAAACAAGCTTAGAACTAAAAAGCAGCTAAAACAGCAGTAAAAACAATTCAAATGCAGTGCATGTTAGCGTGGGTGTAGCAATATTAAAGCAAATTAATATTAATATTAAAGCAAATCCCCACCCTCCCCCCCAAAAGGAGAGATATCTATACCAAGCAATTGCAGCCTCCCAAACAAAATACAGTTTAAATAAATATAATTAAATTAAAAAATGACTAAAACATGTGCAGAAAGCAGTAAATTAGGAAAAAATCAAAATGGAGGCACTTAGAATAACAGAAAACAATGCCAGTAAATATATAAATAATTCAGTTAAGCAAAAATTAAGACAGTGCAGAACTCTGAACAGTTAAAAAGTGCTAAAAATATACTTCGCTCTATAGTTCCAGATTGTTTGAGAAGCACACTCAGTCAGAACACAAGGAGATTCTAGCAAAGTGTTTTTTTCTTTTATTTTTTTTTTTTAGTAAAGTGGAAAGGGAGAAAGAAGGAACAGAAGATAATTCAAGGTTAAGAAACTAAGTGGGTTGGCCTTCTCAAATGTTCTCCTGTATTAGGGAGAATGAGCTAATGACACTAGACTGGGAGGAGTGTCACAGATCAAATCTACAGCTACTAGCTACTCACAAACAGAAAATACAACTCTCAGTATGAAAAAGCAGTTTACAGTTAAGTAATTCAAGGTTGCTGTTGTTGTCTTTCGGCTTTTCCAGGTTAGGGGTCGCCACAGCGGAACTCCGGTCCGCTAATGATTGGCAGTAGATTTTGACGAACGCCTAGGTGCCAGCTCGACGTTCAACCTTCAACGAAGGCACGCCCATTTACGCATGTCTTTCGAACGGCCACCCAACCGTGGGGAGGACATGCAGACTCCACACAGAAGGCACTCCCCGCACTCCAGCCGAGAATTGAAAGGGAGAACCTCTTGCTGTGAGGTAACAACGCTACCGCTGCACCACAGCAGATACAGTTAAGTAATTCAATAAAAATGCAATTACAGTAACAAAACACTATCTAGCAATGAAAATACAGTTAAAACAGTAAAAAGCAGTACACAAATGCAGTGAAACAGTAAAAAAAGCTTTATAACAGTGCAAAATGCAGTAGATTAGTTGTATAGCACAATTATAAACGTTAAGAAGTACAATTCAATGAAATAAATGTTAAGAAAAAACTTATTCTCCTCTTGGGAGTCTTAGGGAATTTCAGCTTTGTCACAGTAAAGAATCACCACTCCACAGCCTGGTAAAATTTTGCATACAAGGCTGGTGAGGTTGATGGGCCTAGAGATACCAGAGGCTGAAGAAGGGCCACCTTTGTGAAGTGAGTCCCAGTCGCTGCTTTTCAGGCATCAGACACAAACCCTTGGTGACAGGTTGATGTTGAAGAGTTTAAGCAAAGCCTCAGATAGCACATACATGGCAATGGTGAGAATGCAACCTAGTATACTGTCTGGTCCTGTGCAGGCATTAATTTATAGCATTTTGATAGGTATTCCAAGACTTATCCCAAGGTGATTTCAATGGAAACTAAATTTTCAAGGATAGTGAGGGCAACATGGTGGGGTAAGGTTAATACCACAATTGTCAGCTAATATCTTGACCATCTCTTTGGGATCAGTGTGCAAGTGAAATTGTTATGAATGAGCTCAATGCATTTTTGGACATTAATCCTTAATTTTCTAACACAGCCGAAGAAAGACTTGCAGTTTCTTTTGTTATCTGTGTTATCTGTGGCAACCTTAAGTTCACATTCTGCTTTACATTTTCTAATAGTGTTCTTAAGTTCCATGATGGCATGTTACAGTGTCGTTTGAGGTAGGGGGATAGAATCTCTTGCAACTGTTCATTAATTTTAATTCTTTTGTTATACAATTTTCTTTTATGAAAATTCAACCAGAGAGTTTTATTGATTTTGTCAGACTGCCTTTTCTATAGAGCTGTTTAACTGCTGGTGAAATTTGGAGGTGACTGCAGCAGCCCTCTCATTTGTGTTTACTTGCAAAGGATTGTTGGGAATTTTGCACTTATTCTACATGTTGAAGCAGATCTGTCTTAGACAAGTCCCTGAAGTTGATCACATTTGTTGACCGGGTAGTACAACTAGGCCCGGCTCAGAAGATGACCAGGGATGAGAAGATATGGGGTGGGATACAACTGATTGCCAAGCTGGCAAAAAATCAAGCCAAGTGGGTAGTTTTACAATTTTCTCCAGTGCACTGGTATTAATAAAGTCTAGGAAACTCTGAGCTTAATTATTTTTAAATGTGTAAGTGTGCCAGTCAATGCTTGTGTAACGGACATCCCTTATAGCAAGAAGGCATCTGGTTAGATGTTTAATGCCTCAGTGGTATTACTGTAATTGCAATGATCTTTGAGGGCCACAGTTTGGTATTTGCAGCTAGCAACAAAGTAATAGCTAGATTTATTAAGGTTTATTTGGATCTTCAGGAGCTCCAAGTTAGGAGCATGTGTAATTAATGGGACGTAACATAGTTTTTAACAAATATAGATAATGCCACCCACAATGATCCAAGGGTCTAAAGGCATGATAGGCATTAAACCCTGGTATAGAGGGAACACAGTCACTGCAGTGAAACCAACTATCAGTAACAACACAAATACAAATGTGTTCAAGTTGCAGCAAAACCTCACATTTTGGAATCTTTCTATTTAGACTTCTAGCACCGAGTGGTGCCACGATGACGATGTCTGAATCAGAATGTCCAGTAGGGGGACTCTGCCTAAAAAGGCTCAGCAAAGGCTTTAGCAGGTATGCTGAAGCCCTGACATGAGAGGTGTAAGACTTTACAATTTGCCAAGGATGGCTTATCAACCCATCATCTATTCCAGACTGACATAACCAGACCACAATGGCACCAATTACACAGCCAATTGTTAAGCCCAATTGTCTTGTCTTGGTGTCTAGGCATTATTTTTGATGAGGGCAAGATACTACTCAAAACCAGTATCTTTCCTGTCTCTCACACATACATAGTAAGTTCCATCATATTGCTCTGCATGTTCTCTTGAGTGATTCACTCCCACATGGGCCATCATTAGATCATAGTCAAATTCGTCTGGCTTAAGGGAGTTGGGGTCCTAGCTGTGTTTTAGCTTTATTGAGCTTTTTGTCTAGATGCTAAAGGAGTCCATGCAGATTTTTAAAAGATTTATCCTGGCATATACAGCTGTCTGTAAATGGATTCAAGTATCATGAGGCAAGAGAATTCCAAATAGTGTGGTCTCCAGCAGACACCACCACATTTCTGCAAATTTGGTGGAAATGGTAGCCCTGACTAAAGTGCTATGGAAGCACAGGAGGAGGTGGGCAAATATTTTTAAGATAACATGCATGACTGTTTAAAAAATTGGAAATGGAGAGGTTTCACTTCCACAGGAGGAGAAACATCTTGAGGTAGTATAAGCCTTAGTTGAAATTCCTACTATAGATAAAATTGCAGCACAACAGAAAGACAGATTTTGCATACAACCGGAAAATTTAAATGCAGACTTTGCTGTGAAAGATTCATCAGTAGATAAAATATTTGTCTGCTATTTCTGCAGCCCTATGGTACATAAAGATACAGAACACCAAAGGCAAGTTGAACGAGGAAAAAACGTAAAACAGGATTCATAAGGATCCTGGACATCATTAGGATGGGTTAGTGTACTGTAATCTATACAAACATTTATTAGAGTGAATGACAGAACAATTCACTCAGATTACACTGTGCCATTTTAAATCAGGATTAATACCAGAAGGAAATATATAGAGATGTGCTGAATGGTGTCAGAGGTGGTTAATTTCTTTTTAGTGTTAGGAAAACCGATAAATGTTTACCTAAAACATTATCCAAGATCAAAGGGACCATGAGAGAGAAGGTGAGAGATCTTTTTGATGAAGTCAAGAAAAAAAAGATCTTGCTGCAGAAACTTTGCTCATCTAGTGGGTTCCAGCCCAGTTAGACTTGTATAGCAGGCACACTCTTATGTCATGAAACTCGTACGCAAGTTCTTGGGTAGAACACAAATATCCCATCCCAAATTATCCACAGAGTTCACGATCTGCAAAGTGTATAAATAAAATTATTAAAAAAGATAATTAATAAAGGGGCCAGCTGATAATTGGAAGAGCTGGACTTGCATGTTAACTTGTTGAAAATTAATGTTACTACACATGTTTTTATAGGGTTAAGTCCCTATAAATTAATGACTGGAAAAGCCAAAAAAACTCCTGTAGGGATACCCTGGAAGAGAATGAGAGATTCAGCACTTTCATAACAGACTTATACAGTACTTTCCCATGTGGGCACACAACTCAGAAATTTAACATAACATGCTAGGGGCCACTATATGGAGAATCAGGAGCAGGGAGAAAGGAGATTCAAGTTAGTCCTTACACGGGATGGGAGATCAGGTTATATTAAATAACCTGCTAGATTGACCAGACTGCATCTTACTTCAACCACTGATGTGTTGCCCCGTTAGTTGTGGAAACCCCTGCATTTATAAAGAAGGTGGGAGACACTAGAAGCAGTATTTTAAAATTGAGCAATTTTTATTTAATTTTTAAATTTTATTTACTTTTGTTGACTGGGTTAGTCCCACTGGGCAGATGCTATCTTTTCAGGGGATACCAAAGGTGGACATTTGGCCAGAACACTGAAGAAATTCCCTTAGTCTTTCAGATAATTGCTATGGGATCTTTTATATTCATCTGAACTACCACCAACTCAGGCAGATGGAGCCTCAGTTTAAAATCCCATCCAAAGGATGGATTTTTTTTTTACTAAAAAGATGCCACCTAACTTCCTTTTTTATTTTTATTAAAGAATAAACATGTTGTAAAGGTTTCTTAAAACTGATTAAAATAAAAAAAAAAATACACTAAAAAGAAAAACGGGTTGGAAAACAGGTTGTTAAAAGGGTGTAAATTCGTCAAGTAAACAAAGAAGGAATAGTAAAGGTCATCACATTTCAGAAAGAGCGACTCCTAAAGCTGCAAATCATAAAACAATTCTTTTTTTTTTTTTTTTTGATGAGAAGGCAAGTCCCCTTGCACCCTACCAAGTGAGGCCAAACTCCCACACCTCCCACCTCTAAGCTTATCTACTTTGTGATGTTCCACAAACACAGACAAAACAGTGAAGGTAGAATACATATTAAAAAAATCACCTTTGCCCTCTTCTCCGATTATCTGACCCAACAATGAAGTCAAGGTGTGACCCAGGCAGCCCCCATGCAGTGAAATGTCAAACATAGAAGATTAAAGACCTTCGTATGTTGGTGCTCTGAGACTCGCTGTTCTGGACTGCAGTAAACAGTAAGTTTCTCAAATAATGAATTAATTTCTTTCAATATCATGTTCTCACCGACCATAAAGAAAATTCATATAATAATTCTAACATTTATCCTGCTGCTAAAAAGTGATATTTAATTGCCACTGTGGCAACAACTATTACAACTTGCACATTATTATATTCAATGAATAAA
This sequence comes from Protopterus annectens, assembly GCF_019279795.1. NCBI lineage: Eukaryota > Metazoa > Chordata > Ceratodontiformes > Protopteridae > Protopterus > Protopterus annectens. The sequence continues at coordinate 1,000,672,787 of NC_056748.1, forward strand.
TCAGACAATACGTATCCAGGTTCACAAGGATTAACTACCTTTATAGTTGTTTGTCATCATGGCAAAACAAATACATCCACAACAACAGTGATAAAGGGCTGGTTGCACATTATAACAACCCATTAAAACATTGTCAAAGGTGAATAATGAATAAGGCAAACTTTCATTTGAATGGATATATTTATGATGAAAAGAATTAATCTTAAATGTTTATTTAAACAACTGTAACCATTCTTCATCATCAAAAATAACATTTACTTACTGTTCCCATTTCCTCTTCCCTGAAAGACCATTAGAATATCTGACATTTATTTCCCTGCACTGTCAGGAAAACCCTTTTATATATATATATATATATATATATATATATATATATATATATATATATATAAATATCCCTTCCCCCCATCCCCATCTCACCTAACATCTCGATCTTTCTACCTTTGTCATGTTCCACTGCATACTGATGTTCTTTATAAAACAAACTTACTAACATCAAAACCTACAATCGCCCCTACAAACTAACCTAATTACTTTAGTTCTGGAAACTCCTTTTTACAATAGTTAAATGACATAACATTCTAACATATTTCTAACATATCTTTAAACACACATTTCTTTCGTAACTGCACATCTTCAGTTTCAGTACATACAATGTTTGACATTTCAACTGTAGATCCTAAAGTTTACACATAATTTTAATGTACATATATATATATAGTCTATGACCTTGAGTAGCATCTTGCCCTCACCAAGAATGATGCCACAGTATAAAGACAAAATGATCAGTTTCAACAATTGGCTAAAGTACATTCCTGAGAACACTGGAGAATATGAAGGTCTTCAACTACCCAAACATTGAAAAACTACTTGGAACAACTGGTCACGGAAGGCATCTCTGATCAGTATTAGCAAGAAACTTGATCCCTCATAAAATCATCAAAGGCCAGTTTTGAAAGAAAAATTGCCCTAGACACTAAAGATAATCATTAGGGCTCTTTTTAGTTATGTCAGAAACATGGCGGAAACTCCTGATATTGCTGCCGGCACAAAACAGATGCACAGGTGACACAGCATCTATGGGACGGATGGTGTCCCAGGCTGTGTCTTACATGAGCTCCAAGAAGAACTGAACTCTCACATTAAGTCACTGTTCAGACTTAGCCTTACTACAGGATATGTACCCAAAGAATGGTGTATGGAACTCATAAAAGTTGATTTCTTTGAAACAGTTAGGCATCATAAATAAGCTTACCAGCTTAAATATCAACCCCTATATCACAAGATGGCTCCAGCTGACAGGTGGTAATCCATTAATTAGAGATTTGGGGACCAACACCTGATGATGCCTGTTTGGTGAAAGTGCTTGTGTTTTGTTGCACTGCAGTAAAGTTTTGAACTGGATATATCAGCTGTCTCTGTATCTTCCTATTCGTTTGTTATCTTATGTATTTTGTTAACTGTAAAAAACGTACAGCTTTCTTCTCTTCCTATAATGAAAAAACTACTATTATGTTACTTTATATATTAATTTTGTAATGTTCTCGGTACTTTATCTATAATAACGGTGGACCTTTTCTCCCTGGGCCTCCACTGAAAATGGGGTCAGTCACAGACGGATTTTCCTGACAAACAAAGAAAAATATAAACAGTGAAAAAATACTAGAACTACTTCATGAATGGGAATATATATTCTTTGAAGTAGTAAAAAATGCCAGAACTACTGCTATAACTTGTACAGAACTAGATACCCGATTGAAAAACTTCAGTAAAAGAAGTCTATGTTCGTGTGATTTAATCAAATCATTCCAACTTTTACAAGCAGAGAATGGATACAAGAAAGTATAACAGACAATTACTGTGCTCTGGTCTTTAAAATTAAACTCACAAAACATTTTTTAATATTATACCAGTTAGGACATATAAGCAATATTCCTGAATTTTCTTGAGAAGTGATCAATCTAATGGTCTATCTGAACTGTAGACATGAACATGTATGCATCTACTACTCTATAGTGCAAATGAGCCAAAGTGATAAGAATCTGATGCTCTAAGTATACCTAATCCTTTAAATAATGATTACGAGAAATTGTCAAATTCCAAGGGTTATTTGAGCTGCAACCTCATCAGATGAATTAAATGAAAACTATTTTCAACTAGTTTATCTGCTCTTCAAAATGAGGAACCCATGTATTTTGTAAAGGAACATACACAAATGTGCTGTACTTGCTTTAATAATATATTATATGCATTGATGGTTTCTTCTATGTCACCTCCAGGACTAATACCTGGAGGTACTTGGTCAGATTAGCGCAATGCTATCTTAACCCCTTTACCCATGATTCTTGGCTCCAAAGCCTCCCTTTGCAGATCTCAGAAGCCTGCAAGTCAGCACCTCAAAAAGAACTACATACAGAAAGGCAGAAGATTAGACTCTGAGAAGGACAGGGTCCAGCAGACCACTAGATGGAAATAGAAGGGCCGGAATGATGATTGACAGGAAACTGCCAATGCAGGCCTAGCATTTTGGCAAGTACATAATGTTTATATCGGACATTGGGAGTTTCACTTCTATCACCGCCTTCAAAGACGGTCAAGCTTATCCTCTTGGGTGACTTGTCATGAAAGAATATGCCAGATTATGGCAACTCCAAAGGCAGACCTTGACTTGTAGATGGCATCCATCTTACAGTACCTTGCATAAGTACTCAGTGAAGTCCAAGTTCCAGTGAAGCAAATGTCATCAAGTGAAACATTTTTGAAGAAGTCTTGAGAGGTAGCAAAAGACCTAATAGTATCAGCACTGGAAGCCTGAGACAGACACTTGTCTTATTTATTTATATTTTTTGGTAGGAAACTGCACTGGGAAAACCAAGAAAATAACTGCAGATACTTTGGGCACAGTTTCTTTGAAAAGGAAGTCATGAACAGCTGAGAATTCTTTATAGTTTTGGTTCCACTCAAATAAAATCTAAGCTGCATATGGAGATTTATACAAAGCAACAAATATTCAACACAGTTAGAACAGTCCGAGTAGAAAACTGGGTGATCACCTGCTTTATCTATATTACATTTTATAAGGGACTGACAGTTAGATACCCTCTCTAAAATGACACAAGATGCATGAACATACACAGTCTACAACTCTGACGTTTTGCTTGCTGAAGTGATGGCCACCAAAAACAGAGTTTTCCAAGCAAGATATCTCAGGGTGGTATAAGAGGCTGGTTCAAAGGGAGAGAGAGTGTTAGCCTCTCCAGAACAAAATAAGAAAAAGGTCCTTCTCAAAAAAAAAAAAAAAAAAGTTTTGCACACCATAAGAGGAGCCAGAGAAGCAGAATTTGCTCCCTTATAAAAAGCTTTCTTCTCTTTCACCTTTTTAAATCGATGAAAAAAGACCAGTGCTAAAGATTTGGGCAAGATAATTTAGAAAACTAAGTTAGGGATATGAATATGGAGTGTACAGCCTCTGACTGTGGCCCATGTTGAAATGACAGCAAATTTGCAATATTTCTCTAGAAACAGGTCTCTAGGCAGAAGTCAGGATCTGGAACACCCTAGGCAAGCAAAATGGACTGTGGCCATTACTGGATTTGGTAAAAAAAAAAATCCATGTAGTTTGTTTCAGTGAGTGAACGTTTTGGTTAGGTTGGCAAGATGGGTGGCGACAACATACCCTTGGAGGAGGGTCTCGGGTAGAAAGGCCCATCTAAGAGATTAGGCCAAATTAGGACAAAGCAAACTTCTCTGGGCCAAAAGCAGGCTCTCAGAATGACATTGGATTTTTTTCACTTTGACCTTCTTGAGAAACTCTGGAATAAGGGGAAACTAAAGAAAAGCATAAAGTAGTCTCAGGACTCCGTTCTGGGTGACTGTATCGCTTGGGGAGCCACTAGATGAAGGAATACATTAAAATTATTTGCAATATCTGAAGCTGAATAAGAATGCAAAGACTGAGTTCTCAGCAAGATTCACCCACTGACTGACAAAGAGGGCAGACGTGGGGGCTCCATTGCAATGCTGTGTGTGGATGACACTGCACTGATGGGAAGGGAGTCCCAAAAAGCCTGCAAGATGAAGTTGGCCCTCATACCCACAATATTTATATGCAGATTGGCTTCCTGGGCTCACCAGATGCCTTGGACTCTATTGCAAAACATGCTCCCTCTGAAAACAACTCAGAGCAGAGGTGTCTATGGTCAGTCACCTTGCGGCTGGATCCGCAAATGTCTGCCCATAGACAAAGTTGCATCTAAAAGATGAATGCAGTACACTTTGGGAGTCCATTAAAGGACCTTAGTGAACAACATGGCATGAGGAACTACAAACAGTGTGGATGCCATTAGACCTAGTACCTGAACATTAAGAAAGGCAGGGACCAAAATGCTGCTGATTACCTGCTGGACAGTTGTTTTGTTAAGAATCTTTTCACACAAAGATACATGTAGCAAGTCAGGTTGGTCAGACTGCATCAAATGAATGCTAAAGACTGACAGGTACCATCAGGGACTGTATGTTTGTTTTAGTTCTTGCATACAGCAGTCAAACTAAGAAGAAAGTCCATGGAGGTAAGTACTCAATGCATGCGTGGCGCTATTAGTGGCCAGTCATCTAGGTACGAAAGACCCTGGAACAATGAAGTTTGAGAGCTGCTTCAACTGTGGATATGCATTTGCTGAACATCCTGGTGGTTGTGGTAGGATGAATGATCAGTGTGTTTCTACTGGAAATGACCGATTCCTATGTGAATGCAAAGGAATCACCTTGACTGCTATGTAATTATGATCTGCAGTTATACATCCATGACCAAACAACACATACAGTTTCCTTCAAACAGACAAAAGGATGGATTGCATTATGACCATTCAAAAAGGCCCTCTGACAACATATTCATTCAAGCCACTCAAACTGAGACTGGGTTGTGAGATCTTGATTATTTTTAACACCTTTACTGATTTATCACTTGTGACATAGGCAGTCTTACATTTATATAAAAGTTACCAAACAATTTTACGTTCAAATTTACAAACATCACATATATCCTATAATCTAAGCAACATCACATAAATTATTCAGTTCTTGCCTTCCCTTAAACCTCATTCCTTCTCTAAAACATTTTTTGGCATGTACTGTTCCTGCAATTTCCATTTATTTCTATGTAATTTACTCATACCCTTTTATAAAGATCCCACTTCTGTTTTTTTTTTATCTCTGTTACAATATTCACTACTTCAGGTATACTTGGTTTAGATTTTGATTTCCATTTTCTAACTGCCTTTTAGGCAGGCAGCAGAATAAAACTTAACAAGGCCTTAATATATCTAGGTAGTTCAGATCCTACACCCCATCTAAAAATAATTTCCTTGGCCTTAGTTACACACACTTGATTGCCCAGTATTCCAGACACAGTATTCTGTAGAAAATTTTTAAAGTCTGCTAACTCACTACACTCCAAAAACATATATTTTAGTTATCTCTTCTTCATAATCATACCTTCAACTGTGCAATATTTTATATGCCCTATTAACTATCCCTTTCTTAACAGCAGCTTCTGTTGTAGATTCATTTAGAAACTCAACCAGTGCAGGTCTTTTATTTAGGTTTCCCTACCCTTTTCTCTTTGTCTATATTCCGACATCAATTTTTGATAGGGAAGGCAATCACTAGTCTGTAATCCAAATGTCTTCTTGGTCTTTTCCCATTCTATTACCTTTCCTTCTCTAATTATTTGTTCCTAATACCTTGATTCCTTTTCCATCTTCTTCCAGTAAATTCTATCACCCTCTTGTCTAGTCTCTGTACCCCTAACTGCAACCCCTCCCCATCAGCAGAATCTTCTTTATCCATTCCCATGCTGGCTTACTTCTTAGTACTTAATATTTTCTTGTTTTCATTTAAACGTCTTTATTAGAATAAGCCAAAGGTCTTAATGCAGACATTCACCTAAGCAAAAGTAAGACAAATCATTCCAGTTCTACAAATATTGCATGTGCACTTTTACACCTTACCCCACCTCAACAGCACAAGATCATGGCCTAGTAACAAACATGCTTTTGTCTAACTTTTCTTCTCTTTTTGCAATGTAATGCCTACACTGATTAATACCCAGAAAAGAAGAAAGAGGAGGGGAAGAAGAAAAAAGGCATCCATCTACTTTAATAACTATCACATACAAGAGCAACTAAAATATTTTATTATAAAATATGTAATTTATATTATGAAAAGTTTCATAGAAATACTGTTAAGAAAAGAAATTGTATTACCTAGTTGCTGTTTGGAAGGACTCTAGAGGGAGAGGAAGAAAGCAAACATTAATGACATGAAGCGAGGCAAATGCTTATCAGTTCCTCACATGTTTAACACAGTCAAAATTCCACTCTTTTCACTTACTCTTATACAAATGTGATTGATGCTTTGCAATCTCACATTTATTCACTAATTTCCATGTTGCTGGTCTTCCTGTTAACGTCCTTCTCCCAGCTACAGATTCCGGTTCAATTCCATAGTACTCCTGATTCTTCTGGTCAACTCCTGTACTTTTCTCCGTCTCTCACGCATTTTTCTTGAAAACAGTGGAAAAGGCCGTGAGAATAATAGGAACAAGGGCCATGTGATCTCTGTTTGATCTCCACAGAAATATGTCCTCTGGATGCATATCCATTCTGAAAATTACACAGTCTATGGTGACACTCCCAGAACCTTGAAAACTATCCTCCAGAGCTATTATAGGCTACAATCTATTGTCAAGAACAGGCACCTGGGAGCCTGGAATTTAACCCAAACTATAGTGAAAGTATTTTCTATTTTTCTAGTTCACCTTTTAATGAATCTCTGAATGGCAAGGACCCATGAAAGACAGCATTCATGAACTTGACAATGGAGTTCTCGGCAAACCCAGTTAGTGCTCACTCTTATGGATGGCTTTGTGGAACACTCACACATGTCACTGTAGGAAAACCACACTATGGGTAAGACGGATGGTCTGATTTACTAAAGAGCAAGACGTTGCCAGCTGGGACTGTATATTTGTCTTAATGCTTGAATCTGTTAACTCCTATAGAGTATTGGCCATTTCATCCAGCAAGTCTCTCAGGCATCCTGCCATATGCATAAGGCTGCTCAATGCCCTCATGGAAAAAGAAGGCAAAAACACTTGTTCAGTACAAATCCAAAACTTGTGACACTGCAACCAATACAGAGTCCACCATCAGGTTTGGTGACCAGCTGGAACAGTCTTTGCAAGGACGGATCTGAACAACCACATTAGGGTTCTACTATACAATATCCAACACTAACTCTACCACGTTGTCAGGTTGTTGTTCCAACTAAACAGGAAGACATCAGTGACCAGAAAGTCAAAGCCACGATGTGTCTAACTCACAGGGCATGGCCTGGGATTACTTAGCTTTGAGCATGGTGAGCTCCAAGATCTGTCTGAATTTCGATCATTAGGAAGAAAGATGGGGGCAGTCAGCAGTCTAGTCTCTATTCATGCCTTGAGTGGCAGACTACTCTGGAGAGTCTATAAGTTTTCTCGGACATGTGGTTTTAACTCCTGACCTTGGATGGATAGAGTCTGAAGAGAAAGAAGACAGCATGCCAGTTAAGAGTGACACTTTGCAGCATCTGGTCTCTCTATCCTGGGTTGGAGGCGAGGCAAGGCAGATAGAGCAGATTATGATCTTAGGTGAGGCATGCTCTAGCCTGCTTTAAGAGGTGGCTTGTGCACTGATGCCTTCATCATAGGCACAAGGACTTGTCATGACCCCAAAGTTGAGGTAGAGTCTGCCAAGCTCAGAGAGACAAATTTGCTCAAGGCTGAGCTTGAGACCTACAAAAATTACTGCTGAAGTACAGGACAAGCAGATGGGCTTGATTCCCAGTGTCAAATCAGGTGCCAATGCTACTATCAAGATCAGAGCCAACATCATCATGTGCTAAAAGGGGAAATTTGGGAAACAATGAAAAAGGAATTGAAAGACGACCAAAAAAGAAGAAATAGATGCATTTTGGAGAAGTATCTATGAAGATCCTGTGGAACATAAAGATGTTAAATGTATAGAAGAAGTAAAAGAAAGAATAAGAAGTTTAAAGGTACAGGATATGAAATGGGATGAAGTAAAAACCAGAGAGATTGACACAAAGTTAAGAAAAGCCTCTAATTGGAAAACCCCATGTCCAGATGCAGTACCTAACTTTTGGTTAAAAGTATTAACATCTCTGCATGAAGATTTAGCCATGAGTAAGAACTATTTATATGTGCACTCTGAACAGACACCAACCTGGCTAACAACAGGTAAAACAATGCTTCGACTTAAGAGTGAACCTGCAAGCTACTCCTAAAATTATAGACTAATAGCCTGCCTTCCGATGACTTACAAACTATACACAGGAATTGATGCAGACAGAGTTTATAGTCATTTAGAAGAAAATTCAATTACGGCAGTAGAACAAAAAGGCAATAAAAGAAAGTCATGTGGAACAAAGGATCATTTGTTGTTAAAGTCATAGTGGAGAACTGTAAAAGGGGAAGAATCCAAGTATGGTATGGAGTGACTACAAAAAAGCATTTGATAGTATCCCACATTCATGGATAAAAGAGTGTTTAAAAATGTATAAGATACATCCTACACTGACTGACTACATTACAGTGACCATGAAACAGTGGCAGGCCACTTTGCAATTAAGCCATGATAAAGGACAAATTATTATCCCAGAGATAAAAATTCAAAGGGGAATATTCCAGGGTGACTCTGTCACTGTTGATATTCTGCCTTGCCCTTAACCCATTAAGCTGTCTACTTAACAGCTTAGGCCATGGCTATAATTTGGCTCCTAGAAAACAACAAAGTCTCAAGACTTCTCATATTCTCTTTGTAGAGGATTTAAAACTGTACAGCTCATCAGATGAGGAACTGAAAGCACAGCTGCAGGTTGTTAAAACTTTTTCAGATATTAGAGTGTTATTCGGAGATGATAAATGTGTAAAAGCAACCATTAAAGCAGGAAAACTGCACCACCAGGAAAATATCAGTTTGGGACAAGAATATCATATAAAAGAACTTGAGCAAGAGGGAGTGTATAAATTAATGAAGGATCAGCAATAAAACATGAACAAAATGTGAATAAAACAGTAAGGAATACTTTGGAAGACTTAAATTAATCATGAAAACAGCGCTGACATTTAAGAACAAAATCCAAGCTATAAACCAATTTGCTCTTCCTGTCCTAACTTACAATTTTGGAGTGATTGATTGGCCCCAAAATGTATTGGATAGATTAGATATTAAAACAAGAAGGATGTTTCATGCTCACCAAATGATCTAAAAAATCAGTGCATACCAATATTATATATTACCCATTCCGAAGGATCAGGAGCAAACGCAGGAATGGTTAAGGAGAGGTGAATTCAAACCAACAGATGAAAGGTTAATACTGGCAGCCGAAGACAGTTGGCTACGTACATGCTGGTTTACAAAGTCCACTGAATATGTGGGAGAAATGGGTCTATATTAAAACATCAAACTCACAGGAGTTCGAACGTTGTAATATCGAACTGTGAAGTTCAAAATCCAACAATTACGAAAACACAGAACAGCAATTTTTTTCCCAGGGAAAAAAAACGCTGTTCCGTTACAAAAAAAAACAAAACCAAAAACAAAAAACACTTACACTTTAAATTTAATCTAAAGTGGGGGGCTGTGCCCCCCACACCCCTCCTACTTAAATATACCAACTCTGAGATCGCACCACAGTGGTGGCAATAGCTAAGCCCTGAAAACGGTCCACCGATTTTTTCCCAGTGTGCCGTGGCTTCGCTTTTTACTTATTTTGGACTTTTGGGTTCGATATTACAACATTCGAACTCCTGTGAGTTCAACTTTGTAATATACACTCAAAGAAACAGACAAATGTAGGTTTTGTAAAACCGAATTGGAAACAGTCCCACACCTCGTTGTTGGTTGTGACATAGTAATGGCAGAAGGACTTTATACTGAAAGGCATAACAATGTGGCAAAACAGTTGCACTGGGGATTCTGCAAAGATTACGGTACTGAAGTGGCTGAAAAACACTGGTAACATGTGCCACAAAGCATCACAGAAAGTGATGAAGTCTACATCACATGGGATCATTCATTACCAACAGTTCAAAAGATAGATGCTAGAAAACCGGATACAGTGGTCCAAGAAAAGACAAAAATAGCACTGATCATTGAAATCGCCACACCCAGTGACTACAGTGTCCTGTGTACAGGGAGACACAAAGTTATAAAATATCAGGATTTGCAAGCAGAAACGAGATAGTTCCAATAGTAGTAGGAGCATCGGATCTTATAAAGAACAGTCTCTTATTTAGAGATGTTGCCAATACATGTAACTCCATAAGAACTGCAGAAAGAGTCATTACTGGGCACGTTGCAGGTGCTTTGAAGAGCACTTTTGGCCGACATCAAAGAATGAAGCAATACTAAACTTCATGAACTACTTAGGAATGGGGTCCATTCTCGTCATGGTATTAGAAACCCAAAAGATTTGGAGAAATTAAAAAGGGAAAGTCTGGGGATGGTAAACTCAGGCTAGACATGCTGAGGATGAACTCCAAGCCTAAAATATTTACCTTTGAAGCTGAGACAGAACCAAAGAGGTTATAACAGAATCCACAATGCCAATAGCTGAAACTGACATTAGGGTAATTGAAGACAAAGACATCAACCTCAAGGGGACTAATAATTGTTGATGCTAAAGTCGACAGGTCATGTGATGCTTGAGCAAGGTACTACAGCTTGAAATGAGCTTAAGAGGAGAAGGATCAGGAGCTAGGATTGAGAAATCTGGCAAAGAAGGTACTTTGTTATACCCCCCCCCCCTAATAATATTAGCTGAAAAAAATAACTTGTGACCAAACAAACTGCAAATTAAAAAATGCCTTGCTAATTTTTGGATAGTCCAGTTGACCAAAAGAGACCTACAATGTTGACCAGATGCAGGGAAAGAAGGCCTTTTCATAACAAACTTTAGGTCCAAGGCAACATTCTTAGGATGGACAGGAGAAGTTATTTTGAGAGGAGTCAATACCAGAAACACAATTAGCAGACACTGGAATAGAAGAAACAAAGAATGACCTCAGAATCCTTGGTGCCCTAGTCTACTACTATGGGTTTCTTAGAGGAAGGTATGCTTTTAACAATAGGTATTTTCCTTTTGAAAACAGAAGATTCTGAAATGGAAATGAAATCCCTGCAGTCAAGCCCAGGGGTAGATGTAAGCCTTTTCTGCTTTAGTATATTTTTGCATTTCTTATTGGAGGAGGACTTAAGGTAGGCACAAAAAGAACAGTCCTTTGAAAAATGAGCCTTTCAGAGACATTTAAAATGGCAGTCCTGTAGTGGTGGAGAATCCTGGCTTCAGTGGGGCACATTTTAAGACTGAGACTCTTTACCTTTGCCTATAACTACACAAAATTCTTCATGACACTAAACAAAAAAAAGCAAACATTATATTGTTCAAGTGCAAGAAAAGCAGTTGTTGTGTCTTTCGGCTTTTCCCGGTTACGGGTCGCTGCAGTGGAACTCCAGACCGCTAATGATTGGTAGTTGAGTTTTACGTGCCGAGTAACCAGTCCTGATGCACAACCTTCAACGAAGGTACGCCCAGTCACGCATGTCTCCACGCAGAAGACGCTCTAGCTGAGAATCGAACTGTGAGGCGACAACGCTACCAAAGTGCAAAAAAAGCAGTAAACAACCAAAATCTGGTCAACTCTAACATATGATGCCTAACCAAGAAGTAAACTCTGACAGCAAAACTGCTATCTAACTATTACAAAGTTGAAAAGAACATCTGACCTGAAAGTAGGCAAAGAATTAAAAAAGGAACCTTTCTACCACTGATGAGAAACTCTCTCTCTCTCTCCCCAGCAAAGTAGCCTGGAGTGTTTAGATGAACAGCCTACTTCAGTGCTGGACAAAGAGATCAGGAGCGAGGTCCTTTGGTTCACAAAATAACGGATAAAGGGGAGAACTTAAGCTAGTCTAGAAGAGAGTTATGCAAGTCAAGCTAATATTTACTATTATTCCTAGAGGTGAATGAGATGAAATTGAGCATCAAATCATTACACTGGTGGAACTAACAATGAGAAATATCTGACTTCAATCACCTATCACTTTATAATAATATTGGTTTGTAAAAGTTATTTCTTTTTAGATTCAGTGCAATATAATATCTCAAAACCTACTACAAGAAAAAGTAATTCTCTGGATATCTGATAAAATACAAGACATTTAAATTTAGTACAGTCCATGCATAATCCAATTGTTTTGGAATATTACCAACATAAACTACAATCTTCACTTCTTGATTATAATTTCTAGACAAAAAAATTAGATTACCAGCACACACAACTAATACTAGTCAGCAATTACTTATTACCATTCCTTTCCATGTTTTGGCATAATAAGGGATTCATTGCAAGTACAAATAAGATAGCTGACAATCTTGTCTCACACCAGTCTATCTGAATTGTGATATTATTTTATTACTAATTCAGACTTTAGATGACAGATACATATTCTGAAGAACAGTTACATACTGATGAGGAAAACTGTAAACTGATAAAACACACACACACACACACACACAAAATGCCAATTTACTAAAAATCAAAGGCTTTAGGTTTTTTTCCTATGGGAGTCAGTATAGTCTACAAGTGTTTACTGGCATCATGTATACCGGTCAGTGCAAAATCGAAACTGGGCTGTGGTTGAGGGATGGCAATAAACTTACATTTAGAACTTTATTCAAAACATGACAGCTAATATTCAAAACAGGTACTAGACAGAAATAAATTTGGATCCAAGTAATTACTGATCTCTTTTAATTAACACAGTATTAGTTTCCTGCACCGATATTAGCATATGCCAGTTCAGAATGCAATTCAACAGCAAGTATCTCAGATCCTGGTGATGTAATAGTGCTTGTTTTACAACCGATTTTATCTTTGTATACAAAGGGTGAAAGTATTCAACATTAGACAGCTTCTTATAATGTACACATAACAAAGTATCTATCATATTCACATATGAATACTTGTATACTTATTTCCATCTGTTAACCAGGTAAGTCAAAAGGTCAGCTGACTGTTTTTGGTTACAAACTAAATAAAATACTTCGGTAATACTTGTATTGAAACAAAGTACTAAGAAACAGCAACTAAACACACCAAAACTTTATGTAGCAAAGCTTTCGGGAATACACCCTTCATCAGTACACATTAAGCAGTTAATTTACAAAACTTTAAATAGAGGAATCAATTAATCACATGATGTAGCCAGCCTAGTTATTTAAAAAGATATAACTTGTTACAAAAATAAAAAACACACTACATAAACATTTCTAAATAACATACATTAACTTGAAATATATTACTACATATCTTAACTTAAAACCATTATCCAAATAAATATACTCTATCAGAATATAGATATTGTTTAAAAATATCAAAGTCTTTCTCTTTGCTTTTTCAATAAGACTGGTTTAAGGCTAACAGCATTATTTAAGCCTGGTTTCACATTTGCCTGTAACCTGATTATCTACTCATATTCTTTTAATTCCAACATATTATTCATCATTCATCATTCCTCACTCCCATTTCTACATGCGACATAACTCTAAAACTAAATTTATGACTTTCTCACCTTTCTATAATATGTTTACTTAGAGCATTTGTTAGTAACTTCCTTCTTATTTCTGACTTATGCTCTATAATTCTATCCTTCAATCTCCGTGTAGTTTTCCCTACATAAAATGAAGTACAGTTATTACAGGTGGCTAAATAGACAATTTGCATTATATTACAATAAGTTAGGGCATTAATATTGTAAACCTTTTTACTAGTGGGGTGTATAAAACTATGTTCACCCTCATATAGGTCTTCACAACATGTGCAATTATAGCACTTAACTGTGCCTATTCTTTTTTTCCTTTAACTTATTCAACTGTTTAAAATCTTTATAACAGAGCTTCTGTTTAAGTGCCTCAGAGTTCCTATAGGCATACAGGGGTCTATCCCCCACTATTGATCTAATTTCCGGCATTGCTAACAAAATGGGCCAATTTTTCTCAATTATATTACATATGACTCTTGTATTTAAATAGTAAGTAGTGAGATATCTCACTTTCTCTTCCCCATTTTTTTGTTTACCGTCACCCTGTAATCCCGTCACCCTGTAATCCCCCACGAAGTATAGGTTTATACTTGTTAGATCTTTCCTTTACAACATCTTCATATTCCTTATTTATCATATGTTCTAAATAGCCACTATTATAAAAATCCTGTTTAATTTCCTTTACTTGTTCCTCAAATTTAACATCTAGAGTGTTCAGTTTACTGGCTCTTATTAGCTGGGCTTTCACTATGCCTTTAAAAGTATGCGGTGCATGCATACTTTTCCTATTGAGATACCTACATGCATCTACTTCCTTTTTGTATATGGTAGATTCTAATGTGCTACCATTCTTATATACATATACATCTAAAAAGTTTATGCCCAATTCAGACTATCTTAAATTTTAAAAAATGCGTAGTTCCATCAAGATACTTTATAAAATCATTTAATTCCATCTTACTACCTCCCCACAACAAAAAACAATCATCGACAAACCGTTTATAAAATTTCACATTTTAATTTACTCCATTATTACCATTAAAATTACCTTTTTCTCCCATTCATATAAAACTATGTTGGCATAAGTGTTAGCTATGGGCCTGCCCATTGCTACACCTGTTAACTGTAAATAAGGGTCACCATCAAAAAGGAAAATATTGTTCATCAGAACTAGATCAAGCAAAGAGCAGATATTCTCTATTTCTCTAGCATGCATTTTAATTTCATTCAGTAGAAAATTCCTAATGGCATTTACTCCATATTCGTTCGGAATAACTGTAAATAACGAAGTTATGTCCAATGTTACAAAAATATAATTTCCTTCTTTATTTCCCATTGACCAACTATACAGTTCTTGCAGAAAACTATTGGTGTCCTATAATACTGTAACACATTTACTTAAATACTGCCCTAGGACTGTCTGAAGATATTTCGAGATAGGTTGTGTAATCCAACCTCCACCTGAGACAATTGGTCGTAGTGGGGGGTTTAGTAGTTCCTTATGAATTTTGGGAATACCATACATTTGTGGAATTCTGGGACAAGGTACTGTTAAAAAATTAAACAACTCAATATCTATATCATTACTAAGCTGCAACTCATATATTGCCATTTTAATATTTGTTATATGCTTATTAACTTCATTACAAGTATTTTTTTTAAAAGTAGATGTTTCAATCTCCATGATGAATGGTAAATACAAACGGCTGGCCAAACTTCTCCTCCTTTATTTGGTGTGAGCAATGGAAACCAAAGTACAAACTAAATAAAATACTTCAGTAATACTTGTATTGAAACAAAATACTAAGAAACAGCAACTAAACACACCAAAACTTTATGTAGCAAAGCTTTCGGGAATACACCCTAGGGATGTGGGGACTACAATAATCACACAACAGCATGACATTGAGCGTTCTGCATTGTTGAACGAAGGTAGTGTAAATCTCTCAAATTTTGTACTGGATAAATTTCACCTGAATGTTCTAAAGAAAGGTTTGAAATTTATTCCGAATATGTCTGATGATATTGTGCAAGCTGTAATGGACTTAAAGTTATTTGTTAGAAAAGTTAGTTTAAAATTAATATTTAAAGATAATGATAAGCAAATGTCTAAATGCAGGAAATTGAGTTTGTTTTCACCAATACTGTGTCCCATTTTGGCAGCTTTTCAAGTATTATTGAGAATGAGTTAAGAATGTTGTATAATAAAAGATATAGAAGAACAATATATAATCTAACCTACTCTGAATATAAGGCAATGAAGGAGCTACAAGAGAATGAAACTATAATCATTAAACAGGCAGATAAAGGGGGAGCAGTCGTCCTGATGGATAGAGTTTGGTACATGATGCAATTTAAAGACTTAAGTGATACATCTACTTTTAAAAAAATTACTTGTAATGAAGTTAATAAGCATATAACAAATACTAATATGGCAATATATGAGTTACAGCTTAGTAATGATATAGATATTGAGTTGTTTATTTTTTTAACAGTACCTTGTCCCAGAATTCCACAAATTTATGGTATTCCCAAAATTCATAAGGAACTACTAAACCCCCCACTACGACCAATTGTCTCAGGTGGAGGTTGGATTACACAACCTATCTCGAAATATCTTCAGACAGTCCTAGGGCAGTATTTAAGTAAATGTGTTACAGTATTAAAGGACACCAATAGTTTTCTGCAAGAACTGTATAGTTGGTCAATGGGAAATAAAGAAGGAAATTATATTTTTGTAACATTGGACATAACCGTTATTTACAGTTATTCCGAACGAATATGGAGTAAATGCCATTAGGAATTTTCTACTGAATGAAATTAAAATGCATGATAGAGAAATAGAGAATATCTGCTCCTTGCTTGATCTAGTTCTGATGAACAATATTTTCCTTTTTGATGGTGACCCTTATTTACAGTTAACAGGTGTAGCAATGGGCAGGCCCATAGCTAACACTTATGCCAACATAGTTTTATATGAATGGGAGAAAAAGGTAATTTTTAATGGTGGTAATGGAGTAAATTCGAATGTGAAATTTTATAAACGGTTTGTCGATGATTGTTTTTTGTTGTGGGGAGGTAGTAAGATGGAATTAAATGATTTTATAAAGTATCTTGATGGAACTACGCATTTTTTAAAATTTAAGATGACTGAGTCTGAAATGGGCATAAACTTTTTAGATGTATATGTATATAAGAATGGTAGCACATTAGAATCTACCATATACAAAAAGGAAGTAGAATCTACCATATACAAAAAGGAAGTAGATGCATGTAGGTATCTCAATAGGAAAAGTATGCATGCACATACTTTTAAAGGCATAGTGAAAGCCCAACTAATAAGAGCCAGTAAACTGAACACTCTAGATGTTAAATTTGAGGAACAAGTAAAGGAAATGAAACAGGATTTTTATAATAGTGGCTATTTAGAACATATGATAAATAAGGAATATGAAGATGTTGTAAAGGAAAGATCTAACAAGTATAAACCTATACTTCGTGGGGGATTACAGGGTGACGGTAAACAAAACAATGGGGAAGAGAAAGTGAGATATCTCACTACTTACAATTTAAATACAAGAGTCATATGTAATATAATTGAGAAAAATTGGCCCATTTTGTTAGCAATGCCGAAAATTAGATCAATAGTGGGGGATAGTCCCCTGTATGCCTACAGGAACTCTGAGACACTTAAACAGAAGCTCTGTTATAAAGATTTTAAACAACTGAATAAGTTAAAGGAAAAAAGAATAGGCACAGTTAAGTGCTATAATTGCACATGTTGCGAAGACCTATATGAGGGTGAACATAGTTTTATACACCCCACTAGTAAAAAGGTTTACAATATTAATGCCCTAACTTATTGTAATATAATGCAAATTGTCTATTTAGCCACCTGTAATAACTGTACTTCATTTTATGTAGGGAAAACTACATGGAGACTGAAGGATAGAATTATAGAGCATAAGTCAGAAATAAGAAGGAAGTTACTAACAAATGCTCTAAGTAAACATATTATAGAAAAGGGAGAAAGTCATAAATTTAGTTTTAGAGTTATGTCGCATGTAGAAATGGGAGTGAGGAATGATGAATAATATGTTGGAATTAAAAGAATATGAGTGGATAATCAGGTTACAGGCAGATGTGAAACCAGGCTTAAATAATGCTGTTAGCCTTAAACCAGTCTTATTGAAAAAGCAAAGAGAAAGACTTTGATATTTTTAAACAATATCTATATTCTGATAGAGTATATTTATTTGGATAATGGTTTTAAGTTAAGATATGTAGTAATGTATTTCAAGTTAATGTATGTTATTTAGAAATGTTTATGTAGTGTGTTTTATTTTTGTAACAAGTTATATCTTTTTAAATAACTAGGCTGGCTACATCATGTGATTAATTGATTCCTCTATTTAAAGTTTTGCAAATTAACTGCTTAATGTGTACTGATGAAGGGTGTATTCCCGAAAGCTTTGCTACATTACGTTTTGGTGTGTTTAGTTGCTGTTTCTTAGTACTTTGTTTTTGGTTACAGCCTGAGCTCATGAGAGCAATTATAAGGTTTTAACAGAAATGCAAATTATCTAACAGTATAAAAACAACATAAAAACAACATAACAGTGGAAGGCAAACATTATATACAGGGCATGGAACTGCATTTTGATAAAATAGATACAGAAGTTATATGCAGTACAAAGTATTCAATGTATTCAGCAAAATCTGAACACAGTATACTTGTAGTATATAAACTATTTAAAACATTAACTTACAATTATGTAACCAGCTAAACTCTTAACTATTCTCCACAATCCCTGAAGCAAGTACATTTAGACTCCAGTTGTAGATGTCCTTTTAGGAAGTTTTTTTTAATTCTTGGATTACTTTGTAACTTTTATTAACAAGGGGTTCTTAATTGCAGGATCTAATGTTGAAAAAGCACTTTCACCAATTGCAGTTTTGAATGGAGGTCTGTCAGGCTAAAATTAGGTTACCTTCCTGGTTGTTTCTCAGAAACTAGTTTTGCATGAGAAGGAATCGCTTTAGTGTTGGGCAGTAATCATGTTTCAAGACTTTGAAAAGTAAAATACATAGGAATAATAAGACCCTAGAAGGTACTGGAAGCCATCTGAGGCCTTTTAGTGTAGCACAATGACGTTTTTGAAGGTCGTCAAGCAAGGCAAAGCTGCATATCTTATTTACAATAGTTTAAAATTTTTGGATGTTGTGTACAAAGTGGAGGCACAGTAGGGGGTGTCCAATTTCTAGCATGAAAATAGGATATTTTTGGCTATAGAGGGCCTAAGAAGTGGGGCATAAAAGATGTAAAGCTAAGGGAGGGAGGGATCTAGTTTTAGACCCAAGTACTTCTACTTACTGACATTTGGAATATTATTGCCATTGTTGTCTTTCAGTGGAATTGCTGCTAAAGAGGATAGTTTGATGGGACAGAAAATATCATTTGTTTTCATAGGATTTATTAACAGTTTATTTGTTGCAGCCTAGTTACATGGGTCAGAGAAGGTTTTTTTTTTTTTGCAGTTTGGTTTGCAGACAGTTGAAGGTCTTGTGGGAATCAAGTAGGAAGATGTAATCTGTGTATATTATTAGGTTACAGAGGGGGAGGCCAGTGTGGAGATCATTAATGAAGAGGAAAAAAAAAAAGAAAAGTGCCTAATATTAAACCATGACAGACTCCTGTTTTTAGGGTTCCTTTTTCAGAAAGCCTGTTTTTGGCATACATTTGAAAGGGTCTGATCTTGAAGTAATTTTGGAAACAGTATGACTACAGTGTTATCACAGATAAGTTTTGAAAGTCTATTTATCCTTATTAAAAAATTCTGTTTTTTTCCTCTTCCTAATAAACTTCCAAACATTTTAATGCTTATTCTTGCAAGCAAGGCTGGTATTGTTTAAAGTGTAATTCAACATACTGCTGAAATATTCCTAATTGATGTGAAAAATTCCTTATGAATCTTACTGTGCTACATTATTATTGTTGCTTTTTCAAGTGTAAATATTTTTACTGTTGCTTTTTCAAGTGTAAATACTTTTAGTATGTATATCAATCCTTTCATTTACCATGTAATGACATTTTTAATTGCTGGAGCTTTTCTCCCCGGGCCTCTACTGAAAATGGAAATATATCCGGCTAGACCAGTCCGGTTAACAAATGTAAAATAAAAAATAAATAAAATAAAATAAAATATTTAGTAGTAAGGAATGATTGAATGACTATTTCTAAGCCTCTGGTCATAAATTCCAGCTGTTTAGATACCGCAACATGAATGATGGTAGCTTAAGTCTACAGCGGTAAGAAGCGCTGTTGTTGTGAGGTGTTAGTTTGGACCATGCTGCTGATCTCAGTGTAGACCAAAGCTGTAAATGTGTTTAAAATGTTGCTCAAATATCTTTGTGATGTGACATAGGTTTGATATAGGTCTGTAGTCCTTTAATTCTACAGGAGAACACTTTGGTAGAGGTGTAATTGTGCAATGTTTAAGTTAGGATGGGACTTTACTCATAACATCAAAGGTTCTGTAACTGTATAGGAACCTAGATCTTTCTAAAGGGCTAACATTTCTAATACAGTCCCACATTTCAGATGCACAGTTTCTACACTGTTGCTTTACACACTTTTTGTGTTAATAATTTCAGTAACTTTTTTTAAGTGAGCTAGTAACGGAGACTGCTAGAAAGGTGCTTGTTGTGACATCTAGACAGAGGAAGGAGGACAAGGAGACCTGGTGGTGGAATGAGGAAGTACAGGAGAGTATACAGAGGAAGAGGCTGGCGAAGAAGAAGTGGGATTGTCAAAGAGATGAAGAAAGTAGACATGAGTATAAGGAGATGAGGCGCATGGCATAGAGAGAGGTGGCGAAGGCTAAGGATAAGGCATATGGAGAGTTGTATGAGAGATTGGACACTTAAGAGGGAGAAAAGGACCTGTAAGGCTAGACAGAGGGACAGAGCTGGGAAAGATGTGCAGCAGGTAAGGGTGATAAAGGACAGTGAGGGAAATGTACTCACAAGCGAGGAGAGTGTGTTGAGTAGAAGGAAAGAGTACTTTGAAGGGCTGAAGAATGAAGAGAATGAGAGAGAGAGAGAAGGTTGGATGATGTGGGGATAGTGAGTCAGGAAGTGAAACAGATTAGCAAGGAGGAAGTAAGGACAGCTATGAAGAGGATGAAGAATGGAAAGGCTGTTGGCCCAGATACCAGTGGAAGCATGGAGGTGCTTAGGAGAAATGCCAGTGGAATTTTTAACCAGATTGTTTAATGAAATTTTGGAAAGTCAGAGGATGCCTGAGGAGTGGAGAAAAAGTGTTTTGGTACCTATCTTTAAGAATAAAGGTGATGTGCAGATCTCAGAGCTGCAGTAACTACAGAGGGATAAAACTGATCTGTCACAGCTTGAAGTTATAGGAAAGAGTAGTGGAAGCTAGGTTAAGAAGGGAGGTGATGATTAGTGATCAGCAGTATGGTTTCATGCCAGGAAGAGCACTACAGATGCACTGTTTGCTCTGAGAGTGTTGTTGGAGAAATACAGAAAAGGTCAGAAGGAGCTGCACTGTGTCTTTGTGGACTTAGAAAGAATATGACAGGGTGCCTAGAGAGGAGTTGTGGTATTGCATGAGGAAGTCGGGAGTGGCAGAGAAGTATGTAAGAGTGATACAGGATATGTACGAGGGTAGTGTGACATTGGTGAGGAATGCAGTGGGAGTGACAGATACGTTTAAGGTGGAGGTAGGATTACACCAAGGATCAGCTCTGAGCCCTTTCTTATTTGCAGTGGCGATGGACAGGTTGACAGATGAGATCAGACAGGAGGCCCCGTGGACTATGATGTTTGCAGATGGCATTATGATCTGTAGTGAGAGTAGGGACCAGGTTGAGTAGACCCTGGAGAGGTGGAGATATGCTTTAGAGAGGAGAGGAATGACGGTCAGCAGGGCTAAAACAGAATATATGTGCGTAAATGAGAAGGAGGGTAGAGGAATGGTGAGGATGCAGAGAGTAGAGTTGGTAAAGGTGGATGAGTTTAAGTACTTGGGATCAACATTTCAGAGTAATGGTGAGTGTGGAAGAGAGGTGAAGAAGAGAGTACAGGCAGGGTGGAATGGGTGGAGAAGAGTGTCAGGAGTGACTTGTGACAGACGGGTACCACTAAGAGTGAAAGGGAAGGTCTACAAGAGGGTAGTGAGACCAGCTATGTTATATGGGTTGGAGACGATGGCACTGACAAAAAGGCAGGAGGTTGAGCTGGATGTGGCAGAGTTAACGATGTTAAGATTTGCACTGGGTGTGACTAGGATGGACAGGATTAGGAATCAGTATATTAGAGGGTCAGCTCAGGTTGGACAGTTTGGAGACGAAGCAAGAGAGGCGAGACTGCATTGGTTTGGACATGTGCTGAGGAGGGATGCTGGGTATATTGGAAAAAGGATGCTAAGGATGGAGCTGCCAGGTAAGAGGAAAAGAGGAAGGCCTAAGATAAGGTTTATGGATGTGGTGACAGAGGACATGCAGGCGGTTGGTGTGAAAGAGCAAGATGCAGAGGACAGGAAGAAATAGAAACAGATGCTCCGCTGTGGCGACCCCTAATGGGAACAGCCGAAAGAAAATGACGATGATAATCATTTCACTTTTTTGTGTCCTGTTTGAATTTAATTAGTTCCCATCCCTGCAGGATTTACTGCTAACACTGAAAAATCTGAACTGAGATATGTAGAATTTTTAATTGGGTAAATAGTGACTGCTGTTCGCTTTTTATTGCTATGGTGATGCCACAATATATACGTACATTGAACGCATTTCAGTGGGTTACATAATGCTATGCTTAGAATGCTGTTAATAACCCGATTCTGCCCAATTTACTTGACATATATTCTTTAAATTCTGGATGTGTCATCTTTGAAAACATGATACACCTTTTTGAATTACTAACTTAAATTTTCTAATAAAAGAGATCCATGATCAGAGCAGGAATAAAAATGTCAATTAACTTCACATTTGAGATCTTAATAGTCAGCTGAAGGTACAGAAAATGAGAGTAAATAATTTATGTGACTATACTACATGCATATAGCACATATTATTTTGAAATAAAGGATGACTAACACACATTTTCTCTCTCTGAAAACAACCCCCCACACATACACAGCTCAACATTTCTTTAAATTCCTGTCCATAACTCTCCATATCAACATTTCTTTAACTGTAAAGCCCCAACAAGTAAATTCATGAGTTTAGTTGATATGACTGCTTATGAAAAATCTGTATCCTAACTACAAAAATAAAGAACACTATTCTTATAGCCAGCTAAGATTACAGAATTACAATCAAGCATATGTAAACTATAAACTGCATCTTCAAAATCATATTGCACTTAACAAACGGAGCAGGTATTGTCCATAAAACAAGTACTGTACCATTCAACTGTAACTTTATTAAAGAAGTCTTCCAATAAAGCCACTGCTGCTACCTAGTATATTAATACTGCATATATATCCAATTGTTTCTTTCCTACTCTACAAACTATTTCCATGCCTGACTAATCATCTGCATATTCTTATTACCTCCTACAAGAGTTTCTGGTACCAGTGAATCTTTTTTTTCTCTCTGCTGTTTTATCATATCAAGCATTATGCATTCCATATATACTCAAATCAAAAATATAAGTAATATCAAACAAGTTTTAACTGGAAACAAGTAAGTTAAAGAACACTGAATATAATGAAAAGTTTTCCTTTAGCAATAAATGTTCCAGCTTGTCTTCAGAAGCCTGCAAATGAGGACTACATTTTTCTTACATTACATTTCTAAGGAGATTAGCTGATAACAGGCCAATAAAAAGCCAGAAGACTGGTTTCTTCAAGGCTAAAAGTTAATATTTTTGAAAGCATGCAAGCCGTTTTTTTTTTTTTTTTTTTACATATAAGGGGAATAAAGATAAAAAAGAGCATACACCAATTAGCGTAAGTAAAGAACAGACAATAACATGGGTCTTACCATGTATAACCTCAATTTTAGGTTAATTAAGGCCAGTGTTTGCAGCAGTCTATTTCGAACAGTTGTTGCTTTTAAGAGGGTTACACCATTATTTGAAGATTTACATAGATTTTGTACTGTTAATAGGGCGTGCGTGTGTGTGTTTTTTTTTCTTTATCTTTTATGGCTTTCAGTAAAACAAAAAGTCTTGTAAAATGTTGATAAGAAAAAAAAAACTGTAAAGTATTAACCGGCCAAACATTAGTGGGTGCACATATCACCAAAGTTGGAAATGAAGACACTTAAAAAAGCTGTCACATATAATAAATGACATTAATAACTTCTTATCATAATGGTGACACTTGCCAAATTACCTTTGAATAAAAAGGAAATAATATTTATGTTAAGTGCAGATTGCAAATAGCAATGCAACAGGATGCACATTTGGAAATAACTAAGCATGAGAATGTTGTAAAGAAAGGATTTCAGGATGGATATTCAGCAAAATATCAGGGACAAAGGAAAAGAGAGGTACTTATACTAATTGATGGAGGAGCTCCAATAGTGATAGAAGAAGAAGAAGAAGAAGAAAAAAACATAATGACAGATTTATAGTAGTAAGTGGCTGGTGGCAAGGAATGAGAATTACAATAGCATGTACATAGTCTACCTAAAACTGCTACTATGCAGCTTAGAAAAATGGGAGAAATAACTCAGCTTTCAGCAGGGAATATTACTTATAAGTGGGAACTGTAATTTGATTTGCAACAACAAGGATGCATCTCTGGGGGGCCAAGAAGGGAAAAATATAACAAAAGAGGGTACATTTCTGAAAAAAAATGTATGAAAATATTTGGTATGAAGACATGAATTCTCAGTAGTAGGAACTTGGAGAGAATTTACATATTATTCCCCAAGATACAATAACTGAGCTAGACTAGACATAAATTATATTTCACATGAAAATGTGCATTTAACTGAGAACTTTGACACACATCCAATAACTATTTTAAACCATGTGCCAATAATTACCAAGATACAAATGCAGGGTAATAAAGTAACAATGAGACACTGGCATTTTCCCACCCACCTACCTGTTAAAAAGAAAGAAACGTAAGGAATGGGTACTGGAAAATATATGGGAGTTATTAGGGAAGACAGAAAGTACTCCAAAAGAAAAAGAAATATGGTTAAGAAGTAACAAGAATTATTTAGAGGGGCTGACAAAGATTAAAGAATATGGGGAATATCAAAACAAGAACAGGAGCAACTGCAGAGTACTAAAGATGAAATAAGGAAATGCCTGGAAAATATGCATGAGTTTAGAAAACTTTTTTTTTACAACAACTCCAGAGCATAAAAACATTTGGCACAACAACTTAGGTAATAGAAAGTAGAAAAGGTTGTTGCCAAACTTAGAGAGCCTACAATAAGAAAAATAACCAGAGATCCTGTAGAGGTATTAGAGATATTTCAGACATTTTATGAAAATTTGTATAAAGCAAAGAAGTGGGGAAATCAAGACAAAGCACAAATGGAAATATTTATGGAAGATTTCAATACACAAAGGTTAGATGTACAGGAGCATCAACAATTAACAGTTAAAATAGGAGGAGAGGAGATAATAATGGTGATGTATAACCAATCTACAAGAAAGTCTCCAGGAATAGATGGCACTCCAGTGGAAGTTTGGAAGCTAGGAGGAAAGAAAGTAATAATCTGGAAAGTTTTGTTTAACAGTATTTTAAAAGGAGATGAAGCAGTAACATCCTGGAAAAAAAGCTGCGGTGGCTGTTAATACTTAAAGATGATAAAGACCCATCAGACCTAGCTTCATATAGGCTAATTTCAATTTTAAACCATGACTTTAAAGTATTTATGTCTATAATGACTAAAAGCATGGCAAAAGCGTTGCCAAAACTAAACGATATAATCAATGTGATTTTGTGGAGGGAAGGCAAACCAGAATGTAAGAAAATACTGCTGCTGTTGTTGGGTCTTGATGCAGAGAAGGCATTCAGCAGAGTACGCTGGGATTTTATGAGTCATTATGAGAATGGAAGCATTTGCATTTCCTGATACAATAATAAAGTTAATTATGAGGATATATGATGTATTGGAGGCAAAAATCAAAGTGGGAGGGTTCCTCTGTGGTGTCTGAACACAGGAACCAGGCAGAGGTGTCCTTTTTCTCCTTTGTTATTTGCATTATATTTAGAACCACTGGCAAAGAAAATAGACTCAGAAATTCAAGGATACAATTGGCATGGTATGGTGTTAAAGAAAAAAAAGCTTTATTTTCAGATAACATTATTTTATACCTGATGGAACCAGAAAAGATCATCTCATTGTTGTGGAATATTCTGAGACAATTACTTTTTTTGGGAGGATATAAAATTAAATTAAGATAAACACAAAAGTTATTTAGTTATTATAACGTTAGATCCATGTTGCCTGATGTTTGTCCAATTTAACCGTGGGATGTCAGACCTGACTGGATTCGACCAGGGCAATGATGCTGAAGCGTTTCAGTTCCAGGGTTCAGACTCCTCCCCTACCCATAATTCCCTTGTCTCCACCCTACTACCTCAGATCGAGTTTATCCCCTGTTAGATAACTTATTAAAGCAAAAGCTAATAATCTTATTCTAAAGAAACAGGCCTTACTCTGGTTCATTTGTAAGTGGTATGAAAAAGGCCGTGACATGGTTACAGAACACTGGCTATAATAGCTGCTTGCTGACACCGAATGCCAAGGTCGACCATTCCTTGGAGCCTCAATAGTGACAATTTGGTAGGAGGCAGGTAGGAGAGATGTTGAGCAGGTTGAAAATCAGACAACATGGATCAATCTTATTTTTCTTTCGGCTGTTCCCATTAGGGGATGCCACAGCAGATCATCTGTTTCCATTTCTTCCTGTCCTCTGCATCTTGCTCTGTCACACCAACTACCTGCATGTACTCTCTCACCACATACATAAACCTCATCTTAGGCCTTCCTCTTTCTTACCTGGCAGCTTCATCCTTTTCCCAATAAACCTAGCATCCCTCCTCAGCACATGTCCAAACCAATGCAATCTCACCTCTCTGGTTTTGTCTCCAAACCTATTAGTACTTAAAACTTTTGTATCAAATGTTGTTTATTTTCGTCTAATTCAACTATGTGACAGATTCCCAAGCATACAGTCCCAGGTGGTATCAAGGAGGGCATTCCTAAAAATAGTGATCTGAATTGTTCATTCAGTTTATAATGTGACATAAATGTATGAACTGCTGGCCAAGTAGCAGCTGCAGAGATACCATCAATAGGAAGTCTGCTGGCAAAGGCTGTAGAAGTGGCCACAACCTTTTAGAAATTACCTTTAGGCTTAGATTGTAAGGATAAACCCTTTTTATTGCACACAAATGTAATACAATCAGATATCCATCTAGACAACGTAACCTCAGCCTCCATCTTGCCCAATTTTTGACTGGAGAATGGCACAAAAATTTGATCAGACTTCCTGAAAGGCTTAGTTCTAGGAAGATAAAACCTAAGTTGGCAGTGGACATCCAGTATATGACGTATGTATTTACCTTTTGTTACAAATTCATGAAAAAAAGATTGAAAGATTTATTGCCTCATTTATATTAGCTTCAGATGCCACCCTAGGAAGGAAAGAAGCATCATTCGCAGTGAAACCCTATCTGTGAAAAAACAAATAAAGTGCGTCATATGCTGAAATTTTTTGGGTAATTATTGTTTCCAAACTGTGACTGTGTTGAGACCATAGGTTTTTTAGGTACCATTGAAGTTTCCTCATATGCAGCTTTGCACATGGGATTAAAAGAATGCAAGATGCTATGAATCCCAGAGCCTGCAGGATTTTCCTTGCAGTAAGCCTGGTACTTTTGCTAGTATTTTGAAGTACTGAGATAGTTGCCCCTGTTTTTCTGGCGTAAGGTAGGCCATCTGGGTGTTTGTGTCCAAGTTGGCACCCAGGAAAGTTATTTTCTGAGATGGTGTTAGCCTTGATTTCTCTTTGTTGACTGTATATCCCAGAGAAAGCAGTAACCGTGTCACATATGCCAGATGTTCCAGAAGTATGTGCTTGCTGTCCGCTTGGATCAGGCAGTCGCCCAGATAAGGGTAAATTTGTATCCCTTGAAGTCTGCAGTAGGCAATCACTGATGCCAGGCACTTTGTGAATACTCTGGCCGCAGTAGATAAGCCAAAGGGCAATGCAGAGAATTGATAGTGGATTGAACCTGCAAGAAATCTGAGGTATCTTCTGCAGCTTTGTCTGATTGGGACATGCAGGTATGCCTCCTTGAGGTCCAATGTTACCAGCCAAAACTCCTTGCCCAGCATGGGAAGAAGCTGCTGTAATGTGAGCATCTTGAATTTTGGTGAAAGTAGAAATGTGTTTAGGATGGATAAGTCCAAAATGGTTCTCCAGTCGGTTCCTTTCCTTGGTACCAGGAAAAGTCTTGAATAAAAACCTTGACCTTGTTGGTGAGTAGGTACCTCTTGAATAGCTCTCATGCTTATGAGCTTTGAAATTTGCAGTTGTGCCTCTGCCCTTTGATTTTGTGGCAGGTTTGGCATGCCTCTCATTTTGGAAGAGTGTGAAATTGAAATTTGTAGCCTCTGTTTATAATGTCCAGGATCCATTTGTCTGTTGTGACAATATGCCAATTGCTTGCAAATAATGCTAGTTTCCTGCCAAAGGTGCTGCCAGCTGAGACATGCTTGGCATGGAAATGAGGGAGTCATTGGGTTTGCTTCCTGTATTGTTGAGCACTGTCTTCGCCACCTCTTGGTGCTGGAGTTTGCCATTGTCGGCCTCTATATGATCCTTGTGATTGCCCTCTGCCCCTTGTGCCTGTATCTACCTCTGCGGGGCTTGTCGGTTGCTGGAAAGGACCAGTTTTTGAAGGCCAATTTCTGCTAAAACGTGGTGGTTGGACCTGTAAGAAAGCTTTGACAGTTTGCATAGATTTGGCTTTTTCTTCCATTTTCCGTAGTATCTCCTCAGCATTAGTACCAAACAGCACATCCTTTTGTAAAGGAGCATCTAGAAGTTTAGCTTTCACATGATCAGGCAAATTTTGTTCCCTAAGCCAGGCATGTCTGCTAATGACTGATCCTGTAGCAGCAGCCTACTTGAGGCCTCTAGGGCATCATAACCACATTGTAAGGTGTGTTTACCCACTTGCTCTGCACTATGCATCATATCCTGTAACTCCTTTAAATCTGGTTGTTCAGGTTGAGACATTTTGTTCCTTAATTGAGATAACAGGAACTGTTGATATTTAAGCATATGAAACTGACAATTTAAGGCCCTCATGGCTAGGGTGGCCGAGGTATATACCTTTTTACCCCACCTTTCTAAAGATCTTGATTCCTTTCTGCAGGAAGTGGATTCTTGGCAGTGGAGCCTTCAATCCCTTGGGGTCTTGTGAAATGGTTTCAGGGTCAGCATTATGGCTTTTGAAGAGAAATTGGTGAGAGCTGGGTACTCTGTAATACCTATCAGGTTTGACTGGTGCAGGAGGCAGAGAATCCGGGTTAAGACAAGCCTCCGAATAGACATCATCCAGTATGTCCAAAACAGGGGGTATAGCCAGAGGTCTGTGTTGAGGTAACAAAAGAAATTCCCTAAGTCTTCTTGGAATCTGAAAAGTCTTGGCCTTCCCAATGGAAGTGTTCCCTCAAGGTGTGCAAGGTTTCCCCAAAGGAAAAATCCTCAGGAGGGGATACAGAAGGAATGGACTGTTCTGCATCCGAACCCTCAAAAGGAGAATAAGAGTGTTCCTCTGCATCAGAATGTTCTGATAAAATGGATCCCTGATCCGAAGAGGGAGAATCTTCCTCCACTCTGGGTCTCTTGTCTGGAGGGGGTTGAGAACCTCTGATAAGAGTAATTAAATCCTCAGCCATTTTAAGCATCTGTTTTTTAGGCATGGGACCTGGAGATGGGCCCTGGGCAACAGGCCTCGTGGGATGCCTGGCTGCTTTGGATTTAGTAAAGGCCTTAATTGAAAAAGAAGATGAGGGCCTAAATACACCATGGGTGGAGGTGCACCTGTCCACATTAGTAGGCTCAACATTAGCAAAGGCTTCGGTTGTAGTCTGGGAAAGGGCCAAGGTCCCAGTGGTCTCGGGTACAGAGGACACCGCCAAAGGAGTGTCGTCGGTAGTCAGGGACTGCAAAGGCGTCTCGCTGAGAACCGGACCACGTGTAGCCTGTTTTGGCGTGGTGTCGGCGGGGACCGCGGGCCTCGCGTGTCAGTCCTTTTCCTTGCGTTTTTTGGACAAAACGGTAGTCGGAGTGTCCGACGACATTTTATAATCAAAAGCTTTACCAAAGTAGTGCTGGGCGAACTCACCGACGCTTAATAGTGCTTATTGAAGGTAGCGGAGTTTACAGCCCGAGACGTCGTGGTCTGGGCCCAAACAAGGTATGCAGAGGGAATGGAAATCCTTATGCGGTATTTGCTTCCCACAAGAAATACAATTATTAACTTTTTCTGACATCGGTCTGAGGCAAGAAAAGTTTCCCCAACGGGGTACTTAGCTTTAATGAAGACTTTGTTTCCAAAATATTCGTAATTCAGGAGCTGGCCGACCGGCACTTGCGAAATGCTTCTGCTTCGGGCACCGCGCGGCAAAAAAGACTGGAGAACATGGCGTCGGCTGCGTCTTATATACTCTGGCCTCACTGACGTCAGAAGAGAGAGCGACGACAACCGACGCCGGACCAAGACTTTGGAATTCGGCCGACCGAGGGACTGCCTGACGGCACAAAACCCATCTGTGATTACTGCAGCTGTATGCACGATGAACATTTACAATGGCATGTATATATTCTACCTAAAACTGCTATTATGCAGCTTAAAAAATGGGAGAAATACTCAGCTTTCAGCAGGGAATATTACTTATAAGTGAGAACTGTAATTTGATTTGCAACAACAAGGATGTATCTGGGGGGCCTAGAAGGGAAAAATATAACAAATGAGGGTACATTTCTGAAAAAAATGTATGAAAATATTTGGTATGAAGACATGAATTCAGTAGTAGGAACTTGGAGAGAATTTACATATTATTCTCCAAGATACAATAACTGAGCTAGACTAGACATAAATTATATTTCACATGAACATGTGCATTTAATTGAGAACTTTGACACACATCCAATAACTATTTTAAATCATGTGCCAATAATTACCAAGATAAAAATGCAGGTTAATAAAGTAACAATGAGACACTGGCATTTTCCCACCCACCTACCTGTTAAAAAGAAAGAAACATAAGGAATGGGTACTGGAAAATATCTGGGAGTTATTAGGGAAGACAGAAAGTACTCCAAAAGAAAAAGAAATATGGTTAAGAAGTAACAAGAATTATTTAGAGGGGCTGACAAAGATTAAAGAATATGGGGAATATCAAAACAAGAACAGGAGCAACTGCAGAGTACTAAAGATGAAATAAGGAAATACCTGGAAAATATGCAAGAGTAACTACTCCAGAGCATAAAAACTTTTGGCACAACAACTTAGGCAACAGAAAGTAGAAAAGGTTGTTTCCAAACTTAGAGAGCCTACAATAAGAAAAATAACCAGAGATCCTGTAGAGGTATTAAGAGATATTTCAGAAATTTTATGAAAATTTGTATAAAGCAAAGAAGTGGGGAAATCAAGACAAAGCACAAATGGAAATATTTATGGAAGACTTCAATACACAAAGGTTAGACGTACAGGAGCATCAACAATTAACAGTTAAAATAAGAGGAGAGATAATAATAATGGTGATATATAACCAATCTACAAGAAATTCTCCAGGAATAGATGGCACTCCAGTGGAAGTTTGGAAGCTAGGAGGAAAGAAAGTGATAATCTGGAAAGTTTTGTTTAACAGTATTTTAAAAGAAGATGAAGCAGTAACATCCTGGAAAAAAAAGCTGCGGTGGTTGTTAATACCTAAAGATGATAAAGACCCATCAGACCTAGCTAAATATAGGCTAATTTCAATTTTAAACCATGATTTTAAAGTATTTATGTCTATAATGACTAAAAGAATGGCAAAAGCGTTGCCAAAAACTAAAAGATATAATCAATGTGGTTTTGTGGAGGGAAGGCAAACCAGAATGTAAGAAAATACTGCTGCTGTTGTTGGGTCTTGATGCAGAGAAGGCATTCAGCAGAGTAAGCTGGGATTTTATGAGTAGAGCAATGGAAGCATTTGCATTTCCCGATACAATAATAAGGTTAATTATGAGGATATATGATGTATTGGAGGCAAAAATCAAAGCGGGAGGGTTCCTCTGTGGTGTCTGAACACAGGAACCAGGCAGAGGTGTTCTTTTTCCCCTTTGTTATTTGCATTATATTTAGAACCACTGGCAAAGAAAATAGACTCAGAAATTCAAGGATACAATTGGCATGATATGGTGTTAAAGAAAAAAAGCTTTATTTTCAGATAACATTATTTTATACCTGATGGAACCAGAAAATATCATCTCATTGTTGTGGAATATTCTGAGACCATTACTTTTTTTGGGAGGATATAAAATTAATTAAGATAAACACAAAAGTTATTTAGTTATTATAACGTTAGATCCATGTTGCCTGATGTTTGTCCAATTTAACCATAGGATGTCAGACCTGACTGGATGCGACCAGGGCAATGATGCTGAAGCTTTTCAGTTCCAGGGTTCTGACTCCTCCCCTACCCATAATTCCCTTGTCTCCACCCTACTACCTCAGATCGAGTTTATCCCCTGATAGATAACTTATTAAAGCAAAAGCAAATAACCTTATTCTAATGAAACAGGTCTTACTCTGGTTCATTTGTAAGTGGTATGAAAAAGGCCGTGACATGGTTATAGAACACTGGCTGTGATAACTGCTTGCTGACACCGAATGCCAAGATCGACCATTCCTTGGAGCCTCAACAGTGACAATTTGGTAGGAGGCAGGTAGGAGAGATGCTGAACAGGTTGAAAATCAGACAACATGGATCATTCTTCTTTTTCTTTCAGCTGTTCCCATTAGGGGATGCCACAGCAGGTCATCTGTTTCCATTTCTTCCTGTCCTCTGCATCTTGCTCTGTCACACCAACTACCTGCATGTACTCTCTTCACCACATCCATAAACCTTATCTTAGGCCTTCCTCTTTTCTTCTTACCTGGCAGCTTCATCCTTTTCCCAATAAACCCAGCATCCCTCCTCAGCACATGTCCAAACCAATGCAATCTCACCTCTCTGGCTTTGTCTCCAAACCTATTAGTACTTAAAACTTTTGTATCAAATGTTGTTTATTTTCGTCCAATTCAACTATGTGACAGATTCCCAAGCATACAGTCCCAGGTGGTATCAAGGAGGGCATTCCTAAAAATAGTGATCTTGATTGTTCATTCAGTTTATAATGTGACATAAACGTATGAACTGCTGGCCAAGTAGCAGCTGCAGAGATACCATCAATAGGAAGTCTGCTGGCAAAGGCTGTAGAAGTGGCCACAGCCTTTTAGAAATGACCTTTAGGCTTAGATTGTAAGGATAAACCCTTTTTATTGCACACAAATATAATACAATCAGATAACCATCTAGACAACGTAACCTCAGCCTCCATCTTGCCCAATTTTTGACTGGAGAATGGCACAAAAATTTGATCAGACTTCCTGAAAGGCTTAGTTCTAGGGAGATAAAACCTAAGTTGGCGGTGGACATCCAGCATATGAAGTATGTATTTACCTTTTGTTACAAATTCATGAAAAAAAGATTGAAAGATTTATTGCCTCATTTATATTAGCTTCAGATGCCACCCTAGGAAGGAAAGAAGCATCGTTCGCAGTGAAACCCTATCTATGAAAAAACAAATAAGTAGGTCTGCAGTGCCTGCATCTCTGGTATATGCTTATAACAGCCACTAGAAAATTGTTTACCATGACAGGAATTTCATATCCACTGATGTTGCTGGCTCAAATGGCAGCTGGGTCAATGCTTGCAACATGATAGTAATGTCCTAAGGAGGAGTGGGATCTCTGTATTGGGGGCCGAAACAGGAAATTTCCCTTTAAAAAGGCTTTGTAAATCTTCAATGAGGCTACTGAACAGTTGTTCTGGCCTACATAAAAACTAGAGATGTCTGCCAACTGCACTTTGATAGTTGAGTAGCTAGACCCTATGTGAAAACGTTCTGATAAACATTCAAAACTGGAAGAAATGGGAGCTGAAAAGGGGTCCAAACCACTGGATGATGCCCAAATAGAAAACCTTTTCCATCTGCTGTGGTACATCTTGGTAAAAGCATGTTTTTGAGAGGCTAATAAGATCTGAACAACCAACAAGGAAAGCCTTGCATCTCTGACTAATGTTAGAACTGGAGGAACCAAGCAGTTAAAATTCATGGTTTTCTGATCTGGGGGAGTCAGTCCAGACAAGTACAACACTATTTAGATACTGATCCAGCTTCCAGAGAGGATGTACTAGAAGAAACCATAGGAATGGGAACCATGTTTGCCGAGGCCAGAAAGGGGCAACAAGGATCACCTTGGCCTTGTACATTCTTGCTTTCTGTAACAACTTGTTCATTAGAGGTAATGTGGGAAAAGCATAAAATAGATCCGGGGGCCACTTGTGGACCACAGCATCCCTTAGGGACTATTCCTGTGGAGGGATCAGGGTAAAGTAACTCCTGCACTCGTGCTTTAAATGGACCACAAAAAGACTGCAGCCAGGTTGGCCCAAGCAACAGAAGAGCCAAGTTAGTCAATGTTGGATTAACAGACCACTAGGGAGACATTAGAATAGATCTGCTCAGACAGTTTGCCACACTGGGATAGGCACTGCTATCAGAAAGTGGTGTGAAGACATCACCCATTGCCAGACTCTCACGGCTTTGCAGCATAAGGGGTAAGAACAGGTTCCTCCTAATTTGTTGATGTACCAGTCTACAGACATGTCTTTCTGCTCATGAAACACACCTCTGGGAAGGCTGTCCTTAAAGGCCTGCAATGCAAGGAGTACCACTCTCATCTCCAGAATGTTGATGTGAAGATTGGTGTCATTATGTGACCATGTGCCTTGGACAGTCTTCCCTTCGTAATGCCCCCCCCAGAAGGGAAGCATCCATTGTCAGAACTGCCACTGGAGATTTATTTAGAATGGCTGTTCATCTATCACCGATGGAGACATTATCCACCAAGATATGTGCTGTCTGCAGATTTGAGTTTTATTTTGGCATGGAGTGGGTAGACCCTTTGGGACCATTGTACTGTTATAGTCCATTGGAGACCTCTCATGAAAAATAAGGGGAATGGGTCTATGAAGATCGTTGATGTCACAAGACCCAAACAGGTAACGGATCAACCTCGATGGTGGACACTATTGGTGAAGAACTTGAGTGGCAGTGAAATGAGAAGAAAAAACCTTGGACACTGGAAAACAGGCAATCGGTAAGGTTGTGTGCAGGTGGCATCCATAAATTCTGTCTGTTGAAAATGCATAAGCTGGCTCTTGGAGACACTGACTGTGTTGCCTAGGTCCTGCATCAGTTGTAGTAAGAGGTCCTGGTGGTGTGATGAGATTCTCAGTTCTGGTCACTAGCAGCCAATCATTGAGGCATGGGAAAACCTGGATCAATAGTAGGTGCAAGTGTGCTACCACTGCTCCCTGGGTGTTCACCAAAGGGCAGACGCTCTGAAGTGATAATGATTGGTTCCCAGTTGGAAATGGAGGAACCATCTTGAACACTTTTTCTATCTTTCCATAATAGTATGCATCCTTGAGGTCTACTAAGCACATCCAATTGTCCTACCTTAGTACAGTCAAAATGGTCCACAGTGTGACCATCCGGCATTTTATCTTCTTGACATACTGATTCAAATTACTCCAGTCCGTAATGGGTCTGAGGTCCCCTGTTTTCTTGAGTAGTAAAAACAAACAACCAGCAGTGTACTTCAGATTCTATATGGTCTACGAGGACTGGATGAATGACTCTTTCTAGCAGCTTGGAAAACTCTGCTGCACCAAATTCCCAATGACTGGGTGGAACATTGGGAACTTTTTTCGTCTGAAAGGAGGAAGGGAAAATGGCATAGTATAACATCTGGAGACTATGTTTAACACACATGAATCTGTGGTTATGTTTTGTCAGGCTTGTAGGTGCAAAGGTAAGCGTCCCCAACTGCCTCTAGGATGCAGCAGTCAGGCAACCTTTCAGGGATGTTGAAAGGGCTTTTTGGAGAATGGTTCTGAAAGCCCCAATTATGAGGTCCACCCCTGCCTCTGGGGCAATGCCCATTACTGTAACCTCCTCCCCTGCCATGATGAGGTCTATATCCATGAGTCTCCTGATAAGGGCTCTGACTTCCTGAACCACATCCTCTTTTCATTCCACTATTCCTAGAGTAGACTTTCTGGGGTGTGGAGAAGCTGAAGTCTACTGCAGAGAGAGCCTTACCATCCTGCTGACTCCTGGTGAGTGTCTCTAACTTTAGGTCTGAGCAGAGTGGACCCATCACAGGGAGCGGTGATGAAGGATGTCCTGAAGCTTTCGGCAAAGTCACAAAGGTGCATCCAAGCCTGCTAACACCTGCTGCCCTAGATGCACCATCAGCTGCATTTGACAGCAGAAGCATTGCTACATCAAATAAAATTGCAGGGTGGACAGCTAGGAATCCACTGTCTTCTGGACATCCACAGGTAGCACACCTGAGAGCGACTTGGAAATGTCCTTGGTCCAGTCTCTTTGAAATCTAGTGACATAAGTGATATTATTCAGATCCCTGAAAGCAAATGTCACTGAAGTGCAACTCCATATCCCAAATTGCCCCAGACTCTCTATTAGAGGGATGGACCAAAGAACTCTCTTCGGACAGTTTCTTTTTCATGGCTGCTGCTACAACCACTGCATCTACCAGAGGACCCCTGCTTCAATGTTTCTGGTCTGTAGGAGCAGACAGAATCCTATTGGCTTTTTGGGAATTGGCTCCAGTACATCAGAGTCATTCCATGCCCACTGAGCCATCAAAACAATGAGTGGATCAATGGGTGGTACCACCCAAGAGGAAGTTGAGGTGAACCCAAGGGCTTTCAGTAACACTGACTCATCAGGAGAAGGATTATCTGTGAACCATCCCCCTCTCTGTTTCATCAATTCCAGGATCTTGCCAAATGTGACATCTGCAGAGAGGGATCTTGGGGAATGGTCACCCTTCAAGTCAGTGTCTTCAGTAACAGATTCAGGAGAAGAGTCTAAGCTCTTACATTTACACATCTGTTTCTCATGAACTGTCAGAGGGGGAATGTCAAAAGGGCTCAGAATCAGAATGGGAGATAATATAACAGGTTGTCTGGGAAGCATGTGTGCCTAACTGTCCCTGTCTGCCACAAGGATGAGAATCTGTTCCAGGCTGGGGTTCAGACAGCACCTTTTCCCTCAGCATCAGCAGAACCTGATGGAAAGCCTCAAAGGCCGAGGAAGCTACTGGCTTACATGGCTCCCTCCTGTCCTCGGATACAAGGGAAACCTCAGAACCAATGGGTCTCAAACCCAAAGCTGATCCCAGTACAGAACTAGCTAGAGCTGAGGGGAAGAGAAATCTCTGACAGATTTGTGGCTGAACCCTCCCCAAGAGCCTCAATGCCAAAGCTTTGGATCGAGACTCTTCCAGATCCGAACACGTCAGACCCAAAAGTAATTGAGCTTTAGAAGACTGCATGGCAACACACAAATTAGAATTTAGTTTTGGAAAAGGTATGCTCACAATCACTAGCTGATACTGCAACTCACGAGGACAGTGCTCTGGAGCAATTAATGGATCAAGCTAAATTAAATGCAAACTATTCATCTCCAGTGTCTGTCTGTGGCAACACTGGATAATCATTTTCATTAACCTACAGCATCCTACTATTATAATCCTACTTTAAGTACTTAACAGTGTAAATCCACAATGGAACCAAAATGGCACCAGTGCACTGTAAACGGAGTTTAGAACATCAATACCAGTCACAGTAGCAGACGCCAAAAGAGGAGTTTATAAAAATATTTAATAGGCATAAAAAGAATATTTATACTTATATTTTATTGTTTTTATACTGAATAAATATTTAAAAACATCTTTCTGTATCTGGTGCCATGTCAGGTGTTGGTGTTCTGAACTCCTTTCCAGGGCAGTGGTGGGATTTTGGTTATTAGTTTGGATGCAGTGCACTAAGCCAAATTTTTTTGTGGTTATAGCCACAGTGTCCTAAGATATCTGGCTCTGTACTAACTCCACAGTTAAAATCTCTTAAGTGCATGATTAAAACTTTGGTGCAGTGTGAACATTTACTAATTTTTCACAAGGAATACATCTTTTAGAAAATATCACTACAGTTAAAACCGCTTTACTGACAACATATGAACTTGTATTAATACAAGTCATAGTCTTTTTTCTGACACATGCATGTATCCATCTTCTAATAACCCACTTTATCTTTAAAAGGATCATAACAATGCTGGTGCAAGGTTTCGAAGCCTGTTCTGTAGAGGACACTAGCTTATCACAGAACAGAAGTACTCTATCATTTAATGCAAAGAATCCTGGGGCAAACTGAAAGGCTGCTTTCATTCTATGATGTTGTTAGGGAGATGCGAGAAAAACAAAACACTCTGAAGAAAACCCATGTGGACATTGGAAAGATGCAGACTCCACAGAGAAGGCACTTGAGCCAAGCAACATACTAGGGAGCCTCTTGCTGTGAGTAACCCATAAATATGAGACCAAAACGTTGCCCAAGAACAGTGTTACACTCCACGTATTTATTGATAACAGGCTGCATACAGCAGCACGCTATAAGCACAAGTAGGTTCTCTACTTTTAGTAATTTCCTATGGTGCCAGCTATTTTGTGGACTATCTTCAATTTCCATGCGCGACAATACATCAGTGGAATCACAAGTCTGCAATGCCCATAACAAGCAACAAAATTAAGAGTGACATCATCAATTCTGGTCAAAGAACAGACAGGTTCCTTGCACTGCACCATTGTTAATATGTCCTTGGCACATAACCTCTATAATAAATAATCGAGTGGTTGATTTTGGGCACCTGCTGTGGAGGATCAAAAAAAAAAAAAAAATCCTTGTGGATTCAGTTGCTGAACAAAGTGAAGCACGACTACTGGCATTCTTCTCTCCTCCAGTCCTATGGAAGGAGCAGAAAATGGCTTTATCTTACAACACTGATGCCTATGGCTCCCAGGCAGTATTTTTTTCACAAATGAAGATGACCCAGCTAACAAGAAAGGCTATGAACCAGTCCTCTTAAGTTATAATCTTGGTCAGGTGGTAGGCCACATAAAACATTACCTGAACTTTCACTTGACATGACGGCACACACAAATCTCCTGCCCCCCTCCCCTGATCATGCAACTACTCTGTCTCTTGCTTGTTGCCTCAAATTTCTAAGTTACATCAGGCAAGAAAAAGGGGGCAGATTCAGACTTCAGGTTTACTGATGACAGAAATGTCAAGATCTTCTTTGCAGTATGGGATCTTATACTTCTGTTAGCTACTTGAGTACAGTTATGTAAACAGACGGTTTTGCTTTGTTTCCTTATCTGTGGGTGATACCTAGCTGTTTGTATTCTAAATGGCTGAGCACAACTGGTCAGCTGCACTCTCTCTCAGATCACACTGCATTTGTCTAGACACTGGGGGAATAATGTTTGTAGAAGATCATAGTGTATTTTAGAGTATCCCCTTTCCCCACTGTTTTCCATGTGAGGTCTTACCTCCTTCCAACAAGAGGGTGTAGGAGGAAATCCCTCCTGCAAAAACACTTCTATCCATTTTGTTTAGTTTAGACAGACTTCTTGATCAGCTGTGATCAAGCATTTGCAATTTGAACAATCATTCACAACAGAAGCATTGTTTTCCCTTTATTAAGGCTACGACAGCATGTGTGTATATGTTTTCTATGTACCTTCTGCAGCATTTTTATTAATCTGGAAAGGGAAGGTTGCTTTCAGGAGTACTCTGACATAAGCAGTTACCTCCCCATCTCCTGTCAACTGATCATTAGCTGCCATCAGTTCCTCTTCTCAATGACCAAGTCTACCACACATGCCTTAGTCTCCCCCCAAGTGTTACCCAACCAATGTCCAGTGCTGATGAGGAGATGAAGAATGTGGTGTAGCATAACACTGCTGTTTGGTAGTATGCCCTAACTGACCTCTGTCACAGCAGGCTTGCAAGCACCACCTATGCTGCCCTTGGGGAGGGAGGGGGGGGGGGCGCAAAAGCATTTATGCACATGTGCAACCTCCCAAATAAGCAGTTCACTGCTTATGCAGCACAGAGAGGGTCATTTTTAGGGAAAAGGATAAATGTAGTCCTTGAAAATAAAATGTTGATAGGTGTATTTAATCCAAGTTGTTTTTATGTGTCAGCTAATGAACAATTACACTAGACTGACTGTATATCTAAGCAATAAAAGTAGATTTTTCTTAAATTCTAATCTTCTAATCTGGCTGTCTATTTCACGACATCTGCCCTACAAAAATGCTCTTTTTGTGTTCTATTCTATCAATTCCTTAAAGTAATGCAGTTTTAACAAGAATGAAGTTTAAATCATCTGCAAATCAGTTACCTGCTACTGTGTGAACTTCCCCTAGAGCTGCTCCTGCCAGATTCATGCTGTGCATCGAGAAGTATTTTCTCCATGTCTCCATTGTAAATTGAAATGGAAGCTGGAACCTGCTCTTGTCCTCCATTCAGTGCTGCTCCACCATTGCCATTACTGCTGAAGTGCAGCTCAACCCATGATCCTGTTCAGAAAAGAAAAGTGTTCACATGGTGCAAACAGCCAAGCTTTTTAGATACTATTTAGACAGGGTAAGCATTCAGCAAATGTGTGTCAAATGCAGTATCAAGGTATTCTTTTCTTCAGCAATCTAGCTTTTCCTTTCCTAACATACACAATACCTGCAAACAAATATTTAGGGAAACTGAGTAAGCAATAGTTAACAATATATCTGTATAATAGATTGAAAAATAAACATTGTTAGTGTCAGATAAAAAGACATACTCAATAAGTACCTACTGTTCAAAACATTACTAGCAACTGTCACTTAGCCTCTCTCTAGTCATGACTCGCTTGCCCTTCTAGCTGTAACTTCCTTAAATGCTAACCATTTTCCTATACAACTAAAACATTACACTTAATTTACAGTACATACATTACCACATACTTAAATAGATCAAAAATAATACACCCACACTAAACTAAACAAGTAAAGTTGTTATTAGACAGAACAAAGAAAACATCACAAGTATAGTTTTTAACTATGTACAGTCACGGTATCAATAATTTTTTCTTCTTTTCTCTTTAGAAATCTTCCATATCTGGAATATTTAATGCCAGTGTCTGGATTTCAGTAATGTTGCCATTTCTACTCAGATCTGGCAGTATTGCGAATTTCAGGATAACATACCTCATCCTGTGCAATATCATGTACTCCTGAAGAATCCATACTTGGCTCAGAACCAAGCAAATTTTAGCATTCTGACTTTCGAACACCTGGATACATCTGTTGATTTGGTTACCTAGAGAGATGTCTGCTGTTTCTGTATTAGGCTTGTATATCTGTGCCTTTTATGAGTTAAGAT
Organism: Protopterus annectens; assembly: GCF_019279795.1. NCBI lineage: Eukaryota > Metazoa > Chordata > Ceratodontiformes > Protopteridae > Protopterus > Protopterus annectens. The sequence continues at coordinate 1,000,714,074 of NC_056748.1, forward strand.
CTAGGAGAATGTGAATGTCCTAAGATATTGCCTCACTCTTGCAAAATTTTTAACTAGCTAGATTAAAGACCCTGACTTATCCTTACTTTCCCTCCTTATCTTAAAGTAGAAAAAATATTTGCCAGCTTGTCTTTCTAGACCTGCTGTGTTGGTTTACTGTGACTGTGAATCTTTTGGGGGGGTAAAAAAAAAAATATATATATATATATATCTATATATACACATACGTACATATATATATATATATATATATACACATACATATATATATATATATATATATATATATATATATATATATATATTATACACACACACACACACACACACACACACATATATATATATATACACACACACATATATATATATATATATATATATATATATATATATATATATATATATATATATATATATATATACTCACTTCATATTTTTGAAAATTGATAATTTTAATATAGTTGTATTTATATGTTTTTTTGGCTATATATGTTATTGCTGTCTTTTTTTTTATGTGTAATCGTGTTGTGTTTATGTTCGCACATCAAGTTTGGAGAAATAATTTCGTTCAGCTATGTACGTTGTGGTAGGGTTTGAACAACAATAAAGGATGACCTTGACATTGATTGGCTCAACAGGTTTGAAGGTGAAAGATCAGAAGAGTATTTATTCTAGTCCTACAAAAGGCAATGGATTAATTTTCTAGTACTGACACTGCAATATAGCATAAAGAGGTCCCGCCTGTCTGAACTGGGGGTAGTTCAGGTGGATATAAAAGATTCCACAGCTCTCACTGAAGAGTATGGCAAGTCCTTCAGCAGAGTTGTTAAAATGACTTCCCATCTGTCAGAGCTGGTGGTAGCCCAGGTGGATTAAAAAAAAAAATTCCACAGCGCTTACTGAAAAGAGAAGGGATACTTTATTAACATAAAATCAACAATACTTCAGTATGTACACCAAAAATATAATACACAACAGACAATGAAAAACAGTAAGACAAGAAAAAAATGCAAAATATTTAGTGTACAAACTTCCCAATCCTTTTTGCCACATATATTTCAGTTTTCCCAATATGAGTAAACAAAATAATACTTCATCACATTAGAATAGCCAAAGCATCCAAGCAGTCCTTATCAAATGGTCATATTTCTCTCTATACATTCTCATTTGACATTCATAACAGCCAAACATTAACAATTTAAGTGATAGGACGTGCAACAATTGAATATTATACTGCATGAGAATTGTATTTTAATACATCTGTATTCTAGGACAGGACAATAAGACATGTTCAAGTGTTTCTTTCATGCTACATATGCTACATATCCATTCTGCTAAAACTTTATACCTCTTCTGCACTTTAACTGAAAGTTTTCCCAGCATAAGCCTCCATAAAAAACTTAAAAAAAACAAAAAACCCCCCCCAGAAAAATGTAAACACGAAACATCTTACATTTATATAAATGAAAACAAACCATCTCGATACAATTCCATTTGCAAACATTATACATTACAAGCCACGTTGACACAACTGTAGTTGCAAACCTTCTACATCACTTATCTATCCAGTCATTGTCAGTCAAACACTACATAGCTCATTCAAATCCTGCCTTCTTATCCAGGTTTTGTCAGTCAAACACTACACAGCTCATTCAAATCTTTCCTTCTTTTAAACCTTGTTCCTCCCCTGTACGTATTGTTCCCACAATTACTATTTTTTTCCTATTTAATTTGCTCCTACCTTTTTCTAAAGATCCCAATTCTAGTTGTTTTATCTCTGTTACTACACTCCCTACTTCTAGTACAGTTGGCTTAGACTTTGATTTCCACTAATTGCTTTTCTGGCAGCCACCATAATTAAACTCAGTAAGGCCTTACTATGTCTAGGCAATTTTGATTCTGTATTGTAGCTCAAAAAAATAATTTCCTCAGTTATACCAATTTGCTCACCCAGTATCTCTGACCAAGCAGTCTGCAGGGAATCCTTAAAGTCTGCCAACTTGTTACACTCACTGAAAATATATTTCCAGTTACCATCACACCTCCAATATTTGCTGTCTACCTGCAAAAAAATTTGTTGGTTGAAATCTCTTCCTTCTTTCTTGTATCATAACTTGTACAGCGACATCTAATTTTCATTATAGTCTATCATAATGAAAAAAAATCAATGATCTTTAGATTCTACAGTTTTCTGTTGCTAGACCTCCTATTTAAGTTTCCATAGTAATATTTTAGAAATGTGTTCCTGCATAATGGAACACAGTGTTGGTTTCCTTTTCCCTTTAAAAGCCTTTTACCAACATTCGTTATATTATTTATATTTTTCCCATAAAATCTTACCAATAACAATTTTCTGTACCCTGAATGCATAATGGAACACAGTGTTGGCTTCCTTTTCCCTTTAAAAGCCTTTTATCAACATTCGTTATATTATTTATATTTTTCCCATAAAATCTTACCAATAACAATTTTCTGTACCATGAAACTTTCTTAAAATTTTATGTTAATGCAAAGACGACAAGTATACAATAGGGTTAATTAGTCTAAAGCCTCCATCCATTTCACTACAATATGAAACATTAATTTTTATCATTTTTAACACAGAACCTCATACAAGTTAAAAAATATTTCTGATAGCAATTTTTCTGGAAAACATATACTTTAAAACTAAAAACCTCACAGAGGATTCAGCAAAACAATAAAACAACAAAACCACTTAAAAACCAAAGGAAGCCAAAACAGTCCGCCAATATTTTTAGCGCTTTCTGGCTGGCAACTCGGCACCATAAAAATCTACTGCCAATCATTAGTGGCCCGTATTTCCGCTGTGGAGACCCCTAACCGGGAAAAGTCGAAAAGACAAACAACAACATTCTTTAATCACAGAACTTCATCAGAAACACTTCCCATTTGAAATCACACACTTAAATATGTACATCAACTACAAATTTAATTAAACTATTAAATAATTCTGACATCACCTCCTGCTTACTGAAACCAGGTTAGCACAAAATTAATATTAAGATTTTCATTAATACCTGGAAAAACAACTCTGACAGCCAAAAAAAGCTGCCATTTCAATTCTCTTACTTCCAATAATTAACATTGCCTATAAATGTATTAATTTGCTCAAGTTCAATAAACTCAAATTTCCTAAAATCTTAACAAAGCAAACTATATTTAGCTAATACAATGGTTTCATCCTTTTTCTTGATGGCTGAACTGATACAGTCACTGGTAAATGTCTTTTTTCTATAAACTGTAAAATGAATACAAAAATGTTTCTGACCTAAGGTTACTTCAAGATCTAGAAAAGGTATGACCTTTCCCATACATCCAATGGTGAAACTAAGGACATCAATACTTTCCTTTAGATTCCGAATAAATATATCTCAATCTTCCAGTGTACCCTGCCATACAAAAAATATATAGTCGATAAATTGTTTGGACAAGGAAGTCTTTCGATAACCATCAATCTTAAACAAAATCTCCTTTTCCCACCAGCTAAGTAATATAGTACTGATTTTAATATGATCAAATTCAGTATATATACTAAAATAATGTCTTATAAAAAAATTAATACCTTTGCTAGTATACTGTACAAGGATTCTATAGCTAACGTTACCAAAAAAACTCTTGTTTCCTGAAAACTGATGCAAATATAATTCATTCAGGAAAACCCAGGAATATTTAATAAAAAAATCTGTACTCTGTGCAACAGGATTAAAGATCAAACCTAAATATTCTGATATATATATATATATATATATATATATTTCAGTTTTGGTCCTATGAGACGATACTATTGGTCAAAAGGGAAGGCCATTCTCATTTTTATGTAATTTGGGAATACCAAACATTTTACCAATCATTATCTTCTTTCGGCGGTTCCCGTTAGGGGTAGCCACAGCGGATCATCTGTTTCCATTTCTTCCTGTCCTCTGCATTTTGCACTGTCATACCAAACACCTGCATGTCCTCTCTCACCACATCCATAAACCTTATCTTAGGCCTTCCTCTTTTCCTCTTACCTGGTAGCTTCATCATTAGCATCTTTTTCCCAATATACTCAGCATCCCTCCTCAGGACATGTCCAAACCAACATAATCTTGCCTCTCTGGCTTTGTCTCCAAACCTTCCACCCTGGGCTGACCCACTAATATGCTTATTCCTAATGCTGTCCACCCTCGTCACACCCAGTGCAAATCTTAACATCTTTAACTCTGCCACATCCAGCTCAATCTCCTGCCTTTTTGTCAATGCCACTGTCTCCAACCCATAAAACATAGCTGGTCTCACTACACTCTTGTAGACCTTCCCTTTCACTCTTACTGGTACGCGTCTGTCACAAATCACTCATGACACTCTTCTCCACCCACTCCATCCTGCCTGTACTCTCTTCTTCACCTCTCTTCCACACTCAACATTACTCTGAACTATTGATCCCAAGTATTTAAACTCATCCAACTTTGCCACCTCTACTCCTTGCATCCTCACCATTCCTCTATCCTCTCTCTCATTCACACACATATATTCTGTCTTAGTCCTGCTGACCTTCATTCCTCTTCTCTCTAGAGCATATCTCCATCTCTCCAGGGTCTCCTCCACCTGTTCCCCACTCTCACTACAGATCACAATGACATCTCCAAACATCATAGTCCATGGGGACTCCTGTCTGATCTTGTCTGTCAACCTGCCCATCACCATTGCAAATAAGAAAGGGCTCAGAGCTGATCCTTGATGTAATCTCACCTCCACCTTAAACGCATCTGTCACTCCCACCGCAGACCTCACCGCTGTCACACTACCCTCGTACATATCCTGTACCACTCTTACATACTTCTCTGACACTCCCGACTTCCTCATACAATACCACAACTCCTCTATAGGCACCCTGTCATATGCTTTCTCTAAGTCTACAAAAACACAATGCAACTCCTTCTGACCTTCACTGTACTTCTCCATCAACAGTCTCAGAGAAAACATTGCATCTGTAGTGCTCTTTCCCGGCATGAAATCATACTGATCATTAATCATCATGTCCCTTCTTAACCTAGCTTCTGCTACTCTTTCCCATAACTTCATGCTGTGACTGATCAATTTAATCCCTCTGTAGTTACTACAGCTCTGCACATCACCCTTATTCTTAAAAATCAGTACCAAAACACTTTTTCGCCATTCCTCAGGCATCCTATCACTTTCCAAAATTTCATTAAACAATCTGGTTAAAAACTCCACTGCCATTTCACCTAAACACCTCCATGCTTCCACAGGTATGTCATCTGGACCAACAGCCTTTCCATTCTTCATCCTCTTCATAGCTATCCTTACTTCCTCCTTGCTAATCCATTGCACTTCATGATTCACTATCCCCACATCATCTAACCTTCTCTCCCTCTCATTCTCTTCATTCATCAACTCTTCAAAGTACTCTTTCCATCTGCTCAACACACTCTCCTCGCTTGTAAGTATGTTTCCCTTATTATCCTTTATCACCTTTACTAGCTCAGTCCCTCTGTCTAGCCAATCGGTACAGGTCCTTTTCTCCCTCCTTAGTGTCCAACCTTTCATACAACTCTTCATATGCCTTATCCTTAGCCTTTGCCACCTCTCTCTTTGCCATGCACCTCATCTCCACCTCTCTCTTTGCCATGCACCTTATCTCCTTATATTCCTGTCTACTTTCTTCATCTCTCCGACAATCCCACTTCTTCTTTGCCAACCTCTTTCTCTGTATACTGTCCTGTACTTCCTCATTCCACCACCATGTCTCCTTGTCGTCCTTCCTCTGTCCAGATGTCATACCAAGCACCTTTCTAGCCATCTCCCTTACTAGCTCTGCTGTAGCTACCCAGCTATTTGGTAATTCTTCACTGCCACCCAGTGCCTGTCTTAATTCTTCCCTGAAGTCCACCTCACAATTACTCTTTTTCAATTTCCACATTTGATCCTTGGTGCTGCTCTCACACTCCTCCTCCTCTTCTTGATCACCAATGTCATCTTACAAACCACCATCCTATGCTGCCTAACTACACTTTCCCCGGTCACCACTTTACAGTCTCTAATCTCCTTCAAACTGGCCCTCCTACATAAGATATAATCCACCTGTGTGCATCTTCCTCCACTCTTGTATGTCACCCTATGCTCCTCCCTCTTGTTAAAATACATATTCACCACAGCCATGTCCATCCTTTGCATTCCTTTAAACACCATACCTACCCATCACTTCCTCATCCCCTCTGTTCCCTTCACCAACATGCCCACTGAAATCTGCTCCAATCACCACACTCTCACCCTTGGGTACAGTCATCACCACTTCATCCAACTCATTCCAAAATTTTTCTTTCTCGTCCATTGCACACCCAACTTGTGGAGCATATGCACTAACAACATTCATCATTACACCATCAATTTCCAGCTTCATAAACATCACTCTATCCGACATTCTTTTTACCTCCAAAACACTCTTAGCATACTGTTCCTTCAGGATAACTCCTACACCATTTCTCCTCCCATCCACACCATGATAAAACAATTTGAACCCACCTCCGATACACCTAGCCTTACTCCCCTTCCATATGGTCTCTTGCACACACAATATACCAACCTTCCTTCTGTCCATCATATCGGATAGCTCTCTCCCTATACCAGTCATACTGCCAACATTCAAAGTTCTGACTCTTACTACCACAGTCCTAGCCTTTCTCCTCCCTTCCTGCCTTCGGCCATGCCTTCCACCTCTTCTCCTCTTTCGGCCAACAGTAGCCCAATTTCCACCAGCACCCTGTTGGCTAACAGTACTGGTGGCGGTCGTCGTTAACCCGGGCCTCGACTGATCCAGTATGTAAATATTTACTGGTGTCCGCATGAATCATTTGGCCAAGTTTTACGCCGGATACCCTTCCGGACGCAACCCTCCCCATTTATCCAGGCTTGGGACCGGCACAAAGAAATGCACTGGCTTGTGCACCCCCAGTGGCTGGGTTACCAAACATTTTTACCAGTACTAGGATATTTAACCAACATAAATTTGTATTCATCAGAATCAAGAAAATCCTGTTGTAACAGATCCAATAAACAATAATCAGTCCTCCTAAAATTTATTAATAATTCATATTCATTAAAAAAAATTGTAACAAGAAACATTTGCTAAATGCTCATTCAGTTTAGCAACATATTTATCTTCATTCATGACTACAATTCCTGTACCTTTATCTCCTTTCATAATACTGCTTTCAATACTCTTGCACTTAAAAATATTATCACCCCCTATAACAATCCTAGACCGCTTCGATCCTCTAACAAACTACTAATTCAGACTAGTAAAATTAATAACACAGCCGGTGACTCTCTCTTTGTAAACTCTGTAAGTAGACCCTGGAACTGTCTTCCAGCTGATATTACCTTACTTTCTACCTTAGGTCAATTTAAAACTAGACTCAACATTTGGCACTTAACTGGCTATGTCAATGTATCAAGCCTGGCTAACTCACTCTAGAATGTGTAAAAATATGTTAACCAGCTTACTGTGTAATTTAATTTAATCCTGATTTACGCTCGGGATTAACTCTAACCTGTGGAACTTGTTTAACTTGCTTACTTATGTAATCACTGTAAATAGTCTGCTTGTAATATGTAATGCTGGTATTATGTAATGCTGTATCTGCTTACCCTTGGAGCTTTTTTCCCTGGGCCTCCGCTGAAAATGGACATGCATCCAGTCGGACTATCCCGGTCAACAAATGTAAAATAAAATAAAATAAATAAAAATAATAAATATTTGCTTATTATTGCAAACATTAAAAAGAGCTTTCTTTTCTTCCTGAGACATACTAAACCATTTATAATCAGATTTTCCATCAAATAATAAACAAATATGTTATTTCACAGGTGTTTACAAAAACATCTAAGGTAGGAATCAACTGTGGATTAGAAGTACTTTTCTTTTTAAACACGTCTATCAGTTTTAATATTACAAAAATCATTTATGCAAATTTTAAATTAAGTTTGCATGCAAAAAACTTAGCAATTAAAACTTCAACTAAGTTTGCTCTTTGTGCAGAAATAAATTTCAGCCCTTTACTTAAAACATTCAGATGTGGTTAGAAAGTTTAAAGTTCCTAAAATTAAAAAGAGGACACACAATTTTGATATTATCACTACTGTCTCTTTTTAAAAACAATTATTTCCTCTGCCATGACCTCTTCCACCACCTGTTGATGCTTTGTTCTTTGCCCTGCTGCTTCCTCGAATTGGTGATAAAAAATTAGTAATACTGGCTTTGTTATTATTACTCACACAGTCAGTACTCTTGTCCATATATCAATGGCTTCATTAGCTCCCTTATTAACTTCTTCCGAGATGCTGTCTCTAGCAAAAGGTGGAAAATCTGTCAAAAAGCGTTTTCAGGGACAGGGTCTGTTGTGTTTGATGGCTGTCACTAAAAAGTTTACCTTCTTAGTCAGGAGATATGCTAGCTGCTTGGCAGATACCTTTTACAGCAGACAGATGGTCCTTGGTCCCTGTGGAGATCTCCTTAAAATTTATCATTTTTGTAAGGAAAAGTACTACTTTTCTGTTAAAAGTGTTATGGACTGTGGCTAGTACGTTTGACAGTCGGCACTAAGACATTAACCTCAGAATTTAACTCTTCTGTCAAAAGTTAAGACAGACTATTCAAAGCTCCACTAACTGCTTTTCAGACACCTTTTGCAACAAGGATACGAACCTGGGTTACAGTAACTTGATTATCTCCAGAGCCACAAGAAAAGTTAAATGGAGTGTTAGTCTTGTCTCCATGTTCCCCTTCACTTCAGCTGCTGATGGGTGACTCCACAATGGCCACCCAGACAGCACAGTGGTGCAGCGGTAGCATTGTCACCTCACAGCAAGAGGTTCCCTGGTTCAATTCTTGGCTGGAGTGCCTTCTGTGCAGAGTCTGCATGTCCTCCCTGCGTTTGTGTGTGTTTTCTCTGGGTACTCTGGTTTCTTCCCATGTTACAAAGATATGCACATGGAGCGTTTCTCCCTGGGCCTCCGCTGAAAACTGGCTTTGTTCCAAGTCGGACTTTCCCGGTAAACAAATTTTAAATAAAATAAAATAAAAATAAATAAATAAAAATATGTGGCTCAACACTTTCTGTTGGTCCCTCTGGTGCTGCTCCTTGGAAAGCCACTGGGAGGCAGGAATGTTCTGTGTGGTTGTTTAGCTGTCATTTTCAGCTAAGGGACAACCATTCTTACTGGCATCAGGGAAGGGACTGGGTGATGCTCCTTCCATAAGCTGTAAGTGGTCATCCATCAAGCTGCTATTTTTTGTGTGGGAAGTCTCCCAGGAAAAAGGAAACAAAATTAGACATTCAAACTTCCCTTAACATAGATAAGGAGGATTAGTAGGGTTTTGCTAAAGGATTATTTAAAGCCTTTCATTCTTTACAGGCAGAGTCTTCCCCCTCATTTCAAAAGGAAAAGATTTTTCCTCTCTCTCTTTCTCCTAGATTCTGATTCCCAGTCTGAGGAAGAGGATTTAGACTTTGTGTTTCTGTGACTGAAGTTATTCTTCAGATTCCCTTCCCAAAAAGTTGCCTTTTTCTGATACTAATTGCAGAATGAAGGATTTGTTTCAGTGGGAACAAAAAGAAATAACAGAATCCCAGCAAACATATTATGACTTGTTACAGGTAGATATTCCACATCCTGCAGCTGTTGCTCGTGTTGCCAGCCTTGAGGATGCTTTCATTGCAGTCAGCAATTTGCCTGTCAGCCAGCCATCTGCTCCTAGAAAGTCTGATGAATTATAACTGGTGCCCAAGTCCCATAAATTCTTTTTTTTTCTAAACCCAGGTTATCCTGTAGCAATTTCAACTGTCAAAATCATCTTCGAACATATGCCAGTTAGCCCTATTCCTTCTGAAAAGCTGGGAAAAACCTTTGATGGGTTTGGGAAGAAAGTCATAAGTACACAAGATTCACATAGTTTTAAATTTAAAGTTATTAAAATGGTAAATAGAAATCTGGGGGGGTGACATTACACTGAATACAGAGAGTATAGAGTACAAGCGGATCAATTATTTTCATGCAGATGCATACCCAGGACTTAATGAAACAGTGAGTATTAAACCTGTTCTAAAGTAGAAATCTCTTTGTATGTAATGACATTTCTGTATAATTAAAGTAATTAGGTTCATTTCAATATTAATTAACTTATTTATTATGGCTGTGTTTGATTAAGTTTTTACTTGTGATGTATAAAAGGATGAATGTATATTGCTGTTGTTGAAAGCTTGGAGAAAGTTATCTTGAAAGCTGTGGCATATTAAATTTGTTTTTACATAGTTCTGGACATTTTTTTCAGTTCCTTTTTGTTCATTCAAGAAAGTTTTACTTCTCCCCCTTATTCTTCAGAACAGTGAATTATCAGGCTTAGATGTCTTAATTTTTTTGCTGTCTTCCTCTGATAATATGAGAAAGTTAATTGCTGACCTCCCTTTTTTCAGGGCCTAAGGCATCTCTGAATTCATTACTATTCTCAGTGTCTCAGGTAGCCAAACATTCTCTAAAATGTTCTTATGACACCGCCGGTGCTGTTTCTAGAGCAGCTGCCACTAGGTCGATGATACGACTTGCTTTGTTGCATTCTCAGAATTTACCAGAGCACGTCAAAGCAGAGATGCTGAATGCTGTCCTGGACAACGAGGTGTTATCTGGTCCTTCCTCTGATGAAAGGGAAAGTTAATTCAGGGAAATTATCTATATTTTTTTAACCTCCTTGACAAATAATAGAAATTTTTTTTTCCAGTTCTAGTTCCTTTTTCAGGAAAATGAATATGTTTTCAGCAAAGCATAGGCAAGCAAACTGCATTCAAGAAACTTTTCTTCCAGTTCTACTTCCGTTTTCAGGAAAAGGAATATGCATTCTCAGCAAGGCACAGGCAAGCAAATTGCTTTTCTGAGAATCTTACAACTGGCAGTGGGAGTTAATTCCTCCTTTTTAAGGGATTCCTCTCCATCTATGCATCCATTCAATCAAGCCTCCCTGTTCTGTCATATTATAGAACAGATGCTGTCTCACAGAATTATAGAAACTGTTCCCACCAATCTAAAATGAAAAAATAAATATTCAAGAATCTTTCTGGTGCCAAAGAAAGATGGATCCTAGAGACCTCTCCCTGCCTTTCCTTTCTAAACCTTCTCATCAAAATCCCAAAGTTTAAAATGATCTCTCTACAGTCTCTGCTACCTCTTACTCCACCTCTGTTTTCTAGTACAGACGATGCTTATCACCACACTCCTGCTCTCAAAGATTTCAGACACGTTTTACATTTTTTCTGTGTCTGGTTTACATTCACAGTTTTCTACTTTGCCCTTCGGTTTGTCATCAGCTACAAGAATGTTTACAAAATGCCTGAATCCTTTAATACTCACTGAAGGTTGCAGGGCATTCACCCTTCTCCACATTTAGATGACTGGCTTTACAGTTTGTTTTACAACATGTCAAAAAATCTCAAGCTTCATTATAAAAACTTTTTTCTCAGCACTGGTTTTCAGGTGAACACAAGGTTGGTATTAGCTTTTTTTTTGGGGGGGGGGGTATGTCTAGTTGGGCTCACCCCGGGCACTTCAAGTCTAAGTATTACCCTGTCACTGCCCCCCCTAACCAACCCTTTAGTTCAGCCTGCAAACTTTTAGGAGTAGTATGCACACAGACTGACTTGCAGCTATAAAACATTATGACAAGCCTGTGTACTACGCTGTGTGGGCCCATCTCATAAAGAAATTATTCACAGATATTGGCATTTAGTTGCAGCAATAATACATTACAACTCTATGTACAGGGATGGACTTAGGTGAAATAGTGCCATAGGCACTGCCTACTCTTTCATCCCCCAAACACACACACACACACACACACACACACACACACACACACACACACACACACACACACACACACACACACACCTTCAAGTATACCTCTCAACTGTCCAAAGTTTTGCCTCATATATTTGGCTGCTTCTCATACAATTTATGTTTTTCTGGCAAATCACTGAGGACTGAAGTCACTAAATAATGGCAGATATTTCAGTTTCAGAGTTCACAGCCATCAGTAAATGCATGCCAACACAAAACCTGCCATTCTATCAACTTTCTAAGTTTATAAGAGCAATATTTAAAATCTGTCCCTATTTCTGGGCCATTGCACCCGCCCCCTTATTTTTGACTTTGTCCAGATTTCTTACGTTATGGGGTTGAGAGGTATGTCCCCCACTGCCCCCCTCCGTTTCCCCATATCTTGGGCTTCCCCACACTATATACATTGCTTTTTTCTTCCTTTTCTCAGATTGTGCCTTAACCCTAGATTTTTAAGAAGCTGTACCTTTATATATGCTCTAAAGTACATTTTATTTTTTTTTTTTAAACAGAACCTTTTCATTCAATGGTGGCCTGAACATGAGTTATGATTAAGGAAAGAAAGTTTTCCTTACATACTTTCAATACACCTTTTCTGACCAAGTACAGTAATAACCATTTAGAAAATAACTCAATTACGCCACAGACCCGAGAAGCCAAATGGTTATAGATGCTCTGGGATGCATTCTGTAGCATTTCCCAAACTTTACTGGTGGCTTAAACAAGTACGAAGAGTTTTATTTTTTTTTCCTAAGGAAAACTCAAGTTGTGCAAGGCAAGGTGACAAAATAGTGATTTGCAATAAACAAGCCAATTGTTTTGAAGATACACAGATCCTATCTTGGACTACTGCCTGCTTCCCACCCTCCACCCCCAAAAAAAAGAAAGAAAAAAAAAAAAAAAAAAAAAAAAAGACATTCACTGTCTTTGCATCCCTCTGGTATTAGACTGGGAAGAAAGCAGAGATTCAAATGGCCACCATCACATATACATAGCATGCCTTCTGCTTTTCACCCCACCCCACAAAGGCAACCACCTGATGTGTGATTGTGAGGAAGTGAAAAAATAACAACTACAGTAATGCATTCCTCTTTGTTGCTCCTAGACAGTATACTGTCCCCACAAAAAGGTATGGTAACCTTCTTTGTACACTTCTGAGGTCTATGAGAAAAGTAAAACTAAATAATGACCACACTGTCCCAGCCCAAACAAAAGCGATAATGACCTCTTGTGCAACTCCTCTAAGGTTTGACTGAAATGAAAATTAAAGTAGTAATCACCACACAATCCCTAAACCCCCATCACTTACAGCAGCTTTCTGTACACACACACATCTTAGCAGGGCTGGTTTTAGAATGGGTGTAGTTGAGAGCAGAAGCCACCATTAAGTCTACTTTAAAATCCATTTATAAAATCTTGTGAGTGGTGGTCTCCAGAATCCTAGAAGATCCAAGTGTCTGAATATTTTGCAATATATTTTATGCTTTACTTTTGAAATATAATTATCTGTTAACTGCATTTTTACTATAACCCAAGAGAGTACTGTAAGATTCCTGGCATTATTGGATGTGTGAACAGATAAAAAATAGTGATTTTTTACACACACACAAACAAGCACATACTACAGCAATACTAGTTTTGCACTGATGTCAGCAAACAGCAATACATTGTGCAACACTGGTACTGCCATACCGGATCAGTGACTGTTGTTTAGTAGTCAAATAACAGCAGGGTAAGTCACTTTTATTTACCTCATTGAGAATTAATGCATACCTGTCATTGTCCTTGATTTCACAGACTGTCCCCGATTTTGCCTCATAATTTTGCTTTGCCCCTTGTAAAAAGTTTGATTTACTGGTAAATAATTCAGGATTATATAGTCAGTAAATCTACAGATTAGAGTTTCATACTTCTTATTGTCCAAAAGTGCATGTTGATGGAGTATTAACTTTGTAAGTGAATTACAGTAATATTTAAAACATGTTCCTGCTTTCAAGCCTTTATTCTGCTGTTATTTCTGGCTTTGCGCAGAATTCTTGATCAAAAGTTGAGAGTTGTGGTGTCTGGTGTTCTGCCAATATTTATTAAACTCCCTGAAAGAGAAAGCCATCTCTGATGACTGGAAGCACCTGCTCTTCTTAAAACCCAGGGTAATCAGAAAATTAATACTTTTTTTCAACACATTTTCCCCAACCAGCAGCAGCTTTTGTGCAGCCCCCACACAGTCAAGGATGATTAAGGACCGCCTTACAGCCAGGGGTATTACAGACATTTAAAGCTGGCTATGCTGTTAGGTTTAGTGAACAGACTGTCCACCAGCAAGATTTAACTAAACCAGGGCCACTATGTCAGTCGTAAAATATTTAATAGAATTGTGAAGCCTGTTACTAGGCAAAACACTGTTACTATAACTATAACTAGAGATACCTTTGAATTTTAAAGGAGATACAAAGAAGAGTTATTACTACCTGCACGGTTTAAGTACACAAGAATGCTGTACTAGCTTTTGTTGATTTGACAGACATATTACAAAATATCAAGGTAAGATAACTTGCCGTGGTTGGGGGGGTCCTCAGCCATAGCAGAGTTCACTAGTGCCTAAAGCGGGCTATGGGTGAACATAGAAAAATTCTCTCTCATTTTCTTTCATAGGATTGTCTCCCTCATTTCCTCTCACAGGATGGTGGTTCTGGGATGTCTACTGTACACATCCCTCATGATGGCTTTTCATCCTCAGGACAAAATGGAATGTTATGAAGAGCAGTTTCTGATACTTTCAACCAGACTTTGGCATCTGCAGGGATTATCTCATAATTATAGGTTTCATGGCCTCTAATATGCTTATGATTCCCTTGGTCAGAATTCAAATCACTTTGGACCCAACACCAACAACCCCTTTAATTTCAGATTCCAATGTTGGGGTTGTGAAAAAGGGGGTTACTCTGGTGGGTGAATCAGTTGTCCCTCAACCCAGGTCTCCCTTTTCCCTTCCAGCCAACACTCAGTTTGTAACCACAAATGCATTAGACTTTGCTTGGGGAGCAAAACCCAAGGATGTGAAACTCCTGGGCCTTTGGAGCAAGAAGGACAAATTAAAAGCAAATAAATTCCAAAGAAATGGTGCTACAAGTGCTCCAAAAGAAAACCAGATAAAATGAAGGAGCACAACGTTGCGAGTCCACAGTACTATTTTAATATTAAAAATAATAAACCAAAGTTGCTAAGCGCTTTCATCAACTAGTATGACTTCTTCAGAACAAGAAGTCATACTAGTTGATGAAAGCGCTTAACTTTGGTTTATTATTTTTAATATTAAAATAGTACTGTGGACTCGCAACGTCGTGCTCCTTTATTTTAAAAGCAAATAAATGTCAAAGAAAAGACGGTTCTAATTACTCTCAAATCTCTAAACCATCTTTTGACTCCAGGCCCTCTGCTAGTAATTACAGATACCACCATAGTGATGTGGTATATAAAAAGGGGGGAAACTAGGTTCTACTCCCTTTGCAGATTAGCCATGATAACCTTGCAACTACAGACTCAGCATAATCTGTCCCTCCAGGCTACCAATATGCCATCTAATCAAAACATTATTGCAGAAAAACTGAACTAGACGAGGACAGACCCTCACTGAGGATCATCCCCATTTGTGGGGAACACCTCATGCAAACCCATTTGCCTACAGTCACAACAGATAGTTGAAGACAATCTGTTCCAGGACTCCTTACACATAGGCCTGGAAGACAGATGCATTTACATCCCCAATGGATAGGAATATTCCTGTACACTTTCCTCTGAAAAAAATGGGTTCTTCTAAAGATTAAGAAGGTTTCTCCAAAGATCACTGTTACAACTCCCTTTTGGGGTAGAAAACAGTAGATGTCCTTCTTTATCTATGTAACAGTATTCTTAACCTTAGGGAATCTCCCCTGTCAAGGCCAGCCCAACGCCTGGCAAGTAAAGCAAAGCCTTTGGCTCCTGCATGCACCGTATGCCACACATATGCTCCCCGTACAGGACGTAGGGTATAAAGGTGATGTATGGAAGCAGTTACCCAGAACATCTTTGCCGCAAGTCCAAACTCCAGTATTGATGAAATAGGTCTGAATTGCCCTTTGGTGTGCTGAATACCTAGCCATCAGATAAGTGCCCTGTTTGGGTCTTTTTACTGTTGGTCTTGTTTTCCTTTGGTTACTTCTAGTTCATGTCATCCAAGAAGGGAAAATGTCAGTTTCAGAGGTAGATTCCCCATAAGGATCACCATGAACAGCATCTCTTGTTTGGGTGCTTCCCAAGACCATACTTTGCGTAGTACTTGTAAGGCGTTTGTGTCAAAGACTCTTAGAAGCCAGTTGTCTTCCCTAGTCATCTATCTCAAGAATCAGAGGCAATTAGCCCAGGGTAGCATGGCGGAATCAATTAACCCCATGGTACTCCCATTAAGCAAGAAGGTAGCCAAGAAATCTCATCCTGACTCTGTCTGTCAAGCCTTCACTGGACGTCTCTCTAGAAGAAGGCGATAGCTCTGTAGGCCATCCAGTGTCAACTTTGGATTTCTCTGCCACAACCCCGGAGGCCGGCATGGAGCTGTCTTTTCACACGTCCTCTGATGCTCTGGAGGAGCCTGCTCTGGACAAAGGGGAACCATGGTTGATTATCTTGGAGGGCTCTAGATGGAATCTGCAGACTCTGCTCAGAGAAGAGATTCCAGGCATACTTACTGAATACCATCAGGGTTTGGAAACTCCAGTGCTTGTTAGGGCTGACTTCTTTTCCAAGAAAAAAAACCCAGAAGACTAAATATTCTTCTGTACGTTCCAGGGACCTCAGAATGGCAAGAATTTACTCAGGGCCTGTTTAATGCTTTAATGGCCCTGAAACCTCCCCAAGGGGGTTTCTGTGCCTACCCCCGACTTCAACTCCTTCTAAAAGGCCTAGGGAACAGGATTACTCAGATGAGGATTCAGAGTCTGATGAAGGCTCTTTATTTTACTCTTTCCAGATGCCTTCTCCTTTGGTTTATGGCTCTGATGAACAGCAGTCCATTAACCCTGAGTATTCTTTTGAGGAGTTGTCTTTTGGGGACTTGGTAGCCAGAATGGTGGAATACTTTAAGTGAGAATATTCTCAGGTATCCAGCAGGTATCCTGAGTTCTTCACGTGGATATTCCTAAGCCTTCCGCAGTGCCTCCTGTATTGGTGGCTTTGGACACCTTTACAACTGCCTCTAAGACTCCTGATTCTCAGTCCCTTGCTCCAAAGAAACCTGCCAGGTTCTATAAGGTTCCTGAGGATTGTTAATCCAGGATCATGTGCATCTGGGCTACAGGATTCAGACAGTGCCAATGTTGGCCTCTCTTCCACCTCTAAGGATTTTGTCCTTCTTTGGGCCGTGGGATTCATGGCCTCTTCTATTCTAATGCTCCATCTTGCCAGACTGCATATGTGGAAGCTTCAGTGGTACCTCAAATCAGTTTGGCTTCAGCACTGCCACCCTTTGGATTTCAGAGTGCCTCTCTTTCCTTGTCTCAAAAGGAAATTTGATTGGTGGATTTAGCTACTTATTCTCAACCCAGACCTGCCCTTTTAGCCTCCAGTTCCTTCAAGAATTGTTCACCGATGCCTATGATATGAGTGGGGAGCTTCCTGTGGTCACCTGAAAGTTCAAGGTCTCTGCACCCCCCACAATCAGAAGTCAGATCACATTAACATCAAAAAGTTCAGAGCTCTGATTCTGGCCCTTCAGGCTTTTCACCCCATGCTGTCTCCAGGCCCTCTGAAGATTTACACAAACACCACCACAGTGACGTGGTATGTCGACAAGCAGGGGTGCACAAAGTCTTATCCTCTTCACAGGCTGGCTCTTCAGACCTGGGATTCAGCCATCAGTTATCATCAATTACCTCTTCAGGCAGTGTATATTCCTTCAGAACACAATCTAGTGGCAGACTCTTTGAGTAGATCCAAAACACAGGCTCACAGATGGATGCTTCAGAAACATGTTTCTGGATATAGTGCATCGGTTGGGTATTCCTCAAGTAGCTCTTTTTGCCTCCGCTCTGAACAGGCAGCACCCCCTTTTGTGTTCCAGAGTGCCATGCCATCTGGTGTGGAAGACAGATGCTTTTTCTTTGTCTTGGAAACAGATATTTCTGTATGCCTTCCCACCCCTTCCTGTACTTCCAAGAGTCCTGCAGAAGATTCATCTGGACACCCCAGAAATCTTGCTAGTGACTCCCTTTTGACCAAGACAACACTGGTTCCCCCTATTAATGCATCTGGCGAGCTGAAATCACCACAAGTTACCTCACCAGTTGGACCACCTCAAGTAGGACAAGGGGTCACTCATCCATCCTCACTTGTCCACTCTTCACCTGACACTGTAGATGATAGGGTTTTGATCCCTTTTAAGAACCTCTTTTCTGGAGGACGTGGTCAGAGTTTTACAGGAGGCAAGACAACTTGCAACCATAAAGTCTTACATGTCCAAATGGAAAAAAAGATTCAGTCCGATGCCATGCTCATAGCCAGGACCCTTTTTAAATGAGGATCCCTCTGGTCCTCTCCTATTTGTGTGAATTGCTCCTCTCCTATTTGTGTGAATTGCTCCTATCTGGCTTGGACTATTTTCCTGTAAAGGCCCATTTATCACCAGTCTGCCCTGCTCTGGCTTCTTGTTTTGAGGTTAAACAGTTTCTTAATGGTGTCCTGCATCTTAGGCCCCCAAGGAAGCCTATTCCTCCTCCTTGAGGCCTTAATTTCATTTTAGAAAAATTGACCCAGGTTCCTTTTGAACCTGCAGTTTCAGCTTCTTTGAAACACTGTACCTGGAATACAGCAGTCTTGCTTGCTCTAACCACTATTTGGTGGGTTACTGAGCTTTAGGACCTATGACCATTCCTCTTTTCTTGTTTTTTCACAGAGATAAGAGTGTGTCTCTTCATACAAATCCTACTTTCATGCTAAGGTTGTTAACGAGTTGTCCTTAAATCAGGCAGTACAACTCCCTTCATTTTTTTGCTTCTTCACAGTCTGCTAGTGAGAAGGTTTTGCATATCTTGGATTTGCACAGACAGCTCAGGTATTATATGGATAAAACGAAGACCATAAGTTTGACCAGCTTTTTATTTCTTTTCATCTCATGACTCTGGGTTTAGCTGTTTCAAAGCAAACCATCTCCTCTTGGATAATTAAAGCCATTTCCTTTTGTTAGACTTTTCATGACAAGTGTCTGTCTACTTCAGTTAAAGCTCATTCCACTCAGACTGTTGCTTCTTCTGGTGCTTTCTTCAAAGGTTTGGACACTAATTCCATCCCTGAAGCTGCTACTTGGCACTCAGTGCATACCTTTACTAAGCATTATAAACTGGACATGGTTTCTAGAGCCAGAGTAAGTTTTGCTAGGGCTATCCTGCATGGGTTTGTTGAGGACTTTTCCCAGCCTTCCATCTCCCTTTCCTTTTTCTGAGCTTTTGTACTTTCCCTAAGGTGAAGAATACTGCAACAGTGATACAGAAGGACATGTTGCAGTTATGTAAAAATATAAATCATAACAGTACAGGTCCTTCTCTTCACTGTTGCAGTATTCTGTCTCTCCCTCCATCTCCCATTTTTCCTTTGGGTTTTCATTTTACTACCCTCCTGGCTAAAGATCCCAATTTTCCTTCTGCATTTTCTCCATATGGATGTGCATAGCCTCCTTTTTGTCCTATGGAGACTGTTCTCTACTGGGGCAGCTCGGTTCCGAGTAACTTTGTCCGTATATCACCTTTACGCCCTAATTCCTGTGTGGGGCAGCATACGTGTGATGTATGGTATATACAAGATCTAACGGCTTTGGTATACTGGACAGACATTGGGCTATCCTTGGCAGGAGATCCGTAAGATCAAGAATACTACAACAGTGAACAGAAGGACATCTGTGATGGTAAGATTGTACACAATTGTACTTTCTTTCTTCTTTTCACAATGGCTAAGGGCAATTACTACAAGCTTCCTCACAGAATGGACTTGCATCCCAGCCTTCAACTTCTTCAACCGACTACCTGGATGATAGAATTTTAGTTCCCTTTTTCTGAGGTCTTGCAACAGGTATTAAGGAAAGCAAAGAAATCTGTTACTAGAAAGTCATACGTGGGTAGGTGGAAAAAATTTTCTAGTTGGTGCTTAGACTAGAACCAGGATCATTTTAAGGCTCAGTCTCTTTTGATTTTACAGCATTTCTGTGAGTTATTATCCTCTGGCCTTTCTTACTCTTCTGTCAAGAATCACCTCTCAGCCATCTCTTCTCGTCTACCCTTATTCCCCCACTCTACAAGTGAAACAGGTTTTGAAAGGGGTTTTACATATTAGATCTACTGTAAGGCATATGGCTCCTTCTTGGGATATTAATTTTGTATTGGAAAAAAATAACACTGTTTTCTTTTGAACCTGTTTACAAGGTCGACTTGAAGTTCACATTTTGGAAAACAGTGTTACTCATTGCTCTGATGTCTGCAAGAAGACCATCTTGAGTTACAAGCACTTACGGCGAGTCATCCCCATCTCATTTTTCACAAAAATAGGGTAACGTTTAAAACAAATTCTGCACACTCTTGGGTATCCACAGGCAACTCAGATGCTACACCGACTGGTAAAAATTTCTATGAATTCTGATCAGCTATTTCCAATGAATGTAAGGAAAAGGGGCAATCAATGTCAGAACAGAATTTCTAAAAATGGTTGTTTCATCCTAATTCTCTTTGTTCTTCTCACCAGAGCAAGACACTTCCAGGCAAAGTCAGGGCCTATTCTACCAAGGCTCTGTCAACATCTATGGCTTTTTGAAAGGGGTGGACTATAGAAATATACTAGAGGGCAGAGGCAGCGACTTGTACACACCTTTGCTAAGCACTACAAACTGAATTCCTTTTCTAGGTCCAGGGCAGGCTTTGCTACGACTACTATCCTCGGGCTCCTGGACTCTTCTGATCCTTCTTCCTCCTCCCTTTCTTTCTAAGCTCTGGTAATCCTCCAATATAGCTTAAGGTTACTGCAACAGAGATCTAATAATGAACAGAGAACAGCTGTGCAAGTAAACTTACAGTAACAGATGTTCGAATAGATCACTGTTGCAGAAGTCGCACCATCCCTATACCCCCTCTTTTTCGCTAAATTTATGCCAGGGTATGAGAATTTTATTAGTACTCTTCCTATCTGGCAGGGATCTAGCCTCCTTCTTCTGAAACAAGAAAGCTCTTAAGATTCTGGCACCACAGACACTGATCTCATAATGCTTTCCTCAAGCTGTACCGTGTACAGGGTCGATGGAAGGTGCTTTGGAAGTTGGCCTGCGGGTCTAGTCCTTGGTGAGATGTCCCTTGTAGCTTAGGCTAAAGCAACAGTGATCTATTTGAACATTACAGTTATGGCATGTCTACTTACTCAGCTGTATTTTCCAGTTTCTGCTGAAGGGCAGGATGAAGCAGTTAGCATAAAGTTGCTACTGTCTTCAACAATATTTCTAGGGCTGATGAGACCCACAAATGTTGCCTTAAGAACTTGTATCATTTACCAGTTGTAACTGAAATACTGCATACTGCAAAGGAGATAAAGGACCCAGATGCTGGATATTTAGAAAAGGGAAGGAGCAAATATAGAAATAAATGTAATTTGTAAGAACAATACATGTACAATAATATTCAGAAGGAGAAGTGAAATTTAAGGGAAGGCAGGGATTGAGCAATTTATTTAACGTTGGAGTGAAAGAAATTCATTAAAACATATGTATACTACATGAAAATAAATGAAATTATTTTGTTTTCTTTTCTACTACTATGTATGTAGTTATGCCACTTTTTAAAAATGTCATGTTTAATAAACATGTTTAAAAAATTTTGTATCTACCCAAGGATATACTGAAAATATATACAGCTTAGAATGGAGGTCCTCCAACTTGATTGCAAACCCATGGACTGCATCAAGCAAAGGAAAATCTAGCACTTGGCATGGTAACTACTACCTCCTCAAGAGTTTGAAGTGTAGAAATACCTTTTTTCATGCACCTGTTTAAGTCTTTGGGATCTGAACTTTTTCCTGCTTCATGACTGTACCCGTGCAATCCTTGGTTCTCACTGTTTGGCTAACTTTTTGCACAAATGATATTCTTAAGAGCACAAATTACAGGTCAGGTGAAATTTAAGTGATAATCAGTCTGCAAACACAAAAGCATTCAAGCACATCAGTGCATTTTTTAATGTAACATCTGTAGCCTGCACAACACACACTGTACTTTGTGACTTTGTTTTTGAACTTAAAATGAAGCACTAATCAGAGACATTCTTATTACACACAGCAAATTTATCAATAAAATAATGTTCTTGAGAACACTACACTTGAATCTACACTTAACATTCAACATTACACCGTCCCTGTGCTGTATTATATTGGTACCATTCAGTCAATTGTGCTAAAGGCCTCTAACATTGTGCCATTCTGTCTTCAATGCTAAAACAGACGGATTACTCTGTGAGGTGCACTCTTTCTACATACGGCTGCAGAAACCAGTGTTTCCAGTCCAATATCTCCAGTTGATCAGATACATTTTTGCTGAGAGACAGACGTACCATTTCCCATGAACAGACCTGGCATAAAAACAAGTTTGGGATAATTGCATATTCCAAGATGCTGGAATGCTGGCTGTCTACAGATGAACTTTTGAACAGTTTTTAGTTACTTCAGTGTTCGTACTCTAAACACTTTTTTTCTCTCTCTCTCTCTTTTTTAAATATTCCTTCCATCCTCCCTGTTTCATTCATTCTAGCCGTCCCAAGGCCTCCACCTTCTGCCAGGTCTACCCACTCCTCTTTTCTTCTCTGGACTTCACTGAGTGAAGTGAGGCCAGTGTGGAGTGGTGTCAGCAACTGCTTCTTCCAACGAGGAGGGTTATTACGACCTACCCTTATTCTCCCATTCCTACTTTCGTCTGCAATATCCATAGGCTACTCCCCTCCATGGAGCACGCCTCCCCTCAGAGAGCATCTTTAACAAACACCCCCCCCCCCAATAATGGGCACACCTATTCCTGTCTGCCACAGCCTTAGGTGCCTAAGCCACAAACTGAACCAGAGTTGCCTGGGCCATAGTCTATGCTTATTCCCTCTATGGCACTACTCTAGCTACCCTCGAGTACTTATCATTTGCTTTACTTTTGAGTTATTTATTTCTGCATAACTGGTAAAACTTCACATTTCTGGAAGCACTAAAGATCATAGGTATTACCTAATTACTTGCCTTTGTTTGGTGCTCCTTTAGTTGCTATAAAACAAGTACCAAGTCTCTGGTTATTGTTTTTTTTTTTTGCAGTCTACTTCTTACAGCTGCTGCTGTATATCTTACATTTTGAATACGCTGGTACACTGTTGCAGTCCTTGCCAATAGTACTCACCTCCATGCATGTGGTCCCAATTTGTCATGCAGAAGATGCTACTATGAGGGGCACACTGGGGATGTTTTTTTGGGCGCCCTTAGAGATGTTCTGATGCAGCCGGGTTACCAAATTGTGCAGGAGTTAAAAGTTATTTTGTTTCCATCATAGTGGCGTGTTTGCTTGCATTTCCAAAACGTTGAATAACTTTGGATTTTATTCAGATCACTGGAAATTTGTCTTAAAGCATTTTGCATGGACCTAGTCATTTGGAAATTATCACTTTCCATCTTGCCTTTCAGTCTGGTACTACTGTTTATTTCTACATTTGTTGGTATTGTTCTCAGAGCTCTTGTATTTTAAATAACCATATATAACCTTTATAATTCTCATTTTTTTTAACTGCTTATATATTTTTTCACCCTGACAAGTGTAAGGTGCTTAGCATTTAAGCACTGCAGTAAATCTATGGTTGAAGTTGCCATAAGGAGCCCACAGCCATGCATGACAGTATTTCCAGCATACCGGCTCTTCTGAATTCCATAAATAGATAAAAGAATATTCCTGAGTGCAAAGGTAGTATATGATGCAACAAACCTACTGACTGGCATGACAAGTCTTCTGGGGGGCTCATGTTTATTTATTTGACATTTGATTACCAGGAAAGTCTGACTGAGTTGGTGCCCTTTTTCACTGGAGGCCCAGGGAGAAAAGCCCCAAAGTATTACAAAAACATTTTAAGAAAAACAGTTTTACAATTTTCAAAAATAATACAAACACATCTACGGTTTATATAATTATATCAAATTAGCCATGATGTGAAAACATTACAAGATGTATCTATTTTTAGCCAATGATTTATTTACAGAAATGTTTTCCAGTTTATAGAGAAATTAAAATGCAAGTTAGTATAATACCAACAGGAATTGCAATATGAAGTGAGATAAAAAAACAGGGTTATGGCATATTTGGAGAAAATTGGAGAGAGAAAGTGACTGAAGTAAAGAAAAGAGTGAGGAAGGGAGAGTAAGGAGATGTAAGGTATGCATAGGTACTTACTCATATTTATTGATAGAGTACCCTAGGTTTGAGCAAGAACAGAGCCAGATTTAGGCTACAGACTGACTTGGGTATATTTTAGAGTATCATGGTCTTTCCTCTGTGGAGGGAAAATGCCTTATTTGCAAATATTTACAGAAGTCCCTTTCAGGAACCTGAAATTTCTCCCTAGCTGCAAACAATTTAAGGCTTCCTTTCTATAAATCACTGATAACAGCAGTTGATTAATTGGAATATTTTGGTATATCAGGAAGTAAACCTTGGACAGTAGTTGCAAAATGACAAGGCCATGGATAGTCTTCAGGATTATCCTCAGCACTATTCTGCCATATTGAGTGAGGCTGACATTTTCCTTCTTTGTATTTTCATTCTACCATGGGCCCTAAAAGAGCCCTTTCATTCCAAGTCCCCCTCTAGTTTCTTCCAGGGAACCAATAAGAGTTGTTCAGCCACACTCCCCACACTGAAGCTTAGATGCCAGTAAGTACAATTCCAAGCCAGGCAATCCTAATCCTTTCCTCAACTATCTGAAAAGTAACTTACCAGTTTTGTTCTCTGCAGCTACCAGACATTATTTAAACATAATATCCACCCATTTCTGCAATCTATCTATTCTGGTCCCCATGGCAATGCCAAACAATGTACAGCAATTTTGGAAACCAACATTTTATAACTGTCCCTGCTCTATCAACAGTGACAGACATCCACAGCACAATGTGATCCACTAATATCTGAATCAAGAACTAAGGTACTCCATATTACTGTGTAAGTATGACTCCCAGGTATTTAAACACTGAAGTGAGCCATCTAAAGTTAAATCTCTATAGTGTAAATCTTAACTTCCCCAATGCAGGAAGTAGTTTCAACTCACAGTACTGAAGGCCTTTTCAGCATCTAGAGTTAAATATCAGGTTTGTGTGGACCGAGTTCTCCACTTTTTCAGTTAGAAGGAAAGTCGTTTGTATATTAATCTGCACAATTGCAGCCTTTGAACGCAGACTCCAATAAAGATTTTCTGATCCACATTCAACAATGAGACAGGCTATCAGTGGCATCATACTATCCTGAGGACGTAGCTTGTTTCAAGGTAAGCTGAACTCTATCACTGTCCCATACATCCCAAGGTGCCATCACTCATAAACCTTCAGTCCCTTTACAGAGATTCCAGCTGTATTTGACCTAATCTATTCAACCACATTGACAAGTTACGTTTTAGATACAGCAGCCTAAAAGGTCAGTTAGGGATATTCCAGCTTTAAGAATCATACAAGTGAATCAGATATATAAAATATTTGGCTTTCCACTGCTTGTTAGATTATTTGTTCATCCTTTTGGCTGAAGCTTGGTACTCTTCACCAAAACTGTTACTGTTCCAAAATGACAGACAAGAAAAGTGACAGCTGAATGACCAAAACACCTGGTGCTGTACTTTGTTCAGGCTGGGGTTATATTCTGCACTTCCTTACCAAAAATATACTCCGTACACAAAAACAATTAATTAAATTATCAGGCACTTGTCATAATGACAGTGTCTGAAACCCTACCCAAACATTTACCTTAATGTGAACATGAAACATTACAGAAAAGTTGGAAACATACCTCTCAACCTCTTAGCTTAAGAAATCTGGACAAAACCAAAAATAATGGAGGGACAAAGGCCCAAAATCATGACAAATTTTAAATATTACTCATAAACTACAAAGTGAACAACAGGTTTTGCATCAACATGCATTTTCTGAAAGATATCATGTCTGAAACCCAAATGTCTGTTATTATTTAGTGACTTTAATCGTTAATGATTTACTAGAAAACCAAAAAAATTACTAGGCACAGACCAAAAATATGAAGCAAAAATCTGAACAGTCTGTGAAGATCTGGACAGTTAAGAGGTACGGTTGGCAATGAACAAAATGCTAACACTGGGAAAGACTGTACTGCACAAAGTACATGTTTTCTTATGAATACTTACTAGGTCTGATTCAATACCATATTTGTTTTAAGTACTTAAGGATGTTAATATTTTAGCCATTTTTATACTTTAACACAAATTTGACACAGCTAACCAAATTCACTGTAATACCTAGATATGCAGTCACTATGGTACTTATTGAGGCAGATTTAATTACATTTATTCTTCCCCAATTCAAAAGGGTAATTTGCATCAGTAAGCAACAGCCTCTTAGCACCACTTCTGACAGAACTGTCACTACATTTTGGTTCCAAATAGATAGAATCTGTTTTACTAAAAATGCATGCCGTCAGTCTGCAACAATAAGCTCAGGGCATCTAATATACTAGAATCTCCTTAACATGGTCAGCATGCACTGATGACTAAATGGACCAACATTTGCTTCATGAAAGAAGCACTTAAAACTTAGTGTCCCAACAATAATAAGAGAAAAGATGTTCTGAATTCTCTTCTAACCTTGCTTCCCAACCCATGTGAATCTTAGTGATGACCTACTAACCACATGGAAATAATATGTTGTTTTAGTGATGACCTAACAAAAGATTGTTCAGCTGAGCTAACCAAACAGTGCTTTACAGACACTTCATTTTAACTTCTTACATCATCTAAAGGAGTTTAATGGCCGCGGTGGTGCAGCAGTTAGCATTGTTGCCTCACAGCAAGAGGTTCTCCTGTTCGATTCTCGGCTGGAGCACCTTCTGTGTGGAGTCTGGATGTCCTCTCCATGGTCAAGTGACGTTAAAGACATGCAGGTAGGTGCGTGAATGGGTGTGCCTTCCATGAAAGTTGGGCATTGGGCTGGCACCTTGGCACTGTAAAAATCCACTGCCAATCATTAGCGGACCGGAGTTCCGTTGTGGCGACCCCTAACCGGGAAAAGCCGAAAGACATTACATCATCTAAAGGAGTTCATAACCTAAGACTTAAACATTAAGGGGGTGTATGCCATGCAGCACCTTCAGTAACCTTTGACTAAATCAGTCACTGCTAAGAAGAAATGTTGTCAAGGCCAATGGACTGGGTATGGTAAAAATCACTCATCAATTCTGCACTTAAAAATTAAGAAACAGGAAACTCCTTTTAGCTCAAATCAGTGAATTTTATGGAGTCAAGGAGTATTACTATTAAAAATTATCTAGCTGTGTTAAATGTAGTTTTTTATTGTCAACGTTTTAAATATATGGAAGAATCTGTAGCCAGTTGTTAAATTTTCTCATTTTTTTTTTTTGTGGAACACATTTGTTATACCTTTATTATTAGGCAAACAAGACCATTATGTTTTAGGTTATGAACACTTTGAATGGGAAATGGAGTAGATGACTTCATAAACAGTTTGAGTAGGAAATGGGGTTACTTACTTCATGATAAGTCAGTTATTTATACACAAGTCTTGTGGACAATATCTTATTTCAGCATTATTTAATTTCACAGTACTGCAAGTCACCTAATGTAGTTCTGTTGCCAAGAAACATTGCTGTCCAAACTATAAAACCATAATCTCAATAGGTAAGTTAAAATCAGATGCCTCATCATAATCATTCCTCAGGCAGATGCCTTAGGGTACCAGTTCTAAAGAATCGGTCAGCTTGTGTTTCATACACTTAAAACCTTTAGGCATACAACTGGCACTCAAACAGTGTACTAACTCTGCAGCACTGCTATGTACCACATACATAGTTGATTACATAAAGTATTTCATTTATACCTGGCTTTCCATGGACTCACCCTTCACTCTTTTTTTAGTCTAAGAGGAGGAAACAGCAATCTTTAAGCATACAATTAGGATGTTTATGCTTAACTCTGATTTCCAACAGCATACATTTTTACAAATAAAATACAAAACTTTTTGGCATGTTAAACTCATTCCCTCATCTGCTTGCTGAAGAAGTATTCACTAAATGAAAGTACCCATCTATGAAAAACAAAAACAAGACATGATGCTTTTGCCAGAACTATCACAAAGCTTTCATTAGACTCAATCACTTTCTTTAAAAACTTGGAAAAAAATCCCAGAAGTCCCAGAGGAGATGCTCACAGATCGAAATCAATGATAAAAAAAGGATCAGCTGCACAAAAATCTCTGAAGACCTCCACTGAACAAGCCAAGTCAGTTAACTGGGGAAAGGATGCCTGACACTGCAGGAATTCTAACTTCTGTTGTAAAGCATTTGTTACTGCACTTATAGGTTCATAGATGTTTACTAGACTAACAACCACAAGGGCCTGTTTAAGCCTAGCCATGCATCCCAAATCTCTGACAAGTTCTGATACCCTTGATAAGTGTAAGCATGGGCCTGGGAGATGAACCATTTACAGGCTACCTGTTTGCATTAGAGAGACAGGTGTCAAAGCAGGATGAATTTCTGGTTCCCCATCCAATTGCCCAAGCTGCACTTGAATTGGGTTAGGGAGGAACTCTGCTTCACATGGATGGGGACCCTGTTCCATAGATGGTATGTTCCAGACCTTAAACTTGAGCTCAAAGCCAGTTTTTCTTACACTGGAATGGTTATTTTGCACTCTGGTGGGAGCAGAGAGCTAAATTCAAACCATCCAAGAGGGGAACTACTGGTCAATAGCTTATTGTGTTTTTAACTGATTGACCTCAGGGTTTAACTTTATAAAAGTCTTTCATCTTTCTTGTATAAAAGCCTTATGTTTTTTACAAGAGTGTGCTCAATTATTCAGAGCTTCCCTGTCCCTGGCTTGGACACCTGTGACTTGGATTGCTTCTAATACCATTTCTGTTTAATTTAGTATAGACTTGATTCAAATCTGCTGAATCTAAGCTGTTTGGCATACACTGAGCACTAAATCCAGCCATCCTACATTAGAGTGCCTCTCCTGCACCCTTGTGGCAGGGGTGTGCAGCACAGGACCCCTCTGAGTTGGGGAATGTTGGAATAGGGCTCAGTTTTGGGCTCTACCATTGGCTAGTTTGTGTTAAAACTGTTGTACTTCGCTTCTATTTAAGCACAGTGTTTGCAGATTTTTTGCCCACAGTTTGGCAGAGCTGCTCCAAGTTGGGCAAGCCATGAATCTAAACTAAATCCAAGGCATTATCTGTCAGCAACAAAAAACAAGTATATTTTAAGCTTGCTTTGCACTTGTAAAACTGTACTTTACCGATTTGCTGCTTCATTTCTTGCTGTTGCTGCTTTGATTGCTTTTTTTCTGCACCTGATCTCATACCATTTCTGTTTAATTTACCATTAGCTAGATTCAGATCGGATGAATCTAGGTTGTTTGGCATACATTGAGCACTAAATCCAGCCATCCTACATTAGGAAGGCTCTCCTACACCCTTATGGCAAGAGTGTGCAGCACAGGACCCCTCTTAGTTGGGGATTGCTGGAATAGGGCTCAGGTTTGGGCTCTACTATTGGCTAGTTTGTGTTAAAACTGTTGCACCTCACTTCTATTTAAGCACCATGTTTGTGCACTGCGCAACGGCATTTACTACTGCAATGTAGAAAAGCAAATGCTTAGAAAGAGAAATATTCATATACAGTTACATTATCTTCCGCCTTGATAGACCCTCAAAAAAGGTGGAGGGGTAGCTATACTTTACAGAGACCATCTTTCTCTATATCCCCTTCCATTCACCCCTTCTAGCTTTCACCCAGCTGAAATATTGTCAACTCTAATTTAAACAAACATAAAAAAAAATTGCCATTGTTTCCAAATATATATATATATATATATATATATATATATATATATATATATATATACCTCCTGGTAACAACATCTCTACCCTCAAACTTTTCTTTGCTTGGATCTCTCAGAACATCTCTTACAAAACCATCATACTAGATAATGTTAACATCGACTGGAACACTCTCTCCACTACCTCTATTATTAAACTTTGTAACTTCTCTCAACTCATTACCTCCCCCACTCGTATTAACCAACAATCCAATTCCAGCTCTACTCTGGACTGTATTATTACCTCCCACCCCAAGCACTACCACAACCCCTCCACTTTACCCGACTCATTTAGTGATCACCTACCTGTCACTATCCAGCGGCACTCCTCCCACCCACCTAGATCACAGACTTATAGAGACTGCCGAAACCTATCTAAGTTTGACGCAAACCTATTTAATCAAACTCTGTCTTCTATCAACTGGTCTTTCCTTCTTGACCTCCCCCTTGAAGAAGCTGTCCTGAATTTTAACTCTACATTTCTCAGCATTCTCAACTCTATGGCCCCCATCAGAAAAATAAGGGTTAAAGCTAACTATACTCCCTGGTTGACCAAAGACACCCTCTCCATCATGCAGAGAAGAGACAGTGCTTGGAAAACCTGGCATAAACACCGAACAACTACCAACTTCCAACTCTATAGAGAACTTAGAAATGTAACTAAAAAACAAATCAACCTAGACAAAAAAAATAATTCTGTCAGTCATCAAAAGAACCCTCACTCCAAACCCCCCAAAATTCTGGTCTACTATTAACAGGCTATTACACCCACGTAACTCATCTCCCCCTAACCACTCCCCTAACTCCACCTCTTGAGACTGCACGCTGTGAACACCTTTTTCATCAACTTCATACAGAATTTAATCAAACCTAATTGTAACTCTATCCCTGACATCAATCCCCCACCCTCCCTTACTACTCCTTTCTCCATCAAACCAATCCCTACTTCCTTTATTCGATCTCTACTTTTTAAACATAAACCCTGCTCCCCATCGGCTGACAACGTACCTCCCCTCTATCTCAAGTTAGCAGCATCCTGCATTGCCTATCCAGTCTCCATACTTATCAATCAGTCCATACAGGAATCCATTGTCCCCACCACCTGGAAAAAAGATTCTATGTTCTGCCACTGCACAAAGGCGGTAACTCCACTGACCCCTCTAATTTCAGACATATTGCTATTCTATCCCCCCTTTCTAAAATTCACTAAAGTGTATACACAAACAGCTAGTTACATATCTCATTCAAGAGAACCTCTTCACTCCCACTCAACACTGTTTCAGACCCCATAAAATCACTACCACTGCACTTTTATCCTTTACTCTTTCTATTTTCAATTCCCTTGACAATAACAGGTTAGTCTCTTGCCTATTCCTCAACCTCTATAAAGCCTTTGACACTGTATCCCATAATCTCCTTCTCTCCAAACTAGCTCACCTTAACCGCTGCAACTCTACTTTCACCTGGTTCTCTAGTTACTTATCTGATCATCCACAATCTGTCAAATGGCTCTCTGATACCTCCCCGTTCCACTTTGTTCGCACCAGGGTTCCCCAAGGCTCCATCCTGGGAACCCTCCTATTCAATATCTTTGCCAACAACCTTTTTTAGTCGTGCCCCCACTCCGCTTTCATACTATATGCTGATGACTCAATTATCATCTCTACATCTGATAATTTACCTCACCTAACCATCACTCAAAAATCTCTGCACTCAGTTGAAAAATGGCTCTCTTCCAATCAACCGCTGCTTAACCCAATTCAAAACTAAACCCCTACTTTTCCTTCCTAAACATTTCCAACACCTCAAACCCTCATTCTCTGTCTCCTCTCTCAACAACCACTTCTATCAAAGTCGAAACCCACACTAAACTCCTTGGGTTGTACATAGATGATGAACTCAAATTTGACATCCACATCAACAACTGTACTAAAAAGGCACACCAAAAGCTTGGCCTTCTGTATAGGAACAAAAAATTCTTAACTCCTGAATCTAAACTGTCCTTAGCTCAAGCTTACCTTCTTCCCACCTTACTATACACCTCCCCTATATTTACCGACCTCCAAAAGAATCTTTCCAACAAACTTGAACTCACTTATAATAAAATAGCCAGATTCACCAGTAATCTCCCCTATAGGTCTCATCACGGTCTTTCCTTAAAAAAAAAAAAAAAAAACTACACTGGCTGGAATTTCAACATCAACTCTTCCTCCCACAGCTCCACCTGGCCCACTCGCTCATTCACCAACCGTTAGTCTGCCCAATTCTGGTAAACATCATCTCCCCCTATATTCCTAATTCTACCTACTTAGCTCTGACCAACTCTTGCTACATACCTCAAAACCCAACAAATCCATTAGCAAAATACTATACAGTCACTTTGTCTCCTCTGCCTGGAACAAACTCCCTCTCAACATATACTCTCTTCATAACCCAACTAGTTTTAAAACAACATTAAAGGAATTTCTGCTAAACTCCTGGATCTGCTCCTGTAATGACCCCCCTGAATGTCTCCACCTCCATCTTCTCCCTCATCTCCCCCTCTTCCTCTTTCGTCCCCTTAACTAATGTCCCTTTCTTTTAGCGTGTCTTTACCCATCTCCTCATCCTATTACCTTAACCTATTACTGTCCCCCAGTAATTTCTCTCCTGTTCTCCTATCTCTTCTACACCTCCTGTCCCCAGTCCGTTCTTCAGCTAAACGATGGCTCGAATTCTTAAGCTGGCCTCCATGCTCCTTCACTTCTACTAATGCTACACCTTCACATGTTTGTATTTTGTTCTTTTGCTGTTACTATCTTGTATAATACACATTTCTGAACTATTACTTATTCCTGGTATCTCTATTTGCATGCTACAAACATTATTTGATGTACTTTTTTTTCCTATTCGATTTTTGCTATGTATAATGACAAATCATGTGCTACATGTCTTGCCTTTTTTCCCCATTCTATTTTATTTATTTATTTTTATTTTATTTTACATTTGTTGACCGGGCTAGACCGACTGGATATATGTCGATTTTCAGTAGAGGCCCGGGGAGAAAAGCTCCACTACAGCATTATTATAAATTGAAAACAAAAATAGTACGTAAGAATACATATTTTTAAAAAATTAATTTGACATAGAGACCAATAAAAGTGAATATACATTACATAAGAGAATACAAAAATGACATGTTTATAATAACAGGATTAATATGTGAAAAGGCAATATTAGAGAGTAAAACTGTCCTCTAATTTATGCAACCTGGAGCTTTTCTCCTCGGGTCTCTGCTGAAAAAGGGCACCCTGCCAGTGAGACTAACCCGGTTAACAAACATCAAATAAATAAAATAACAATAAATAAATTCCCTGGATAACTTCTAGAGGTTTACCAAAAGAGCAGAGACCTCACAAGTGCAAACCCTCTGTACACAATACAGTCCCAACAGAATCCACTACACATAAAAACAAACGTGTCAGTGTCTCATCCAATAAGCCCCTAAGGCAAAAGACCTCAAAACCAAATGTCTTGGTCATAGGTGACTCCATAGTGAGACACACAGATGTCCCCTCACCAGGCTGAACAAGAAGAAGGTCATGGTCAGCTGCCTAACAGGTGCCAGGATCCACCAAATGACGCATGCACTCAAGTCTCTCAACAACAAGCACTGTTATAACTCTGTCATAGTCCATGTTGGAATAAATGACTTGAGACATACCTCACTGGACTGTATGAAGACAGACATGACTGAGCTTTCAGATTACGTGACCCAGGCAGGTTATGTCCCTAGCCCTAAGCAGCATTCTACCTTCACCCAGGATAATGCCTCAATACAAACAAAAAAATGATCAACTTCAACAATTGGCTTAGCTTTTGGTGTCATTCTAGAGGGATCCAGTATTTATCAGCCTGGGATGATATGGTTGACAGACCATGCTCTTTGCTTTGCCAGAGATGATCTTCACCTGTCACCTCTTGGCTTTCGGTTACTGGAAAAGGTACTTGCCTCCCCCACAGTGCCTTTTTAGGTAATGTCATAAGAACAAAATTCCCAGAAACAAACTCAAGGTTATGCTGCTTAATGCTAGGAGTCAAAACCAGAAACTGCACTCACTGGAAGCACTTCTGACATGGTTCAAGGCTGCAGAGAGCACCTTGGCCCTGCAAGGCTACAATGCCTCACACACATTCAGACTGCGAAAGAACATGAAAAAACAAAAGGAGGAGGTGTATCCATCTTCATTAAAGACAAATACACCTCAAGACTGGTTAAACAGTACAACTCCCTAGAGTTATTCCAAGTCCAACTAACTGCTAACTGTAGGAAAGACCCCCCCCCCCATGTCATTGTTAGCTATAGGTCCTCCACCATGAATAACTATCCTTCCGTCGACTGGGAAACATATATGAGCACAAATATGCTTGCCCTAAGGTTCCTGGACGTTAACAAAAATGCACTGGAACAGATAGAGCCCCTGGGGAGGTTCAGACTAATGTCCTTAACCTAGTACTCTCCATGTGTGGGACCCTCCCTGGTAAAGTCCGACCATAAATCGTTCTCGTTCAAAGTAACGATCATATCTGACCCCCATTCAGGAGCAAAAAGGTTAAAACATTTCTACAAACCAAACTATAGCCTCCTAAGCAATGGCATAAACAGTTTCAAACCACTGACAACAATGACTCCTATACTGAAGTGTAGAGAAATGCCCTGTATAAACACCTATACAAATGTATTGACTACGCTGTACCTGAACGGATCAAAACAGGGTCCTCACGAAAAAACAAGCCGCCTTGGTTGACATCTAGCATAAATAGATTATACAACAACAGAAAGAAACTGCTGACAAAGAACAAGAGGGTACAATCTCAGCAGAAGTAGATCATCATCAACAGCTTGAACCAGCAAATTAGACACCTTGTAAAGTCCTCCAAATCTAATTACGAAACTAGATTAGCATCCCTAGCTAAGGATAATCACAAGCCATTCTTTAGCTGTGTCCGAAATCCAAAAGAGAAGGCCCAGCTATGTGCTGAATTAGTAGTCAATGGCACCATTCATATTGTACCTGAGGACTTCGCCAACCTGCTAGCAGGTAAGTTTGATGAAAACTTCACCACCCCTCCGTCTCCACCAGTCATACCTCAAAGAAACCTGTCACCAGTCCTCTACCTAGCATCTCCAAAGAGCAGGTTATAACTGTACTCTCCAAGGCCAAAAACACAGCCTCTATGGGACCGGATAACATCCCAGGCTGCTTACTAAATGGTCTAAAACAGGAGCTAGCGGAACCACTGGGAACTCTCTTCAACCACAGTGTAATTACTGGCTTTGTCCCAGCAGAGTGGAAAACAGCAACCGTAATCCCCTTGCACAAAGGTGGCCCCTCAACTGACTCTGGGAACTAGAGACCCATGAGCCTAATCAGCCTCATCTGTAAGGCCATGGAGAGAATCATCATGGACATTATCAAAAGGATATAGGAGACCTTCAAACTCCTGACCCGACCCAGTTTGGATTCGTTAAGGGCAGATCATGTCTGTTAAACCTGGTGGACTTCTTTAAGACTGTCACTAAACCCCTGGATGAAGGCAAAACAGTACATACTGCCTACCTCGACTTAGCCAAGGCCTTTAACACAATCCACCACTCAGGCATCATTGAGAAACTCACCCAGCTGGGGATTAACCCATATTTCATTAGATGGGTAGCCAACTGGCTCACTGACAAAAAACATACAGTCTAAGTTGGGGATTCCATCTCTACCAGCAGACCTGTAACCAGTGATGATCTACAGGGCTCTGTGCTGGACCCCCTATTGTTTGGTATCTATTTCTCAGAAAACCAGGTGAAAATATATGGCCTGTGGCTTACCAAGTTTGCAGATGACTGCAAACTGGGTGCAATCACTGAACCCCCAATAATGTCAACATACTGCAAAATGGGTTTACACAGATAAATGATTGGTGCCAAATCCATGGACTTAACACAAAAAATGCATTACCATCCCCAATGGCAAAGAAGTTCATGCAAATTATGATATTAATAATACCCCCCCAAGTTCTAACCCAGTAGTGAGAGATCGGTAACGCAGGTTCACAGCAACCTCAACTTTGATAATCACGTGAAGGCCTTCTGCATCTATAAGGGCATAGCATCCATGGCTAAGGAGGTTATTTATAACTCACCTGTACTCAACCCTCATTAGACCAATACTAGAGTACAATGCTCCCTTCTGTATGTACCTCAACAGGCACCTACAGCAGCTGGACAAACCTCAGAGATTTTTCACCAAGAAAATTCAAAGCCTTCAACACATGACCTACATGGACAGACTAAAGGCCCTGTCACTGTACTCTGTACCATACAGACTGCTTAGAGGCGACTTGTGCCCAGCCTAAAGAGCAGTCTCAAACCCTGCCTTAATGGAAATGCTGCACATCAAATAGGACAAGATTCACTCACCCTAGGGACCTTAACCTAGCCTATGACATTAACAGGAAGATTCACTCACCCTGGGGACCTTAACCTAGCCTATGGCATTAATAGGATATGCTGGAGAGACAGATATGTCTCCCAGAGGTTGCCACTCCTCTGGAACAAACTCTAAATTCACATAAAACAGAGTTCCTCATTGACCCTATTTAAGCATAACTTGGACAAACTGGATGGGAACCCATAAATTTATCCTGGTGGTTTCATCTATGTCCCTCTTGGACAGGGGCAGCAGGTGCTGATTTTAGATTTAAAATTGCTAATATATATACTTTACATCTTAGTCTATAAAGGAACAAGGGTATAACGTGGCTAGGCTTGTTAGGGCCCTAGGGCCAATAGCCTAGTCATCTCCTATGATCCTATGAAAGATTTTTGTTCAAACGTTGATAGACAATAATATACTTATCTCATCAGACTAACCTATATACAGTTCCCAATATTAATGTTCATCAGGGCATGTAAATGAAAAACTAGGAGCTGCAATACTCCACCTCCTGTGTAGTATATCATATGTTTACTTTGAAGATAGGTACAAATAACAATGGAAATAAAACAAAATCGTATACAGAGAGCAGATGCATAAAGGTCTTGATCAGAAAAAGGCATGCATCACTAAGCAACATATCTGTCAACAAACTTTCCCTTATGAAGGTACCATAAGAGAGGTGTAAATATATGTACATTTTTAATAAACATTTCATTCTTAGTACCTCACAAGACTGGGGTTAAACACAAATTTTATGTGAATCTGCAGATTTCTTCAGGTACCTTGATAAAGAGCGTTCTGCATACATCTTTGTATAGACGTTTCTGTCTTAAAACAGCTTGCATGCTGATATCTAAGAGCTATTACACTTCTTTTCATCTCCAAACCCTACATGGCTTCCCTCTGGCCCTACAGCCATTTAATGTAGCTGCAACACTGTTTAGCTTATGTGTTCCTAAATCCCTCCGTTAAGGCAAAAAGACCCGTGTTCTGTATCTTCCTCTTGCCTCAGTTACAACAGCTCCCCAACAGCAACCAACTGTCCTTTTTTGGGGGGGGGGGCTTTGCCCCCCAGCACCATATTTTTGCCTTTGTCGCAGATTCTTCAGCAAGTACTGTGCCAGGTATGCCCCCACTAACCACTATCAAATTGGCACCATGCATGTTGGCTATATACTATCCACTATCAAGTGTGTGATATGCAAGAAGTGCATAGGTCTCAACTTTTTTGGTCAGGAGTTCTGAGCAAAGCCAAAAATAACGGAGTACAAAGGCCAAAAAAACAAAAACAAAAGACAGTTTTTAAAAATTATTCTAATTTACTTATCAGTGACTGTTGAGAAGTATGGTGGGGAACAACATGCCGTATCGTAAAACCTATAAATGGAAGCGCAGCTCTCAACTATCCCATACCTCTCAACTGTCCAGGTTTTCACCAAATGCACCGATTTTTGTGTCATACTTAAAAATTATTCTAATTTACTTATCAGTGACTGTTGTGAAATATGGCGGGGAACAACATGCCTTATTGTAAACCTGCAAATGGAAGCGCAGCTCTCAACTATCCCATACCTCTCAACTGTCCAAATTTTCACAGAATGCCCCGATTTTTGTGTCATATTTAAAAAAATTATTCTAATTTACTTATCAGTGACTGTTGAGAAGTATGGCGAGGAACAACATGTCATATCATAAAACCTGTAAATGGAAGCGTAGCTCAAATATCCCATACCTCTCACTGTACAAATTTTCACAGAATGCCCAGATTTTTGTGTCGCATTTTGGTCTGTTTCTTATAAAAAATTGGGGTTTTCTAGCAAATCAGTGAGGACTGAAGTCAGTAAATAGTGACAGGCATTTGTCTTTCAGACTTCATAGCCTTCAGAAAATGCAAGCCAGTGCAAAACCTATCACTCTATGGACCTTCTAAGTTTATAAAAGCAATATTTAAAATCTGTCCCCTTTTTTTTTGGGGGGGGGGGGTCTTTGTCCCACAATTACTTTTGTCCAATTACGATAAGAGGTTGAAATTTATGAAGAGAAGTGCAACATACAATGGAATGACTGCCGGGGCACACACACATATGTTTAAGGGGTGTGATGATAGTGTGAAATACTAAGGAAAACAGTGGCTTCCGAGACTAAAAATGACGTCCTAATGTGTATTGTAGATGAGGGTTACGGCCCAGCAACCCTCCGCACTAACAAACATCTGCCAATGTATCGTCTACAACTGCCAGGACGTCAGACCATTTTATTATCAATATATGGCTGGCATTTCAATATTAAGTAATAAAACATACACAGCCTAGAAGCAAAAACATGCTTTACTATGTCACCATGAAGTCACCTGCTGTTTTCTGGTACTTGCTCTTCAGTTGTAAAACCGTAGCACTACACACCTAAGGAACTATAAATGATTCGTTACTTTTAGTTTAAAAGTCAACTACGTATTAAAATAATACCTTGTAAAACAGTTCATTAATAAACAAAAAATATTTATACGAGCTAACTATGTTTTGCCATTATGGGCAACATAAGAGTCGTTAACACGAAACAACAGGCAGTACCAGGTCTCAGAAAACACAGGAACTATCGAGACCGAAAATAGTAGCTGTGCTTTCGCCAGTTTCCACTGGTATCGGCAATAAACGGGCCCATTACATCCTCAGAGGGCAACAGCGACACTGTTTATGTCCAAAAAATACTTGTCACTCATGCCATTTCACCCACATACCTTGCAACCCCTCCTCTTGTTGCCTCTGCCTTTCGTCAGACATTTTTGAATCTCCGTACACGAAGACGACACCTCCGACTTATTTTATACCCGTTTAAAGTTTTGGTTTAATGTAACACGATGATTTTTACAGTACAACAAATTCTATGTCGCAATGTGATCTTAGACACTTGGAGAAAACAATAACAATGCAGTCCTGGCGGGTGGGCAAAACTCAAGGAGCAACTATTTCTATTGGACAATGTCTGACCAGCCCCCCAGTAAACTCAAAATTCTGAATGGTCAGTTAGCTCGATCCAGCAGTTTTCCCCTCCCCATCATCTTTGCAATCTGTCAACAAAGTCAGGAAAACAGAACGTGTGTGTGTGTGTGTGTGTGTGTGTGTGTGTGAACATGCACACACACGTATATATCTACATACCTATACCTTCATCTATCTATATATAAATATTATATACACATACTCGTACTACATGTACACACACACACACATATATATATATATATATATATATATAAATATATATATATATATATATATATATATATATATATATGTATATATAAATAATTTATATATATATTAGGGTTACCACCTGTCCCACTTTGGGAGGGACAGTTCCTCTTTGGGCAGTTGTGTCCTGACAAAAAATATTAAAAATGGCAAATGTCCTGAGATTGTAGGACATAATTATGTCCTATATTGTATGTAATAGTTGCATAACACAGTTATTCTGTATCTAAAATACCTAAATGTTATAGGAAACAGAATAAGCAACTAAAATTCTACAAGAATAAGCTAGTATGTAGGCAAAAAATTTAAGTTCTATCCTTTGTACTGACTGTGGGTATGTGTTGGCTTGTAAAATCTGATGTTTGTCCTGAAAATGTCCCACTTTGGCCATTTGAAAAGGTGGCAACTCTCTCTCTCTCTATATATATATATATAATATATATATATACATATATATATATATATACATATATATATATATATAGTACCAAAAACGTCCAGCACTGGAAATAATAAAAATAACAGCCGTTTGGGAGAAAAAAGGCTGCCCCACAGACCGGTTTCGCTCCAACTGAGCGTCATCAGTATATATATATATATGGTACTTGCGTATTATCGCTACCACATTTCAGTACTCGCAGAAATCGTTAGGTTTGTGTGAAATGAGGTCTGCTAAGAAGGGGTGTATAAAGTGTTCACAGAAACATAGTAATTTCTTTCGAGTACTGAAACTATTGTTTGTGATTGTTTGTTTACATTGGAAGAGGAATAAGGTGAGAATCTGTCTTGCCTGGTAACGGCCTTTTCAGCCTTATAAGAAAAAGTGCTGCTTCTCACTCCTCATCAAACTAATGCAACTCAGCACCTTCTTCACCAAAAGGCAACCTATTCCATTTCAATTATGTTTAGGTTTACACACTGCAAGGGGAGATTGCTACATTTGGGACGTGTGTGAATCATTCAGCATGTGGGGCACCTGTTGGTAGTACTGTAAGTGGATGCTGCAGCTACATAACTTCACATGATCAGAAGTATCCGTGTGAGGCGGGATAACCAATTAACACCCCTGGACGAGGAGTCCCGCTGGGGAAAAAGACATCAGTCCCTGAGGAGTCAGTGTCTCCTTAGTCAGTATTTCTTGCAGGCACCTTTGTCTTGGATGAGTACTGACCCTGAACAGTCAGACAAAATATTCCTGAGCAACCACCCTTTGCTGATGCTGTAATCAGCAAAGCAGGATTTGCGATACAGTGTGGCACTGTGGAGTTCACTGAAATAATGCCACACGTCGCCCACGAGTACAAAATTTGAAGGTTTTTCCTCTCCCTGCCTCAAACCATCGGGGACACATAAGTACTTACTTGCATACACACCCCTTTAAAGGTTAACAAGCCTGTTTACGGAGAACCGCAATGAAGTATGCCAGTTCTGAAATGTGGTTGTGATAATACGTAAGTACCATACACACACACACACACACACACACATATATATATATATATATATATATATATATATATATATATATATACATATATACATATATAATATGGTACTTTCCTGTTAAACCCCTACCACGCGTCTGGGACCCGGACTAGCGTGTCTCGCCCTGAATGTTACA
The DNA here is from genome assembly GCF_019279795.1 of Protopterus annectens. NCBI lineage: Eukaryota > Metazoa > Chordata > Ceratodontiformes > Protopteridae > Protopterus > Protopterus annectens. Next base: position 1,000,755,469 of record NC_056748.1, read on the forward strand.
AAAACAATAATTTACTTTTTTTTCTAATAAATGGCTCCTTGCTTTCTCAAGTCTTGTCATTGCATTTGCCTAAGTGCACAGAGTTACATCAAATCTAATGTATATCGCAATGCATTAAAGAAAGTAAAATACTCATGTATTATGCTTGGAAATAGTTTTCACTGATTAAAATACTAGCAAGTAAAATATTTCAAAAGTCTTCAGTCAAAACAGGTAATATCTGAGTTGTCTACGGACACAGAACAGTATTAGCGGAGTCATGTGCTTTGCCTAAGGGACCCAATTCGGTACTTTTCGCTGTTGGTTTCTGCCTCATTGGCCACGTGACTGTGAAATATTTCTTTATGCACAGCGTTAATGACAAGGTAGTGTGCATGTAAACATGGGTGACTAAGGGGACCCACATAATGTAGTTAATTTATGTAATAAAACTGGAGTTTGCTGAGAGGCAGAATGGGATTTTCTAATATCAAGTTTAGAACTCAAAAGCAACGGCTGTGTATGAGTACAGTTAGAAACCTCGGTTCATCTGTGCCTGAATAAATAACATCCATCTCCATTTGACAGCCAGTCCCCTACTGCTTGATTTGTTAGCCTTATCAACAGAAAAGGTGGAATCTAGTTTCTGTAGTCCATTTCATACTTTTCTACCATTATTTGTCATGGAGCTCAGTAAATTCTAGTCACTAAAATAAAGTACACACAAGTCTGGGTCCAAAGATGCGTGGTAGGGGTTTAACAGAAAAGTAACACACACATATATATATATATATATATATATATATATATGTATATATTTATATATATATATTTTTATACATATATATATATTTATATACATATATATATATATTTATATATATATATATATATATATATATATATTTATATATATATATATATATATATATATATATATATATATATATATATATATTTATATACATATATATATATATATATATATATATATATATATATATATATAAATCTAAATATATATATATATATAAACAAAATATATATATATGTATGTGCGTGCGTGTGTGTGTGTGTGTGTGTGTGTGTATATATATATATATATAAATATATATGTGTGTATATATATATATATATAAATATATATATATATATATATATATATATGTATAAATATATATATATATATATTTATATATATATATATATATATATATATTTATTTTTATATATTTATACATATATATTTATATATATATATATATATATATATATATGCAAAGTAAAGGTGGAGTTTTCTGAGATGGTCAGTGTAGGGCATCTGTTTGAGGCCAGTAATCCTCTTTGATAGGTACTTCTGTGGCCTTTCCAGCTGCTGCAGATGTCTTGTGAGGTACATTCCAAAAGGGGCATTGTACTCTATAATGAGTCTAATGATTGCCGAGTAGAGGGGAACAATTACCTCTTTTTTTCTGGATGAGAACCCTTTTGTGATGAGGTGTGCCACATAGAAGGATTTCCTGACTACTGTGGCAATGTGATTATCAAAGGAGCGAGTACTGTCCACCTGGGTCCCAAGGTCTCTTATCAAACATTCGGCATTAAGTAGACTGCCGTTTATGTAGTAGTTCATGGGTACAGAGTTTTTACCAAAGGGGATGACAATGCACTTTTTGGCATTGAGCTTGCGGCCATGCCTCTGACACCAAGCATCTGTCTTAGTGAGGCCCTTCTGTAGGATGTCCACATCATTTGGGGACTCGACTATTGCAGTCATCTGCAAACTTCATTAGCCAGAGGCCTTCTGTGTTAGTCTGTACTTCAGAAAAGTAGATACCAAACAGGAGTGGTCCCAGGACTAAACCCTGTGGTACTCCACTTGTCACTGGTTTGAAGTCAGATTTGGAGTCTGCAACTTTTACAGTGTGGGTTCTGTCAGTGAGCCAGTTGGCAACCCATCTTGTGATGTAGGGATTTATACCTAGAGCAGATCTGGGTGTTGCCATTGAGATTCTTGACATAGCTATAGAATGCTTTGTGGTTGCCCTTAGAATCAGTGGTGATTTTGTTTTCGTAGCTAGCTTTGGAGGATCTTATAAGGGATGTCTACTTCTTACTGAGGCTGAACAGGGAGCTCCTCCACTCATGGGATTTTACTCTCTTTTGCAACAGTTTCTTTCTTCTATTGCAGAGTTTGTTTATGGCAGGAGACCACCAGATTGGCTTCCTTTTTTTGGAGGATAGTGTCTTGGTTATGTTTGAGATAGCACAATCCATGCACTTGTGTAAGTGCTTATAGAGTGCATTTGTGTAGGATTAATCAGTCGTAACTGTATTGTCCATCTGCATGGGTGTCATGAAGTTCGCCACTTCTGTCTTAAGAAGCATGAAGTTGGCTTTGGAGACATTTTTTACCATGGTTTCCTTAATGGTGGGTGGGGATGGGATGTGGATATCTAGGGTAATTAGCTTATGGTTGGATCTGACCAACGAGGAGTTGATTTCAGGTGCGGAACACCGGTCACTCATGTTGGTAATGACTAGGTCTAGGATACTGTTTCCCCTGGTGGGGGTGTGGATAAGTTGATCCAGGGCATTGGAATTTATGAATTCCAGAAAGCATTGAGTGAAGGAGTTGGTACATGAGTAGTTTTCCCATTTAATGGTGGGGTAGTTGAAATCGCCCATTATTGGGGTGTTTGGTTGAACCCTAATATTTTCTAGTATATAAAGAAAAGAGGAGTGGGAATCCTGGGGCACAGTGGGGGATCTGTAGCAAGCTACAATTTGGATTGCAGTTTTGCCCAGAGTTAGTTGCACTTGGATAACCTCGGATGCATAATGCTGCGCAACTAGCCTGGAGGTGTGGATATCCTTAATGAATATGGACACACCTCCGCCTTTGGTGTTCTGGTCCAGGTTAGATGGCCAAAAAGTGTGGTATGAGTTATAGCCTGGTAATGCAGGGGTGCTCTCTACAGCCTTGAACCAGGTCTCAGTCACTGCGCAGATATCGATGTTTTCCATTTTAAGGAGTGCCTCGAATGAGTGCATTTTGAGATTTAGACTTCTAGCATTGAGAAGCATTACCCACAGTTTTTGCTTGCTGGATTCATTTTATAATCTCCAAATACTAAAATACTGAATTTTAGTATCTCGAGACTATAAAGCCAAAACTCCAAAAAACCGACACCCACAACCGCGAATTGCAAAATCTCGATCATTCACATACACACATCACCACACAAACAAGCACACATACACCTACCTAATAGGTTCATAGGTTCATACTAGGCTATCTGCCCTAGGGTATTTATAAGCCTAGCCAGAATGTGTTTGGCTTTCGCCACCCATTTTAAATTTATTTTGCTATGCCCTTTTTCGAGGTTAGTATACTGTGCCTCTGTCTAACAGTGACACAGAAGTGATACCCGGGGTAAACCTACAATCTCCCATCCACTCAAGATTCATCTTGAAGAGAGTCAATGAGGGACTCTGCCTAACCTGGACTGGAATTTTATTCCAGAGTGAAGGGAGCCTCTGGATTATGAATCTGTCCCTCCAGCATGTCCTATTTATTTCAGTGCTGAGGTTCAAGTCTCTCAAGCGCGTAGCTCGATGGGATTTGGATTTTCTGAGGTGCAGCATGTCCATTAATTCCGGGTTGGACATGGCTTTATACGTCAGGCACAGATCGCCACTGAACAGGCGGTATGCCACTGAGTAGAGCTGGAGTTTCTTTAACCGGGCAGCATATGGCATCTGTTTGAGCCCTTTGATCCTCTTGGTGAGGTACTTTTGGGTCTTTCCAGTTGCTGCAGGTGTCTGGTAAGGTACATCCCGAAAGGGCATTGTACTCAATTATGGGCCTGATGAGGGATGAGTAAAGAGGCACGATGACCCCCCCCCGATCTAGATGTGAATCCCTTCATGATTAGGTGGGCTATATAAAATGTTTTTCTAACCACTTTGGCCACGTGGTTGTCAAGTGAGAGATTGCTATCAACTTGGGTCCCCAGGTCCCTAATTACTTCTTCTGTACTTAATGGATTACCACCTATGTGGTAATTTGTGGGCACTTTGTTTTGCCAAAGGGGATGACTATACACTTTTTTGGCATTTAGCTTGAGGCCATGGCTCTGGCACCAGTTGTCTGTTTCTATGAGGCCCTTTTGGAGGATGCTTGTGTTGGCTGGAGAGTCGATTATGGTGCCCAGTTTGCAGTCATCTGCGAACTTGGTCAGCCACAGTCCTTCCGTGTTGGCCTGTACCTCCGAGAAATATATACCGAACAAGAGAGGTCCCAGGACTGAGCCTTGTGGGACACCACTTGTAACTGGTTTGGAGTCTGACATGGCTCCAGCAATTCTAACCATGTGGGTTCTGTCCTTGAGCCAGTTTGCAATCCATCTAATCTTAAATCTAATCCATCTAATCCTAATGACACTACAACAAACAAAACAACACACACAAACACAACATAACAAACAAACACATCTTCCCTACCTATAAGCAGGGGAGCAAACCCCCCATGTGGGGGGCTGGGCCCCCACCCCCCCACTACTTATATATACTAACTCCGAGGTTGCACTAAACACACAAACACATAAAACCCACCACTACACACACCTACACACAGTATAATCCCGACCCAATACCCTTACATAAACACCACTTACCTAAATCCCCAGCTAAATCCACAAACCACACCACACGTCATGAACGCGACAACACAACGGTGGATTCGACATTTCCGCATTCGATAATATACAGTTTCGACTTTATAGTCTTGAAATACTAAAATTCGATATTTTAGTATTTTGAGATTATAAAGTGAAACTATATATATATATATATATATAAATATATATGGGTGTGTGTGTGTGTGTGTGTGTGTGTGTATATATATATATATATATATATATATGTATATATATATATATATATATATATATATATATATATATATGTATATACACACACACATACACACATGCACACATATTTATACATACATATACAAGTACACACACACAATGTATCTTCTTTCGGCTTTTCCTGGTTAGGGGTCGCCACAGCAGATCACCTGTCTGCTCATGATTGACAGTGGAGTTTTACAGTGTCGAGTTGCCAGCCTGGTGCCCAACCTTCCATGGAAGGCACACACAAGCACGCACTCACACCTAGGGCCAATTTAGAGTATCCAATCCACCTACAGCATGTCTTTGGGATGTGGGAGGAAACCGGAGCACTCAGAGGAAACCCACACAACCACAGGGAGGACATGCAGACTCCGTACAGAAGGCACCTCAGCTGAGGATCAAACTGGAGAACCTTTTGCTGTGAAGCAGCAACACTAACCGCTGCACCACCACGGCCACCCTATACACACTATGTATATGTTATATGTATATAATTTGTATTTCAATTCTGTTTAATTTTTTAAGTTGCAATTCTAGTGACCAGTGTGCTGATACTTTTTTGCAGTCTTCTGTTTTTTTTTCCATGTTTTAGCCAAAAAAAGTTATCTGTTTATATTTTTGTAGTTATGATCTGGGACCTTAGTCTTTTAGCTTAATTTGCAGTTGTGGGAGGATTGTGAATTAATGCAAGATGTTACCATTGTTTATACATTATACTGCACTTCTATCTCCATAAGTAGAATTACTTGTAAAAGCTTGCTGTTAGTATTGAGTATCCTGTCTGGAGCCTTAGTCTCAGTTTCATTTGCATTTGTGGCAGAACTGTGAACTACTGCCAGCTCTAACCCTCAATCTGATGTTGTCAATCTTCATTCATTCTTGAACTGTTGGGTCTCAGTTCTGTCCTTGGAACCAACTCGTCTGTATTATCAAGCTCACACCAGCCAGAAACTCTCAAGCTAAAGCTACCCATATTGCCTCACTTCCCTTCCCTTTAGATCTCATTTGCCACATAAAATTTTGGAAGCGTCAGCCATGCTCTCAGTTAAGTGCTAACCTTTTCTTATATATATTCTTACAATTTTTGTCTCTTAACGCCAAATTATTTACTTAGTTGATTTTTTTTAACTTACTGATTTGTCTGGTTGAGTGAGAGGGCGCTGCTTATTCTCTTTTACCTTATCGGTATTTAATCTCGTACCATCGTTGGTATAGGCCCCTTCATTCCCTCTTACCTTTGGAAATTCTGTAAATACCATCGTTGATATTCCCCTTCTCCCCTTTACCCTTTGAGGGTATTTTTATTTAGTAACCATTGCTGGTATGACCCTTAAAAAAAAAAAAAAAATAGATAATGGCTGAGAAGCATATAGGAACCACTGGCTTCAAACAGTGCAACGGATATGGCAGAATGCTCAACTCGGATGGGCATCTTTCTTGTGTCTATTGTTTGGGGGTGCCACATTTAGAGGTCCAAACACCTTGCGAACTCTGCAAGGGTTTCAGTGCTCGAACCCTTGCAGAAAGGTACAACAAATTAATCCTCAAAAGGCTGTTAAAATGTCCATTTAGTGAGGCTTTGTCTGAGGAAGAAACATCAAAGTCTCCCAAAAAAGAAGGAAAGTAATTCCAGGGAAGTAGATATTGTGGGAAGAAATAGCCAGAGAATTGTTATGGCTAGGCTTGTATAGGCCCTAGGGCTGATAGCCTAGTACCAACCTGTGAACCTATAAAAGAGTAAAAAAAGAGGAGCCACTCTGTTCCAGTGTCTCCTAAATCCCAGGAATCTAAATCTTCCAAGTACCAGACCTCTTCTCATACCTTGGAACTGAGGCCTAAAATTAAAAAAATTGACACCTGCTACTGTCTCAGCACCGAAGCCTGCAACTTCCCCTAAGGTGCCAACAACTACTGAACCTAGGAAAGCCACCTTTGTACCGACCCCTTCATCGGTACCTATGACCCTTTCAGCACCAATAATAGTTTCCCCAGTCAGACTGGTCACTTCCGCCACCAAAGCAAATCATTGGTCAGCCGACCACAGTGCTGAAGATCAAATCCTTACCCAGGATTAGGTACTGCCCATCTATTGATCCCTTCCTTGGTCAACAATTGAGTCCTTTTCTTGAACGCCCAGAATCACCCTCAGGGATGTCCATCCATTCCACCAGAATCCTTTCAGAACTTGATGTAGTTGGATTAGTGGATCAGCTCTTGGCAGCCAGAGGTCTTCCTGCCCCATCTAGGGTCTCTCTCCCATCTGGATCCAAGGCCTATTCTCCAAGGACTCCTACTTATCTTCCCCTTTCAATCTCTCCGCAGGTCTTGGAGTCCTAGACTCCGACCATTCTGGTGCCAACTACTTCGATATGGATGGTGGACCTCGCCTTGGTTCTGGAACCTACTCTGTGGTCGGTGACTCTGTTGGAGCCAACCCACAGGACTGTGACTTGGCTGTTGGCTCTGGGATCCCTAGTTGGCACAGATTTTTTTCACTGCGTTGTCTATGGTTCCTGGTGCTCTGACAGTTCCGAGTCCTCGGATGGCTCCTTGTCTGGAGGTGGGCTCATCAGAGCGGGGTGTAGCCCTGGTTCTGAGGTTATCTTTCTTGGTTCTGGGCTCCCATCCCTCTTCGGGTGGGCCTACTTTCCAGATTATGGAGAAAACTCTCACCTCAGCAGGCTTGGAGTTGGCACCAACCCCATTGCAGTGTGACATCTATGTATCCTCTGGTTTGTAGCTGTCACAATCTGCTAGATCAGGGCAGTGGGCACAAGAGCAGCAAGACACCCTGCTGCAGGGTACCCTCTCTTCTCCTCCCCCTGAGGAGCCACCCCATAAGAGATCATGTAAGAGGAAGCACTTAGATTTGCTGAAAGAATCTGTCGCTGAGGATACAGATTACAATGAAGGGAAAGGGTCCCCATGGTCACTCCATGAAAATTTCTCCTTTGGAAACATCCTGGAAATCTTAAAACATAGGAGTGATTGGAAGTCCACAAACCTTTCCTCTGAAGAATCTGTTTTCTGAGCGGCTTTTCGTGCCTGACCCTCTACTTTTTGGGTGACCCCACCTGCTGATGAATTGGTCAAGCTCATCGTGGAGCATGCTTGGAAGGCCCCTGACACTATAGACCCAATCCTCCGTAGACCAGACAAAAATTCTCTTGGCATCCGAAGATCAAACCCACTACCAAAGGTATAGCGGTAGATGCTATGGTGGTGGCGACTGCTACAAAAAAGGAACTTGCAGAGGAGAGTCCTACTGTCTATCCTCCAAATCGAGAGTCTGGGATGATGGACAGATTCGGGAAGTGGGTCTATGCTTCAACGATCTTTGCCATATGGTCGTTGAATTTCTTGGCACATTTCACACAGCTTCAAAGGGAACTGATAATGGAGCTTTCAGGGACCTTGGCAGGAGCAATGTCTGACTAGGTACACAATAAGGTTGCCTTCCAACTTGCGACCATTGAATTGATATCCAACTCGTCCATGTGGCGTATTGTGCACACTGCCGAAAAGGGATGGCCAGGGCAGTGGGTACAGGCATTGCCATTAGGCGTCACGTCTGGATGCGCTTATGTGACTTTATAGACCCTTTCAAGTCTTCCTTTATCAATGCTCCGGTACATGCTACCTCGTTGTTTGGCCCAAAAGTCTGAGACACATTAACCAGGTGTGAGATGGATGGAAAGACACTTTCTGCTGTGGGTGTATGTTTTTCCACTTCTCAACAACCTTACTCCAGAAATCAGAGGAGTGGAAAGATGTGGTTTAAGAAGTCCCAAAGGCCTTTTCGGGACACACGTGGTGAGTTCCCGGGGCAGAGGGGGTAACTCTTTGGGAAGATGCCCCTCCCATGGTAGAAGGGGTCCACATAACCAGGGTTCCAGAGATTCTTTCTGTGGACAAGCTTACCAGCACTCCTGAGCAGTGGTTCAATTGCCTACATCTGGAAGCAGTCAGGGGAAGATTTTCTCTGCACCATCTAGGCTGGCACACAGTAACATCAGATTCCTGGGTTCAGACAATAATTACCAGAGGTTACCATATTCCCTTCAACCTTTATCCCAGACCACCAAGGTGAATCCCCAATGTTCCACCCCATCAGAGGCATATAGCAGCACTAGAAATCCAAAAGCTGCTTCAAAAAAGAGACATCCAAACAGTCCCACCAGACCAAAAAGGATCTAGATTTTACTCAAGATTCTTTTTAGTGCCAAAAAAGACAGGTGACTGGAGGGTAATCTTAGACCTCAGTGTACTGAACAAGTTTGCTGAAAAGACAGAATTTTGGATGGTCATGGTTCAGTCTATCCTTCCTTTTATGGAGAAAGATGATTGGATGTGCTCTACAGATCTTCAGGATGCATATTACCACATAAAAATAGACAAGTGCTCCAGAAAATATCTTCACTTCTGGCTGGGAGCCAGTCATTACCAATTTTGAGCAGTGCCCTTTGGTCTCACCACCGCACCCAGGGTGTTCACCAAATGCATAGTAGTGGTAGCAGGTCACTTAAGGCTACAAGGATTCTGGGTGTTTCCATATTTAGACAACTGGCTCCTCACTGCCCACTCCAGGCATCTACTGCTTTTTGCTTTGGACTCCATTCTGAGGCTTGCAGAGTTCCTAGGCATCTCAATAAACAGAGAAAAGTGCAAACTATTCCCCACACAAGACATAGAATTCATCGATGCAACATTAAATATAAGATCTTGCATGGCCACTCTCCCTCTTCACAGACTGATAAGGCTAAGTTCACAGCTCCAAGTGATACTCTCTCAAGACAAAATTTTGGCTCATCTGGTTTTACAACTTCTTGGGTCTATGGCAACAACAATCACCCTAGTTCCTCTAGCAAGATACCATATGAGGCTGCTTCAGTGGCTCCTCGCATCACAGTGGTCTCTGCTAATGCAGCCAATGTCACACCCAATCCACATAACCAACCATTGCAAGCAGGATTTACTTTGGTGGAAGAAATAAGAAGAAAAATTGTGGAGCTGTGTTTACACATTTTTTTGTATACAATATTGTAATGAATTTATGGGTTCTTTTACTACAGTTGATTCTACCAATATGTTAGTTTTAGCGAATAATGCTACTGTTATTTTAAAAAATGAATTGCTCTTAATTGATTCCACTATTAAACTGTGTAAGGTTTATTCACATGTTGTCTGATGAAGCGGTTGGATCCCTGAAAGCGCTTACTACCTCAATAAACTACGTTGCTGTGGTACAGCTGGTGTTTCTTTTTTGTCTGATACTATTGAATTTGTACACCAGCTGTTTTATTAGTTGGAGAGAATTTCTGCTTTGTGTGTTTATCTTTATTTTATCTCCAACTTCACATGGCTGACGGAAGCATGGAAACTTTACAACTGGAGTTGGCTTTTAATCTTAATAGGAATGGCAGCAAGGACCTTAACAAATGTTCCTTTGAAGGCTTTAATGACTTATTGACTGCTACTGATAACCCACTGTTGAATGTGGGTCTGCAAACATCTGATACTGCTGTAAGTAATGATTTGGAACTTTATGATGGCTTTCTTACTAAATTTAAGGACTTAAAGAATAAACTGTATAAGTTTAAGCGCCTCCAGTGGCAATGGTTTCATTTTGAGGCTTCACTTAAACACAACCTTGTACCGAGAGGTCTAAGAGTTTTAACAATGCCTACGTATGGACAGATTTACCCAGAATTGCTTAGGCAGTGGCAAATCATTAATTTGGAGTGCAGTGCGAGACATCTACATCTTCTTATTGATTTTTTCTGGCTGGAGGAGGAAGAACTGGCCAGAGACATTAATATTTTACATAAGCAGATATATGATCATTATCCCCCAGAATTGCTTGGCGTTAAGATGGAGACGCTGCACGAAAATATACAGGGGTATGAAAAGAGATTGTTTAACACCAAAATATGTAAGTTAAATAGAGATAACAATGACTTTCAAGCAGAGCATGTGTTTTCCTGGGCGAGAGAACGGCCCATCATGAATAATGTACAGCATACAGCCACAGCTGAACCTATTACAGCTATTGGCTTTGAGAGGTGGGATCAAAAGGATCCATTGAATCAAACGCCTTCTACTTCCGTGTTGGCGAGTGCACAAGTGGACACTACAGTAACGGAACCTACAGCTGACAATCAGGGCACAAAGAGAACATTTCTTGAGCAGAATTCCATCAGTAAATCATCTGCGATGTTAACAAATGCCTGGGAAGGCTTAGTTGTAAAACCTAAAGAGCAAAGGAATCAGCGTTTGCTCACTAATGGCCTAAGGAGTGCTGATGATGTTCAACCTTTAAGTAATATGAGCCATTTTTTACTAGAGAATCCTCTGCCCATCAGAGGACGCTCGAAGAACTGAAAACCACTGAGACCATTGAGCGCAGACGGACAGAGCCGAAATGGGAAGAGATTCAAACAGGTTTGATTTTCAATATTTCCTCACATGTTTTAATTGAGGCCCAGATGTCATTACTCAATAAAGGCTTGAACTTTATACCAGCTATGAAAGCTGTCCTTACTGATGTCTTAAAAGATTTGAGACTTTTTGGCAGGAATTTGACTTTACATGCTATGTTTTCTTCATTTATTCAGTCAGATAAATGTCTTTTTAAGAAGCCCAGTGTTTATGTTCCCCCTAACAATGCTACTATTAATTCTTTTATTGAAGTTTGTGACAGACAGATAAGAAAAGCTTTGGTTTCTGATATTGGCTCTAAACAATTTTTTAATTTATCCAATGTTGAATACACTACCTTAAATGATCTGAAAGCTCTAGTTTCGATAGAAATTTGACCTGCTGACAAGGAAGGGGGCATTGTGGTTCTCAATAAAGATCTATATTTCAAACAAATGTATGTTTTGTTGAATGATACAAGAACGTACCAATGTATAGCACTGTTGTCAAGGGTATTATAGAAAGATATCCTGTCTGATTTTTGATTTATTGATTACTGGTATGATAAATGAGCCACTTTTTGAATACTTTTTTGAATAACCATCCTGTTATTCCTATGGTCTATGGTCTACCTAAGGTACACAAATGTCTCTGTACCCCATCAATGTGCCCGATAGTGTCTAATAGAGGATGGGCCACTGAACCTCTGTCCATATATGTCGAAAAGAACTTACACCCTGTACTTGATGGCTGTGACAGTGTTCTCAAAGATAGTAAAACATTTTTAGAGACACTCAGTTTGAAATGGGCTTCTATATATACTGATTGTTTTTTCTAACTTCCCTATCCATGCTAAATATCAATATTTCAGTGCAAAACAAGTGCAGATAATGAAGCAGACACAAACAGTAAAAGCAGTCAAAAAGGCACAAATTAATGTAGTAAACAGTAAAATACAGTTGAAAAAGTGCAGATCAAACTCAAAATAAACTTAACTATTGTTCTTAGCATTGGATGGCTTGGATTCAAGCAAAAACACTCTAGACCTTTGAGAAAAGGATGCCAAATGCATAGCAGCTCTGGTTAACTGAGCCTTTATTTGATTGGATCCCCTTCCAGCTAGGCTACTTTTTGTATCTTGAAATTTTCCTCAACCCTCCTTTCCTTTTCCTATTGTGATTTTAAAAAGCTGTGCCTCAGGCTCTAATCCTTTTGGCAATCTGACCTCTAAATTCCCTCCCTCTCTCTTCTCTTTCATTTCTACTGTCTGTTGTGTAAGCTATGTAAGTACTTTTTCAACCCATTGTTTTCCATACATCCATAATACAGAGTGTCCACCCAGTAAACCAGTATTGCTCTTGAGTAAACCTCCTTTAATACAAGATGTCTTCTGCTCATTTTCTCAGTGCTTCCATCTGCATGGCACCCTTGCCACACTCTGAGAAGGTTCTAAATTAATCCTGCTCCATCCTTGGCAGATAAGAAATTTATTTATTTATTTTTTTTTTGTATTTCAGTGAACTGTTTTACAGTGTTACTGCTTTATTTTTTGCTTTATTTATTAAATCATTTAAAGGTACCTAATAATTACAATTGCCTTCTCTAGGTAGTTTGTTTAAGTAGTTTTGTTGCAGCATTACATTCTCAAGCAATTTCTTTGTGTTTCTACATTAGTAGTACCATGATAGCCCATCTATTTGTAGTAGGTGGTGGCCCGAGTTGGGAAACACATAAGAAAGCTGTAAGTGTAGTTGTTTTGTTGTCTAGAGGGCTAAGAAGCCAGTCTCCTGTGTTTTAAGTGTCTGTATAAATTTGGCATGTTACACCCACCACACATAATATGCACCCCCACAGAGACCTACTTATACTGAGGCACTTAAGTACAATCTTCCCAAACACCAAAGACCTGGAAAACATTCTACCTGAAAAAAATTATCCTCAGCAAATGTGAAAGCCCTCAACAGAAGCAACACCTAACTCTGAACATGCAGCCACACCCAATGGAGCCTCAAATAACAAGCCCATAAGGAAAGCCAGTACACTACCCAGGACTCTAGTCATAAAGGACTCCATTGTAGAACATACTGATGCTCCACTCCCAGGATGAACATGGAGAAAATAATGGTCATTTGTCTGTCAGGGGCCAGGATCCACCAAGTTATGCATGCAGCCAAGTCATTGCACCATAGGTACCAATATGCTTCAGTCATAGTCCATGTGGATGTAATTGACCTGAGATATATCTGCCATGACTATATGAAGAGAGATATGGAGCTCTCAGACTATCTGTCACAGGCTGGTATGTGCCTGTTGCTGAGCAGCAATCTACGTTCAGTGAGGATGATGCCACAATATCAACACAAGATGGCTAACTTTAACAATTGGCTTAGTTTTTGGTGCCATTATAGGAGGATACAATATTTGTCAGCATGGGAAGTCATGATTAACAAACCACATTGCTTTGTCAAGGATGATCTGCACTTGTCCCCCTCTAGGCTTTTGAATATTGGTTTAAACATTGTCCCCACAGGGCAATTATTAGGCAATGCCAAATGGAAAAACCTTCCCACATTGCAAAATCTACCCAAGGAAATCTAAAGGTGTTACTGCTCAATACCAGGAGTCTAAACAAGAAGCTTCACTCCCTCCAAGCTCTCTTTAGCTTGGAGAATGTGGACATCTATGCAGTTACCGAGACATGGTTTACAGCTGCAGAGAGTACCCTGGCAGTACCTTCCACACATTTAGTCCAGCAAATACACAGACAGGGACTAAATGTGAAAATTTTTTTTTTTTACATTTATACAAAAATAATGAAATTGTATTAAATTAACATTCAGAAACATTACACTTCACATATATTGCTATATATCATATAACCTAAGCAACATTACATAGATTATTCAATTTCTGCCCCTTTTTTTTAAACAAGAAACATCTTTATTAAACTATCACTTATGACAGAGGCAATCATACATTTATATAAATGAAAACGAACCACACCGACACAATCCTAGTTATAAGCATTTTATGTTATAAACCATAATGACAAACTCCCAGTTGCAAACATTATACATCACTTATAATATACCCAATCATTTTCAGTCAAACATTACTCATTTGGTCCTCCCTTCTGTTAAACCTCATTCCTCCTCTGTATGTATTGTTCCCAGAATTCTCATTTTTTCCTATGTAGTTTGCTCCTACCCTCTTTTAAATATCTCATTCCAGTTGTTTTATCCCTGTTACTATATTTACTACTTCTAATATAGTTGGTTTAGATTTTGATTAACATTTCCTCTTAACTGCTTTTTGGCAGCCACCATAATTAGACACAGCAAAGCCTTACCATGTCTAGGTAATTCCGATTCTGTAACATAGCTCAAAAAAAACATCTCCCTCATCACACCAATCTGCCCACCCAGCATCTCTGACAGTGCATCTTGCAGGGAATCATTAAAGTCCGCCAACCCACCACACTCTCATAAAATAGATTCCCAAGTACTTTTCTCATCCCTGCCACACCTCCAACATGTCCTGTCTACCAGAGGAAAATTTTGCTGGAGTCTACTTGGGGTATAAAAATATCTATGTAAAAATTTCCAAGCAAAAATCTTAAATCTTCTAGAATTTGTTGCATATTTGGGAGACATACATATATCCTCCCATTGTTTCTTTGTGAATTGCTTATCCAATCTCTCTTCTAACTCTTTCTAACCTCCTATGATTGATTCTTATAGTTATCATGTAATATTTTATATGCTCTACTAATTATTCCTTTTTAATGGCAGCTTCTGTTCTAGATTCTTCTAAAAAACTCTATCAGTGCTGGTCTTTCATTTACGACTCCCCCCCCATTTCTTTCTCTTCACCTATAGTGATATCAGTCCTTGATAGGCAAGGCAATCACTAAACTGGAGTTCAAATAAATTCTTGTCCTCTTCTCATTCTATTACCTTTCTAGTTATTTGCTCCAAATACCTTGGTTTCTTTGCCAGTTTTCTCCAATATGTTCCAGCCCCCTCTTGCCTCTTGTCTGTATCGCTAATTGCAGTCATCCCTATCAGCAGAATATCCTTTCTCCATTCCCATGTTGGCTTAGTTCTGAGAATACTTTCTGCTGCTTTATGGATATAATATTGTGTATGATTATTGTTATTCTCCTTAAAGGCCTGCATCCAAAATCCCAGTCTCTCCTTGTTTCTTGAGCTTCTCCAATATCAGCCCTTTCCACTTGGAATTATTGTTTTCTGCTTGTGCTATGTATAAGAGCCTTAACTGTGTAGCTTTGAAATACAAAAAAAAAAAAAAAATAGAGTCACACAGAATGGATAAACCGCAACCCAACTTTATTCGGAAGGAACACTAAGTGCTTTCGCCATAACACTTACGTGGCTTCATCAGAGTTATAAAAGCCTGGCCAGCAGGCTCAATTTGTATAATGTAATGATTAATTAACCAATCAATCAAGCAACAGCCAATCATGAAAATTGTATTATTACAACTTCAAAAACATGCAAAAACATATATGCATGTAAAAAAATAAATAAAAAGTAAAAAATATATGTATATGTATGTATATAAGTTAATCCATCCAGTCTAACTGCACACACTGAAATACCACGATTAAAAATAAATCTACATTTAAACTACAGTAATAATGCTGTTAGTCTGTCGCCCTTCTTATATGTTAAAAATTCCTATGAAAAAACCTATGTATTGCACATTGAATAATAATGAATAATTATACCACCATTGCCCTTTGTTTAAGAATAGCGGCTATAGATATAAAATCACTTAGCCCTGGTTTGCAAGCAGCATTGATTCTCAATTGCCATTTAGCCTCTCTCGCGTCTAATTCCAACTTACCATCCCTACCTCTCTCACTGGTGTATACCCTATCAATGATGAAAAATATAAACCTTTTATAGTCAGGACATTCTAAAGTGTGCAGATACAGAGCATTGTGTGTATTTTTGTTCTTGACATCCTTAAGGTGCTCAGTAATATGGTCATGTAATTTCTGTATAATTTTTCCTACATAAAAATATGGACATGATAAACAAGTCACTAAATTTACCACCATGCTCATATTACAATTGCACCGGTCCAGATATCCAGTTGTATGATCATATCCACAGACAGAAACACAACTACCATCATTAATATTCTTACAAATCCTGCAAGACCCACATTTATACATTAATGACTTGTGAATTTTGTTGGACTTAAGTCCACTCTCTAAGATATTCTTTATGTTCCTGCCCCTGCTATATACCACTTGAGGTTTCAAACCTAGTTTCTCCTTCATTTCATCATCAAAATGCAAGTCCCATGATATTAACGCAAGCCACTAAGCTTGGTGTTTCCTGATTGTATTGTAAAACTAATGCATGAATGTTCGTCTTACCACCAGTGCCCATATGACTGGTACTAGAGGCTTTTAAAATTGGGTAAAATGTTGCACCCTTTCCTTCTTAACATTAAGAAGTAACTTCATAGGGTAACCCCTGCTCTTAAACATACCAATTAGGATATACATCTCCTTGCAAAATAATTCATCATCACTAATGAGGCAAGATAGTCTAACTTTCTGCCCCTTAATGATACTTTTCCTTTGATGTGTTGGATGGCAACTATTGTAGTGAAGCAGCATATTAGAGTATGTTTCCTTCCTGTGGATAGTGCTTATCAACATCCCGCTGATTTCATCCTTAATTAGATGAATGTCAAGAGAATCAGTTTCTTTGTTGTGTCAAGTATATCTGAATTTAAGAAAGGTGGTTGTGCCATTGAGGTAGTCAATAAAGCTTGAAACTTCACTTTCTTCCCCTCACCATAAAATCAAAATGTCATCCAAAAATCTGAAATATAATTAGATACTGGCCATAAAGGCAGAGTAAAACACATGGCCTTTCTCCCAGTCTAGGAATACCAAATGAGCAAACACTGGGGCACGTTTAGCCCCCATGGCTACCCCAGCCACTTGATGAAAAAATTCTCCTTCAAACATCATAAAATTGTTGGTCAAAACCACCTCCATAAATTCAGCTAAAAAATTTGTCTTGGTGATACCAATTGCATTACAACCCATCACATTTTCATAGAAGAGATCCAACCCCTCCTTGTGTGGTATCATCGAGAATAAGTTAACCACGTCAACAGTTAGAAAAGAACAATCATTATTTCCAGCACTAACCTGTCTTAATAATTCAAGGCAGTGCCACAAATCTCTCAAAACATGCATAGCTTTAATCACCACTCTGCTAGCCCATCTATCAACGTATGCAGCTAATGGTTCTGTCTTTGACTCTCTAGCTGCCACAATAGGTCTAAAAGGGGGATTGTATAAATTCTTATGGGTCTTAGGTATCCCAAATATAACTGGGATAATAGGTGTCTCAACTGTTAGGAATTTTAATTCATTCATATCAATACATTTTTGAAACAAAGCATCTAATAAAAAGCTATCTATTCTAGCATAGGCTCTGTTCATCTCATTTTTCAAAACCCTGCAATAAGCTGAAGAGTCATTCAAAATGTAATACATTTTTGAGACACAATCTACTGGCATTATTATAACAATGCCCCCTCCCTTGTCCGGTTTCTTATAACCCTATACTTTTTACTGCCAGCCAATTCTTTCAAAATCCTTCTTTCTTCTTGTGTTAGGTTACTGAATTTACATTTTGTCTCCCTAACAATTTTTCTAAACTCATATTCACACATCTTTTCAAAGGAAGTAATGGCCGGGTGACTAGGAGGGATGAGTAAGCTCTTGCATTGCAAACAATTGCCCCTATTGACTTCATTCATTTGATTTTTAAAAAATAAACATAAATTCGATTGTCTTGAATATAATTTTAAACCAAGAAGAACAGTGGCAATATCTGTTTTGTAATCAGGAACAAAAGAAATTCCCTTCTTAAAGAAATCCAAATGCACATCACAAATCACTAAAACTGTAAACTGAAAAACCATCACTTTCAAGTATATTACATAACATTTTGTCATTTTGTTCAAACCTAACAATGTCCTGGTAATCTCTAAAACTGTTGTAACCATCAAATACATTTAATTCAGTCAATAATAACCTCTTCTCTGACCCCATCATTGTCCCCTGTTGTAGAAATTGTTGTTCTTGTTGCCATTCTGCCAGCCCCTCTGTGACCCATTCGTTTAATTTCTCAGTCTTTCCGATCTCCTTAGTTGTTGTCCTTGATGCAAAAAACATTCATTGTCAGTAACATTATTTTCCTCCCTTTCATCATCCAATAATTGGTTATTCTGAATGTTTTCATTAACCAAAGCACCATTGTCAGTGCCAGACCTCTCGTTCTGATTGTGCTGTGAACTATTTGGATAAGCCTTGTTGCTCAAGTAATCATGCCTATCTCTGCCTAATTTACATTGTTTTCTTTTCATATTGTCACTCACTAAACTTTCAATGTCACTCAAAACTTTTTATAGTTCATACTGTATTGTTCAAATACCATATCAGCTACTATGCTTTGATTAAGTACCGTGGTTTCATTTTGTAATAAAACAAACTTATTTTGGTTAATTTTTAATGATGATGTCCATTATTTCAAATCCAGTTCTATCAAACAGGCCTACTAATTCACAGTATGCTGAGGACTCAACCTCTATCCCCATTGGTTGTTTCCATAGTCTAAGCCCTTTCAGGACCCGTTTCAAGGCTAAAGATTCAGTGAGGAATGCATTGTCCAATTGAAGCATTCTATATTTTTTTACACAACTTTTCAAAAGTAACAAGCTGTGTTCTAAGAGGTATTCCCTGGTTTGGACTTTCGTCCATATTTGAGAAACTAATGTCAAAAGATCCAAACCACTCACTGAAATCCAGTCTTACTGAGGCATCACGATTGGTCGCTGAATTTGGTTGACTTCCAGGGCCAATGGAGTGTGCAAAGTAAAAAGCTCCGCCTGCGTACTAGTTAGTGTATTTGTGGCTGTGCCGTTCAATCTCCCTTCCATAACAACGTCTGTCAGTCTTTGTATAGATAGTGTAAGCTCAGCCAATAGCGCTTCCATGATTTCCTAGTCGAAGAATGCTGGAAAACCCCCCATAGGACTCCAATAAAATGATAAAATAAACAAAACAACTGCCCACAAAGTCCAAAAACTACGAACCAAAAATAAAAAATAGAGTCACACAGAATGGTTAAACTGCAACCCAACTCTACTCGGAAGGAACACAACTAAGCACTTTTGCCATAACATTTGTGTGGCTTCATCAGAGTCATAAAAAGCTTGACAACAGGCTCAATTTATATAATATAGTAATTAACTAATCAATCAATCAAGCAACAGCCAATCATAAAAATCATATTAGTACAACTTCAAAAACACACACAAAATATATATGTATGTCTGGGTCTATAGTGAAACATCAAACACTGAAAACAGCGAACAATGTTTCATCGACACATTTTCAGCAAAAGCTGAAAATGTTGCAACCACAGAACAGAGATTTCTTTCCAAGGGAAAGAAATCGCTGTTCCAACCAAAAAAAATAATTAAACACTTCCAAACACATACACACATACCCTAACCCTAATTGTACCCCCCTCCCCAAAAAAAACAGTAAACAACTAAATACACATATGCACGTAACCCAGCCATACATCTAACGAAAAAAAAGAACAGTAAACATTTTAAAACATATGCACTTACCTTAACCCGCACCCTAACCCTACGGTCAGTAACTCTTGCACATTTACATAAACAATTCCAGACACATATACACTTACCTTAACCCTAATTCTACCCCCCAAAACAAAAGTAAACAGCTGAAAACACATACACACGTAACTCAACTATACATCTAACGCAAAATAAAAAGCAGCAAAAACTTTCATACATATACACTTACCTTAACCTGCACCCTAACCCTAAGGTTAGTAACTGTTGCACATTCACGCTCTGGAGCTATACCAGACAAGGGACCACACTACACTGTAGAACACGGCAAAGCAATGAAGCAGTCAAGTGACTTCTTTCCCAGTGAAAGAATTTGCTGAACAGCTACTTCACTGTTTTGCCTGTTCACTCTATATGTGTCAACGAAAACGTATTTGTCAAAATACGTTTTCGTCGTTCTAATAGGAACCCGTATGTCTAACAAAAAAAATATATATATATAAATATATATATATGAGTATTCCTCACTAAATCTTTAGCCTTGAAATAGGTCCCGAAGGGGCTTAGGTTATGGAAACAACCAATGGGGATAGAGGTTGGGTCCTCAGTGTACCGTGAATTAGTACGCCTGTTTGATAGAACTGGATTTGAAATAATGGACATCATCATTAAAAATAACCAAAGTAGGTTAGTTTTATTACAAAATGAAATCACGGCACTTAATCGAAGCATAGTAACTGATATGGTATTTGAACAATACAATATGAACTATAAAAAGTTTTGAGTGACATTGAAAGTTTAGTGAGTGACAATATGAAAAGAAAACAACATAGATTAGATAGAGATAGGCATGATAACTTCAGCAACAAGGCTTATCCGAATAGTTCACAGCACAATCAGAACGAGAGGTCCGGCACTGACAACGGTGCTTTGGTTAATGAAAACATTCAGAATAACCAATTATTGGATGATGAAATGGAGGAAAATAATGTTACCGACAATGAACATTTTTTGCATCAGGGACAACAACTAAGGAGATCAGAAAGACTGAGAAATCAAGGGAATGGGTCACAGAGGGGCTGGCAGAATGGCCACAAGGACAACAATTTCTACAACAGGGGACAATGAGGGGGTCAAAGAAGAGGTTATTATTGACTGAATTGAATGTATGTAATGGTTACAACAGTTTTAGAGCTTACCAGGACATTGATAGGTTTGAACAAAATGACAAAATGTTATGTAATATACTTGAAAGTGATTTTTTTTCAATTTACAATTTTAGTGATTTAAATATATGTGATGTGCATTTGGATTTATTTAAGAAGGGAATTTCTTTTGGTCCTGATTACAAAACAAATATTGCCACTGTTCTTCTTGGTTTAAAATGATATTCAAGACAATTGAATTTATGTTTATTTTTTTAAAAAACAAATGAATGAAGTCAATAGGGGCAATTTTTTGCAACACAAGAGCTTATTATTTATCCCTCCTAGTCCCCTGGCATTACTTCCTTTGAAAATATGGGTGAACATGAATTTAGAAAGATTTTTAGGGAGACAAAATGTAAATTCAATAACCCAACACAAGAAAGAAAAAGGAATTTGGAAGAATTGACTGGCAGTAAAAATTATAGGGTTATGAAACCGGAAAAGGGAAGGGGTATTGTTATAATGATGCAGACAGAGTATGTCTCAAAAATGTATGACATTTTGAATGACTCTTCAACTTATTGCAGGGTTTCAAAAAATGAGATGAAGAAAGTCTACGCTAGAATAGATAGCTTTTAATTAGATGCTTTTTTTCAAATTGTATTGATATGAATAAATTAAAATTCCTAAGAATTGAGACACCTATTATCCCAGTTACATTTGGGATACCTAAGACCCATAAGAATTTATACAATCCCCCTTTTAGACCTATCATGGCAGATAGAGGGTCAAAGACAGAACCCTTAGCTGCATATGTTGATAGATGGGCTAGCAAAGTGGTGAGTGAAGCTATGCATATTTTGAGAGATCCGTGGCACTACCTTGAATTATTAAGACAGGTTAGTGCTGGAAATAATGATTATTCTTTTCTAACTGTGGACATGGTTAACTTATTCTTGGTGATACCACACAAGGAGGGGTTAGATGTCTTCCATGAAAGTTTGATGGATTGTAATGCAATTGGTAAGATCAAGACAAAATTTCTTAGTTGAATTTATGGAGGTGGTTTTGACCAAACAATTTTATGATGTTTGAAGGATAATTTTTTCATCAAGTGGCTGATGCAGCCATGGGGGCTAAGCGTGTCCCAGTATTTGCTAATTTGGTACTCCTAGTGTAATGTCTTATTATATGTCAGATTTTTGGATGGCATTTTGATTTTATGGTGAGGGGAGTAAAGTGAAGTTTCAAGCTTTGAATAAAAAAAACACCAAATCCACACCAAAAGAGACCACAGGAGCAGTAAATTAGCATATTCTTCCTTTATTCACTGCTTTCATCAAAAAGACTTCTTCAGAACAATACATAACAAAACACTAGTAAAAAACTGTTTGCATACAACTCTTGAAAGCAACAAACCATCAATTAACAATTAAAACAAATTACTTAATTGAACAACTTGAGATCAGAATTTAAAGGAACATAAGCACAGTGCAATAGGCTTATAAAAAAAATTCCTACGATTTTTAAAAAAACACTTGATGTTTATTACATCATTAAGGCCAGGTTTTTTGTCTGCCTGTAACCTTATCTGCCATCTGGCTTCTCTCTGTTCCAAAAAAATTTTAAATTCTCCACCTCTAAAATCTGGTTTACCCTGTTCTAAAATAGAAAATAAAAAATTGTTAAAACCTACACACTCCTGACTGTGTTTGTACAAGGCATGGTTTTTGTCCTTCTTTTTATTTATTTATTTTTTATACTATAAATATACTCCCTAATTCTCTTGTTTAAGTTTCTAGTAGTCATTCCCCCATACAATTTTTGACATTTGTCACACATTGCCACAAAAACTACCCCCATGGTCTTGCACATATATTTATTTATTTATTTATTTACATTTGTTGACCGGGAATGTCCAACTGGACTTAGGTCCATTTTCAGTGGAGGCCCAGGGAGAAAAGCTCCACAGTTAAAATAAACAGACAGTAGTTACATTGGATTACATAGCGATTAACAATTTAATATAGCAATTACTTACAACATATTTGCAGATGAAGAACATAGTACATCAGTAGACAACTAGAATCTTTATCTGTGAAGTACATAACAGACATTAACAAATGTTACAATAAGAAGTTCCTGCTGTATAATAAGTACTAGGCTTATGAGCTTGCTATAATCAAGGTAGTTAGTGGAGTGGAAAAAAAGGCAGTGGTTGGATGGGGTGGGTGATACATACTCCTTGAACACTAATGGTATAGGGTATATGTGGTAATGCAATGTAAGGCCCTTCCACAATGAATCTGCACATGCCACAATCTTTACACTTGTACATACCATGGGGTTTGTTGGTCTTGAGTCCATCTGTAGACATCTTATCCTTTCCCTTTTCTAACAGTGTTTTCAAACTGAAACTATTTATATGTGCAAATTTGGGTTTCACTCCTGCTACTTGTAACAAATCATGGTTTCCCTCAATAATCTTCCAGTTTTGTTCAATAATATTTCTAATATCCATAGAGTCAGGGGTCATCTCCATGTTAAAACAAAGATGATTATCTCCCCCACCATAACTTTTGGATTTACTAGTAATAGCCTGCTTTAAAATAGGTCACTGATGTCCTTCTTGTCCTAAATGTTTGTAGCCAATTCTCTGAAATGGTTTTTGCAATAACCTCTATCACAAAATAATTGGATAATATGTTCAAATTCACTAGCCAATAAATCATCCTCACTAGTCATTCTACAGGCCCGAATCAGTTGACCCTTAGGTATGTTGTTTTTGATAAATTTGGGATGCTGGCTAGATAAATGTAAATAACCATTGGTAAATACCTTTTTTTCTGTAAATTTTACTTACAAACTTATTACCAATGCTGTCCCAAAATAAATGGACATCCAAATAATTAATACTGGTACCTACATCCCCTAAAACAAATTTTAAAACTCCAGAAGCTAGATTCAACTTGTCCATGAACAGTTGGACATCATTGTGGTCACCAACCATATTGAAAACTGGGTAATCTATAAACCTTTTGTAGTAACTGAAAATCCTTCTTGACTGAATATAAAACTGAGTGTTCCCACCACCCCATCACAATGTTGGCAAAAGAGGGGGCCACCAGAGAATCCATGGCCACCCCTCTAATTTGTTTGTAGTAGTGGCAGTTAAACACAAAATAATTATTGTCCAGCAACACATCTAATGCATCACAATAAAAATTAATTTTGATATTGTCCATGTCAGTGTAATTTGTCAGAAATGCCCTTACATATTCCACACCTACATTGTGGGGAATAGAAGTACACAGAGAAACCACATCAATGGTAAATATAGTATACCGGTGGGGATCAAAGCAGTATGTTTCATTAAAATTCCTTATACTTATCAAGAAAATCCCAAGAATCTTTTAAAAAATACTCAATTTTTTGGACTAAAGGATTTAACACAACATCCACCATAAGTGATATCCCTTCTGTAATATAATTTGGATCCGCAGTAATTGGTCTGTATGGCAGATCAGTTAAACTCTTATGAGTGTTGGGAATACCAAATAAAATACCAATCTTGGGATTTTCTACATTACAAAAGTTATAGGTTGCCATATCCAGATCTCCGCACATAGAACTATCATAAAAAACTATGAACATATCTAAAACATTTGTTAATGTTATTAACTTCAGCCTTAGAATATTCAAATTTATTGTTTAACATGTTTTCCATTTTGTTTATGTAGTCACTCTGATTCATGATAACCATCATACCACCCTTGTCACTACTCATAATCCTAATGTTTTTGTTGTTGGACAGTTCATACAACGCTGACCTAATTTCCATACTTAACTTATTGTAATAATGTTTATTTTTATTTTCAATTAATTTTCTCAAGTCCCTTTCACAAGTGGCTTCAAACAACTGCAAAGTGTGTAAAAGCAATGGGTTATAACACAAAGGTTTGAACAAGCACACATTAGCATTTTAACATTTTTGAATATGTACTTTAGATTCAATTTCCTTGTGTACTTTTTCAAGACTAAAACTGTGTCTGTGATGTTAGCATGTTGAGTAGGAATAAAATTAAACCCTAGTTTCAATAATTTCAAGTGCGAGTCATTTAAATTAAAGTTCAATAAATTTAAAATGTCACTGCCAAACCTGTTACAGTTCAGTCATTGTCCATTGAGGATTCTGACAACACCCTCCTCTTCTTCCTGGTGTTCGTTGTTTTGATTCTTTGTGGTCTATGTTCTTTTACCAAAGCTAAAAAAGCTTTGGGTTTAGCTCCTAGCTTAGTCTTGGTCTTGTTGGAAAGGGAATTAGACAAACCACTACTGAGCGACACTTCAGAGCCGTTTCTGTCTTCCGGTTCAGAAACATTTCTGGATTCACCATTACTGGCACCTGGTCACATTCTTCCTGTGGAATATGTCACTTCTGTTGTAGTCTCAGAGCCTTTCCACCTGCCTCTTTTAAGGTGGACTGACTCAAATGATGATTTTTTTTCATGCCAAAACCGGATTTGTTCCTTTTTTTCATGACCCAAAAACATGGAATAAGCAGACCCCATGTTATATGCTGCAACATCTCGATCGATCTTTTTGTTTTTCCTTTGCATAAGCAGTTTTTCATGTTGTTTGATCTCATCCATCATAATGGCATGCTCAGTTCTCTCACTAAACACCAAATGAAAGCTAGCTTCAATAGCACTTTCAGCTTTTTCAGTTTCCTCCTTATGTTCTTTCTTGAGACTATTATTATGCTCTATAAGCAGCCCCAAAAAGTCAATGCCAGCTAAATTTAAAAAATTGTTGCATTTTAGAAAAAAATGGATCGTTTTCACTAATACCGTTTGGACATTTAAAAAAACGTAGACCTTTAGACACTATGCCTAGTTCAATGCATTTATAGAAATATTTGTTTTCTATGTCCAAAATTTTGTATTTTTTAAGTAGCCTGTTCAATGCTTCACATTGATCTCTATATAAAACTCTTTCAGCTGGATTCAACAAACCTTTGGTGCTGGTAAAGGGGCCAATACCATCATTAAGAACAGCTGCAATACTAGCATAATTAGTGCAAGACCTGTCCATCTTTTTCTCATGTAAAACATTTTTCTTTACCATATTACTGTCTTGTCTCCTTGTTTTTACCTCAATGACTGTCTCTGCATCATCATCTGAGCCAGGACTAGCTAGTTCCTATCTGGAACGCACTTTAACCAAGTTTAAATCTTTATTCACTACCTCAATGGCGCAACCAGCTTTCCTAAATTCACATATAACTGGCACAACGAGGAAATTGATTTTCTTGACATTCATCTAATTATGGATGAAATCAATGGGATGTTGATATGCACTATCCACAGGAAGGAAACATACTTTAATATGCTGCTTCACTACAATAGTTGCCATCCGACACAAAGGAAAAGTATCATTAAGGGGCAGATGATTAGACTATATCACCTCATTAGTGATGATGAATTATTTTGCAAGGAGATGTAGATCCTAATTGGTATGTTTAAGAGCAGGGGTTACCCTATGATGTTACTTCTTAATGTTAAGAAGGAAATTATAACAAAAAGAGGTACAACATTTAATCCATATGGGTACTGGTGGTAAGATCAACATTCATGCATTAGTTTTATAATACAATCAGGAAACCACCAAATTTAGTGGCTTGTGTTAATATTATGGGACTTGCATTTTAATGATGAAATGAAGGAGAAACTAGGTTTGAAACCTCGAGTGGTATATAGCAGGGGCAGGAGCATAAAAATATCTTAGAGAGTGGACTTAAGTCCAACAAAATTCACAAGTCATTAATATATAAATGTGGGTCTTACAGGATTTGTAAGAATATTAATGATGGTACTTGTGTTTCAGTCTGTGGATACGATTGTATGATTGGATGTCCGGGCCGGTGCAATTTTAATACGAGCATGGTGGTATATTTAGTGGCTTATTTATCATGCCCATGTTTTTATGTAGGAAAAACTATATGGAAATTACGTGACCATATTACTGAGCACCTTAGGGATGTCAAGAACAAAAATACACACAATGCTCTGTATCTGCACACCTTAGAATGCCCTAACTATAAAAGGTTTATATTTTTCATCATTGATAGGGTATACACCAATGAGAGAGATGGGGATGGTAAGTTGGAATTAGAAGTGAGAGAGGCTAAATGGCAATTGAGACTCAATGCTGCTTGGAAACCAGGGCTGAATGATTTTATATCTATAGCCCCTATTCTTAAACAAAGGACAATGGTGGTATAATTATTCATTATTATTCAATGTACAATACATATGTTTTTTCATAGGAATTTTTAACATATAAGTAGTTCAACAGAATAACAGCATTATTACTGTAGTTTAAATGTATATTTATTTTTAATCGTGGTATTTCAATGTGTGCAGTTAGACTGGATGGATTAACTTATTTATATACATACATCTACTCATAGGGTCTATGTTAAATATTCAAACATCCAAAATGTCGTACGTTACATGGTCGAGACCAAATGTTCGACATTTGGATGTTCGAATATCAGATAAAAAAGAAAAAAAGAAAAACATACCATAAGAGTGTGAGCAGGGGGCAAGCCCCCCTGCACCCCCCCACACGCCCACAATTAAATATACCAACTCTGAGACTGCACTTCAATGCAGAAAAGGGAAATTATCCCTATCTGCACCATACTGTGCTGTTGAAAGTTTGGTCTCGACCATGTAACGTTCGAAATTATAAGTGTTCGAAGAATTGACATAGACCCTACTCATATACATATTTTTTTATTTTTTATTTATTTTTTATACACACATATATGTTTTTTGTGTGTTTTTGAAGTTGTAATAATATGAGTTTTAAGACTGGCCATTGCTTGGTTGATTGATTAGTTAATTGATCACTATATTATATAAATTGAGCCTGTTGGCTAGGTTTTTATGACTTTGATGAAGCCATGTAAATGTTATGACAAAAGCACTTAGTCGTGTTCCTTTCGAATAAAGTTGGGTTGCGGTTTAACTGTTCTGTGGGACTCTATTTTTTATTTTTGGTTCTTAGTTTTTGGCCTTTGTGGGCAGTTGTTTTGTTTATTTTATAGCTTTGAAATACCCCTTCAAACTGGATAATCCCAATCCTCACTGTTCTACTGGAAGAATCAGCTTATCCCACTTGACTCTTGCTGTCTTCCCCTCCCAGATAAAGTCCTTCAGCTCTTTATTAATTGATATCCACAACTTCTCCTCTGGTTGATAACAATATGTCTGACCTGTGTTTAAGACTAAAGGGACTAAAAACATTTGACTGCTTACTATCTATATCCATATAACAAAGTTTCCATTTTCTCAGTTTTTATATTATGTTTTGTTCAGTCTCTTCCCACATATCCTTAGCTGCCATACCAGAATCATTTTTCATCTATACATTACACACCTTAATGTTTCGTTTTGGTTTTGTCAGGTATAAAATAATATCTGTAAATAGAGACAGCTTTTCTTGACTACCATATCGATTATATTTTTGAATTTCTGAGTCCCTTATTTTCTTTGCCAGGGCTTCTAAATATAATACAAATAACAAAGGGGAAAGAGGGCACCCCTGCTTGATTCCTCTGCTCAAGCAGAAATTATCAGAGGACCCCACCCAGGTTAATATTTGCCTTCAATTCCTCATATGTCCTCCTATTCAACCTTATATTTTTTTCAGTAAATGCAAATGCTTCTATTGCCCCGCTCATTAAGTCCCAGCTTATTCTGTCAAATGCTTTCTCACCAACAACAATGGTATCTTCTTACATTCTGCTTACCTCTGGATCATTAGTGTTCTGTTAATGTCAAATGTTTGCCTCCCCTCCACAAAACCATATTGATTCATATATATCATTTTTGGCATTACCTTTGCCATTCTTTTAGCCATTATAGACATGAACACTTTATAGTCATGGTTTAGTATTGAAATGGGGCTGTATGTAGCTGGGTCCACTGGATCTTTACCATCTTTAGGTCTTACAGCTATCACTGCTTTCTACCAAGATGTTGGTACTTCTCCTCCTCATAAAATACTGTTAAACAAAACCTTCCAGATCTTTATCAGTCTTTTCCCTCCTAGTTTCCAAACTTCCACAGGAATACCATCTATTCCTTGGGACTTTCCTGTAGATTGGTTATACATCACAATTTGTATCCCATATACTCGTATACTAACCATTAGTAATTGATCCTCATTAACCTCTAACCTTGGCATATTTAATTCTTCCATAAACATTTCCATTTGTGTATTTTCTTGACTGAAAGGTAGAGGTGTCTTGATCTGCATCAATAACAAGCATACCTCTATGTTGGTTAAACAGGATGCTGCACTGGAGTTCCTCCATGTCCAGATTACCATAGACAAAGTCCCATACCATATCCTAGCAAGTTATAAGTCACCCTATATGCGCCATGAAACCCATAGTTCATACGTACACCTACTGGAGACACTCAGTCATGGGGGACTGTAATTATCCATCTATAAACTGGGAATCATACAAGACCCCAAATTTTCAGGCACAGAGACTCCTAGACTTTGTAGACATAAACATCCTGGACCAGTTAGTGTCTATGCCTACTTGAGGAACAAACATATTGGGCCTAGTACTCACAAATATGGGAAAATGCTGTACCCCTCCCCTGGTGCTGTGTCTTCTCTGGTAAGATTGGACCACAAAGCTGTCTCCTTTGAAATAGAATCAGTTCCTTAACCCCAGCAAACCCTGTAACAGTTAGAAACCACTCCAAGGTAAACTACCTTTTATTAAGTGATGACCTGTCAACATGTCATTCCTCTCTAAACCCAGATATCACAGCAACCTATGCAGAATTATTCACAGAAGCCCTATACAACTATGTCAATGACTGCACAGAGGCTGCTGTGTCTACCAGAAGTAAGCCCAAAACTAATTCAAAAAACAAACCTCTCTGGTAAAATCTAAAATGAAACAGGTTGTACAACAAAACAAAAAAAGTCATAGCTAAAATTAGGAGGTGTATCACCAAAAAAAGATAACATCCTGCTCTTCAATCTCAGTAGATAACTGAAATGACTAATTATGTCCAAC
Organism: Protopterus annectens; assembly: GCF_019279795.1. NCBI lineage: Eukaryota > Metazoa > Chordata > Ceratodontiformes > Protopteridae > Protopterus > Protopterus annectens. Next base: position 1,000,785,708 of record NC_056748.1, read on the forward strand.
AAAGCAAATTTTGAGGTAAAGATAGCATCTGAGGTCAAACACAACCATATGTCTGAAACCTCAAAGGCAGCACAGAACAGTGTGCCAAACTGTTGGTAATTGGAGCCATGTTCACGAAACTGGGTGATATAGCAAATCTTCTGACTGACAAATTCAGCCCCAACTTTATCGCCTCTCACCCCTGGCCACCCCTCAGGATATCTAACATAACCCCTCCAACAATCAGTTGGGAGCAGATCTTAGATGCACTCTCTAAGACCAATAATACAGCTTTGATTGCCCCTGGTAATATCTCAGGATGCCTCCTAAATAGCTTGAAATATAACTTATCAGGGCCACTGGTGTCACTATTCAAACTGTAGACCCTGCACAGGATTTGTGCCATGGGAATGGAAGGCTGTAATGGTCATCCCTCTGTAAAGGGGGGGGGGTGGACCATCACTGGATCCCATGAACTACAGACCCATTAATCTGACTAGTCTCATAGGAAATGCCATGGAAAGAATTATCCTGGAAATGATTAACAATAACATAGGGAACCTTCAGACACTGGACCCAACCCAGTCTGGTTTCATCAAAGGCAGGTAATGCCTACTGAACCTTCTGGACATCTTTGAGAAGGTCACCAAGGCAATGGATGAGGGCTAAACAATGCATACTACCTACTTTGACCTAGCTAAGGTATTTGATACAATACCACACTCAGCTATTATAACCAAACTCACAAAATTAGAATTACAGAAACAGATACTTGGTGCAAGAGCCATGGGTGCAAGCTCAATGCCAAGAAATGTATAGTTATCCCCTTTGGGAAAAAATATGTACCCGTGAATTACCACATAGGTGGCTGTACACTAAATACTGAAAGTGTGATAAGAGACTTAGGGACACAGGTGGACAGTGGTCTCACCTTCGATAATCACATTGCCACAACAGTCAGGAAATCCTTCTATGTGGCACACCTCATCACTAAGAGCTTTTCATCCAGAAAAAAGGAGGTCATTGTCCCACTGTACTCATCCCTCATTAGACCCATTATAGAATACAATGGCCCGTTTGGTATGTACCTCTCAAGACATCTGCAACAACTGGAAAGGCCGCAGAAATACCTCACTAAAAGAATCACAGGCCTAAAGCAGATGCCCTATGCTGACCATCTAAAAAAACTCCACCTATACTCTGGTGCATATCGTCTACTCAGAGGCGATCTCTGCTTAACATACAAAGCCATGTCAAACCCAGAGCAGTTGGACATGCTACACTTAAAGAAATCCCAATCCCTCAGAGACACATGCTCCAGGGATCTAAACCTTGTCATCACAATGAACAAAACATGCTGGTGGGATAGGTTCCTGACCCAGAGACTCCTCAGACTCTGGAATAGACTGCCCATACATGTCAAGCAGAGCATCTCTTTGGCCCTCTTCAAAAGGAACATTGATGATTGGATGGGAGATAGGAAATTCGCTCCAGGGATCACGTCAGTCACCCTGCTAGACAGGGGTCCAGGGAAGTAAATACTGTGGGAAGAAATAGCCAGGGAATTGTTATGGCTAGGCCAATAGCCTAGTACCAACCCATGAACCTATGAACCTATAAACCCTATGTAATTCACTGGATAGCCAACAGACTCACAGACAGGAACCAGGAAGACAGGATCAAAGAGAAGACTTCCATAAACAGGCAAGTCACCAGTGGAGGCCTTCAGAGCTGGGTCTACTCCTCCTTGGCATCTATTTTCCATAAGTCAAGGGCCAATGTCAAGAGCCTTGAAGAATTATATGATGTCTTCTTGTTGGTTTGTTGCTGTTACTTGCATTTACATGCAAGCATACCAAAGTATATTTAACTACTGAGAATAAATACAGCTAATACGCTTTCTATTGCATTTTCCTTTTGGATCTACAAGCATGCAACACAGATGCTGTCAGCTCTCTATGGCAAATTCCCAAAGCTTGTTTATGCAGTCATATTTATACCAAAAGGTCTGATATTTTTCTCAAAGTCCGATGTATAACAGTTCTTTCTTTGTATAACAGTTTTTCTTTGTTCTTCTAATTTATGATTTGTCCTTGATTTAAGTTTGGTGGTCCAAGGAAACTCATTTATCTGAAATGTGGTGTTCCAGCACTATCTGATGTTCCAACTTTATCTTGCTTGATGTTACTCTTTACTTCGTTGATGTCCTTCCAGCTGCCATCTGCGCAGCTATTTTTACAGACTTTGTTTCTCAACAACATACTACTTTACATGGATGCCAAAATCTAACTAAGCTATTATATGCTTGCCAGCACACTTACTATTTTTCTGCATTTTATACTACTTCTAAATTAACCCGTTATATTTCATATCATTCTTGCAGCTTTTATTCAAACTAATCATGCTAGCAACAGTTTGAAAGGACAGTGTATACTAAATAGAACAGAGTACTTATATTCTTTCAGTTCCCTGTTTTTTATTTCTTTGAGGAATGGACTAAACTTCAGTTAAAGAAAAGACTGCATTTGTTTTATTAGCATTATAATTTACAGCATTTACAACTTTGCTCATATTTACAATCATAACTTGTTGAGTTATTACAACTCTCTGTAACCTGCAGCATATAAAACAATTCCAAGCTGTCATTATTATTATGACTCCTAAGGCTACCAACACCGGATGTATTAACCAATTTAACAATTTGGTTTTAGATGATGACCATCCTTTGAATATGTCCCACCAATTATGGGCAGTGCCAGTTTCTGTTTTTGTTTTTTACTATTAACACTGGGTTATTTGAAACCACACATACAACTGTGGTGCCACTTTAACAAACATTTTGAAATTTGAAGGTAATATTGGCCATTTACACAACATTTTGTTCAATTTACAAATTTAGATACATTAGTACTAAATTGTAATCTGTCTATCAAAGATACTTGTAATGACTTACTAAATAGTAGGATTTCCTTATGCTTGCAAATGTACAATCTGTGAGATATCTTGTTCTACTAGTTTTTATACCAAGCTCTTTTAAATTTGCATTTGGTATCTTTAAAACTTGGAAATGTAATATTGAAGTACAATATTGTGTTTTGGTGTTGTTGTCCTATCATAGTACAAGTGGATGGTATTTTTACCATTTGATCTGTATGAAGTACTGGCCTGTTACTTAAAATGGTAAGTATTTTAACCCATGGTCCTTTTCCTTGTATTACTGTGTTGTTTATGCAAATAAACAGAGTATTGGTAGAAATCATACCCTTTTTTTCCCTGTTGAGTTTATTTTTTTTGTGTGTTATTGTCTACACACTGTGACATTTTTGCATGCTGTCTTTCCTTGTCAGAACTGTTACATTTTTGAGGTAATGTACAGCATCCAATAGAGACAGAGCTGTTTACTGAAATGTTTTTTTGATTCTTTTTTTTACTTTTTTGTATGCTTTACCTTGTATAGCTAACCATGCCGTTATATTTCTGTTAAACGTTATCCTCCCAAACATACATGCTGTATGCTTTATACAACTGAAATTGTCTTGTGTTTTTGTGTAGCATTTTGCTAACTACGTTTTATTCATGAAATATTGTAATTCCCTCTGTTTTGATGTTCAGAATGATGCAAATGAAATGCAGATGTCTGTGTTGAATGCTGTGTGCCTTGTCTTGCAGCTGCATTTTTATCTATAGTCCTTGAAGCATTTTCCAGACACTGAACATTCAGCTTGTCTCAAGCTGTACCAGAATATATGTATGCTAACAAACAGAAATACATGTATAACTATATTATTTCAACATATATTATAGCAACAGATGTGTATATGCATCTAACTAGCAAATAGATGTGAACATGCATTTATACATTTTTAAACATATCTATCACTGTATACATTCCCTCTGTTTTATTTTAAACAAACTGTCTACATTAGTATGTACTTTTTAGTTAAGTTAATAATGTCAACACAGTGATGACAACCATTACTATTAGAACTGGATGAATCTATACAGTGATGTCCTGTACAGTAATTTTTTGACAGTGCTTGAGGATTTTATTGCAAAGGCATTGCAGTCTTGTTTTTTGAAAAAAAAAACACATTTGGCACAAATGTCAAGCTTTGACTTGTTACTCTATTTACATAGATAAACCATTTACTAGTACTGCACAGAATACACTTGCTTGAACAGATTGTTTTTGCATTTGTATATACATGGCTGTAATGTACACTCAGTCTAGTTTTTAAACTTAGCATTAAACTGAAGCCTGCTAATTACATTACTCAAAACATTAAAATGTATTTTTGGTATTACCACTTTGCACTTTCATTTGAGTCTCTTTTGCAGTACTGTTTAGACAGCGTAAAACTGAAAGCATGCCTTTCCCCCTGTAGTATACATCACTTTATTGCAGTATTGTTTATTTACTTTATGCTGTGAGAATTAAATGTATGCTTGCCTTTTGGCTGTTATCTAGACTGTGACACTTTGGTCTTACACATTTGCTTATTTTTTTGGCCATTTTCAAAAACAGAAAATATTTTTATAAAGCTTTTGCTGTTGCCTATACTGTCAAAGTTGTAATAGGAATTGCTTTTATCCATTTTGAAAAGACGTTTACTGTTACTACTAGTTATTTGTACCCTCCCTTTTTGTAAAGGGACCTGTATAATATATTTTAACTGCATACCATTGCTCATGTACTGACCATACTTGGTGTGGTATTTACTTGCAAACAGATTAATGACATGTGTGCACAAGTATTACATTTTATTACAATTACTAAACAGGATTTTTGTAGACTTTTGTGCTTTTTGCTTAATGCTGTAAGTGAATACTTAACAATAATGTTTTAGAAAAACATAAGCCATTTGGCCTGGCAACCAGTCTTGTTTCCTTGACCTTATAAATTTCAGTACCAGTAACATTTTATGTTATGCAACATTCCTTGTAACTACCCATTCCAGCCTGGAAAGATGTGAGCTCACATACTTTTTTCTTTCTGAGCATTCTAGACGCTTAACCCATAACTCCTTTAGCACTTACTCGTACCTGCAGTCATTCGTTAATATACTTGCAACTTGATATTAAAATGCAGTTGTAATAAACATTAACTTGCTTAACTATGCATAATATTGCTTTTGAATACTGTTTTTGCTGGAGTCTGTGCTATTTTTTATGCTATTATACGATTGCAAAATATTGTAAGAAACAAAAGAGATATTGATTTAACTAACACATGCTTAAAACAAATATATTTACATGATTTACATTTGCTGTTGTCTGCCTTTTGCTGCACTTTAGGTGAAAATAAAATAATGCATGTCAGTTTTGTGACATCACTTCTTTACTGTGTTTAACTACCTTCATTTGATTTCAATACCCTAGAACTGTTTTGTTATTTGAAATGGTTTTAAAATCACTATTTAAGTGCCTTGCTTTAAGTGAATGAAAGTTTGTGCTGTGTACAATTAACCATTTTGTAAACGGAGAATAGTACGTCCTAAATTATTTCTTATCAGCGCAGTTAACTGCTGTTGCTTTAACTCTTTACTAACCAGATTACATTTCTAAGTATTCTGTTCTGCTGACTTTAAAGCTCTTATGCACTTCTGAAAAAAGTGTTTGCATATGCTGTCTGAACTTTTTGAACTCATTCTGACTGTGTCTTAGATGTTTATTAAATGTTTTTGTCAGTTCACCATGAACCTAGTCATTCATTAATATACTTGCAACTTGATATTAGAATGCAGTTGTAATAAACATTAACTTGCTTAACTATGCATAATATTGCTTTTGAATATTGTTTTTGCTGGAGTCTTTGCTATTTTTTATGCTTAGGTTCATAGGTTGGTACTAGGCTATCAGCCCTAGGGCCTATACAAGCCTAGCCATAACAATTCCCTGGCTATTTCTTCCCACACTATTTACTTCCCTGGACCCCTGTCTAGCAGGGCGACTGACATGATCCCTGGGGTGAATTTCCTTTCTCCCATCCAATTGTCAAGGTTCCTTTTGAAGAGGCCAAAGAGGCATTCTGATTGACATGTATGGGCAATCTATTCCAGAGTCTGGGGAGTCTTTGGGTCAGGAACCTATCCCTCCAGCATGTTTTGTTTATTGTGATGACAAGGTTTAGATCCCTGGAGCATGTGTCTCTGAGGGATTGGGATTTCTTTAAGTGTAGCATGTCCAACAGCTCTGGGTTTGACATGACCTTGTATGTTAAGCAGAGATCACCTTTGTGCTATTATACAATTACAAAATATTGTAAGAAACAAAAGAGATATTGACTTAACTAACACATGCTTAAAACAGATATATTTAAATGATTTACATTTCCCATCATTTGCGTTTTGCTGCACTTTAGATGAAAAGAAAATACATGCATGTCAGTCTTGTGACATCATGTCTTTTGTGTGTTTAACTAGTCTCATTTGATTTCTATACCCTAGAACTGTTTTGTTATTTGAAATGGTTTTAAAATCACTATTTAAGTGCCTTGCTTTAACTGAATGAAAGTTTGCGCTGTGTACACTTAACCATTTTCTAAATGTAGAATAGTACCTTGTAAATTATTTGTCTGCGTAGTTAACTGCTGTTGCTTTAACTCTTTACCAACCAGATTATTCTGTTCTGCTGACTTTAAAGCTCTTATGCACTTCTGAAAAAAGTGTTTGCATATGTTGTCTGAACGTTTTGAACTCACTCTGACTGTGTCTTAGAAGTTTATTAAATCTTTTTGTCAGTCCACTATGAACCTCATCTCTGTTTCTATCTGTTTTGTAATGTGCAGTGGTTTTATGCCACTTTTGTCTAGCAAGATGTACAGAAGATTTTCTAAATAACTGACTTAACTGATACTGTAACTCTGAAATTAACATTTTACATGTGGTGACAGGACATATTGCATCTGGTTGTTTACCAATACGTTTATGACATTGCACACAGAAAGCAGTTTCATATAACTTGCACAATAAACGTTTACTGTCATACAAATGATGTTGCTGTTTAAGATACCAATCAAATGTAATGCATTTATATAAAGCATTGACATCAACATTAACTAATAAAGTACTGCATGTGCTACAGTTCTGTCTATACCAATCTTTAAATCCTGACCATACATGTGCTGGACTATTATTACTGTCTACCTGAAAGGTGGTCTTACACTTTCCAGTTCTTTTGTTTATGGGATCCATGCTGTAGAATGCAAAACAAAAAGAGAATTACCAGTTTCTGTGTGGAAAGTGGCCAAATCTTCCATCAAGAAAGCGTGGAAAGTCCCTCGTTGATTCTCTGAAAAGGAGGTCAAACACAGCTGGCAGATTCAGTTATGTAAATGTGCAGGACCTGTGGAATTTGCAGAGATGCACAGTTCTGCTACTGGATACAGTACAGAAGAAGGAGCCAAACATTTGCACTGGAATGGAATGTACTAACTGAATAAAATAAAAAGGAAGCTGTAGTTGTCACAATAAGAAACCATTTGGTCTGTCAACTGTGGCTCACCATTGAAAAATTATATGACGTCTTCCTGTTTGTTTCTTGCTGTTACTTCCATTTACATGCATGCATACCACAGTTCATTTAACTATTTATTGTAATCAACTAGTCTTATTACTGTATTGTACTGAGTATAATAAATACCCAAAGACAACTGTTTCAGTTAATATGCTTTACTGTCACATTTTTCTTTTCAGATCTACAACATGTAACACAGATGCTGTCAGCTGTCTATGGCAAATACACAAAGCTTGTTTATGCACAGTCATATTTATACCAAAATGTCTGATATTTTTCTCAAAGTCTGATGTATAACAGTTCTTTCTTTGTATAACAGTTTTTCTTTGTTCTTCTAATTTATGATTTGTCCTTGATTTAAGTTTGGTGGTCCAAGGAATCTCAGTTATCTGAAATGTGATGTTCCAGCACTATCTGATGTTCCAACATTATCTTGCTTGATGTTACATCTCTTTACTTCATTGATATCCTTCCAGCTGCCATCTGCACAGTTATTTTTACAGACTTTGTTTCTCAAGAACATACTCCTTTACATGGATGCCAAAATCTAACTAAGCTATTATATGCTTGCCAGCACACTTACTATTTTTCTGCATTTTATACTACTTCTAAATTAACCCTTTATATTTGATATAATTCTTGCAGCTTTTATTCAAACTAATAATCATGCTAGCAACAGTTTGAAAAGACAGTGTATACTAAATAGAACAGAGTACTTATATTCTTTCAGGCCTCTGGCTTACCAAGTTTGCAGATGACTGCAAGCTAGGAGCAATCATAGAAACCTCCCAAGATACATCTTACAGGAAGGTCTGACACAGACAAATGACTGGTGGCAAAGCTACAGAAATCAACCACCCAGGGAAACTACTTCATTGATAAAACACCCCTAAAAGTAGATATTGTAGTCAGCAATTGGGGACTCGTAGATAGCAATCTGGCTTTTGACCAACATGTATCTAAAGCAGTAATAAAATCATTCTATGTCGCTCAACTAATAAATAAGGAAATTATATCGATGTCCAGGATAGTCATCACTCCACTGTACTCAGCCCTCATCAGACCCATCACTGAGTATAATGAACCCTTTCAGTATGTATCTGACCAGCCAGATGTAACAAAGAAGGTCCACAAAGGTTCCAACCAAAAAGAATACAGAGCGCAAACACATTGTCCTATGAAGATTGGTTTGAGCCCTGTCTCTATACTCTTTTTCTACAGACTGCTGAGAAGCAAATATGCCTGGTATACAAGGCATCCTTGGATCCTTCTCTGATGGACCTTTAGCATATCTGCAAAATGAACAGCACCAGAACTAGCAGATATAAGGATTTAAACTTTACTTGCGACTTAAATAAGACAGGTCAGAGGACAGGTATGTATTTCAGATAATCCCTGTTCTCTGGAATAGGTTTCCCATCCATGTGAAGCAGAGCCCTTCACTAACCCTATTCAAACTCAACCTGGACCAGTGGATGGAAAATTGGAAATTCACCCCTGGTCTGACACCTATGTCTTTGGTGGATAGAGGAAGCCATTAAATCATGTCCTAACTAACACATACTTCTTAAAACAACCTCTAAGCACAATAACTCACAGGATACATTTGGGTTGTATGGCTAGGTTTATAAAGGTCTCAGTGGTCATTAGCCTAGTATACACCTATGAACCTATGATCTGACCACAGGTGTGAGGCTAGAGAATTTGCATACATAGGTAAAACGGTTGCGCTGAAAGAGTTTAATGCAGTTAAAAGTCAAAGGTTATTATTAATTTATAATATACACTATGAAATTAACAAAAAAAGTGAAAATGTTAAAGAACCAATGATGCTTACTTGTGAAAACAGAACTTATTTTTATTTTTTACCTCCACTTTCTGAGGGCTAATTATGGTACCTTGGTACATGTATAGCCTATTATAAGTTGATCTGGTGGCCCTCCCACCTACATAAGTTTTGGGTGGGTGTGTCTGTATATGCACCTACACACACTCACACACACACATATATACATATATATATATATAGAGAGAGAGAGAGGATGTGAGAGAGATAGAGATAATACAGATTTATCAAACTGATTTATGGGTGTCACATAATCTGAAATGACCATGGGTGTGAAACTTGAGTCTGTGTAGGTAACATGGTTGCACTTAAAGAGGATAGCCCAGTTACATCACAGAGGTTATTGTTAATGCCATGCAATATAAAATTAAAAGAACAAATTAAAATATTAAACAGGCAGTGATGCTTACTTGTGAAGACAGAGCTTAATTTTATTATTATTATTATTACTTGTATTATTTTCACTTCCTGAGGGCTGATTTGGGCACCTTGGTGCTTGCATTGTTTGCTCTGATCTGTTTTCCTACATAAGCAAAGCAATATAACAGACCAAATAATAGTTCAGAACAGTATAGGCTGCAACAATTGGTTTCTTTAGGAATCAACATCTGGTCATATGTTGTAAATAAAGACTGAAATGCTTAATTTTGCTAATCAGATTTGGTAAGAAAAGATGATTTTTGTCATGAAATCAAAACTGAAAGACTATAACATGAAAAACATTAAGCACATGGAGTTTTGTAGTTTAGAAAAATATTTGGGCTTACTTCAGAATACTTATAGGAAATCCCTCTTTTCTGCTATGCTAAGCAAAGAGTGCATTTTCTTTTTCTTTTCTCTACACTTAGAAAACTTGGTTATGGATGTACATTTCAATGGTTTATACATACATGACAGGCAAGTACTTGGAGACTTTATATAGCTTACGTTCCATTACTGTAAACAATTTCTCCTGTCAGCTGGCTGTGTGGAGCAGGGAGATGAAGCCGTCTCTGAGACTGAGAGAACCCAGGTTCAGTTACTTGCCTTGTGATTGGAGGAGCTGGATGGGAAGGGGTGAAAGCGAGTGGCTGAGTTGGGCTCATCCATCACAGGAGAGGATTTGGTATACATCTTAGTGCAAGAGTAACACCTGTAAGACAGACCACAGACTGCTGGGTGCAAGAAAGCAGGGCATAGGAACATAAGCATTCCAAGAAGAGCATTGCTCAGTGGCTAGGCATAGCAGGTTGCTGGAGCACCCACTTGGATGTGAGACTGGCATAGAAACTATTGCAGTATTTCTGTTGGCTAACAGGAAGAGGGATTAAAGAGTGAAAAGAAAATTTCCATATTCCCTGCCAGAAGATTACCTATGAGCCCTGACTCTTACCTTTTATGCCCTGGGTCATCAGAAGGTGAAACATATGGAGAAGAAATGTGTCAGTAGGAGATGCTGGATTGAGGGTTGTGGGTAGATCAGAGAACCAAAACCAGCATTTAAAAACTCTTATGTCACACCAGCTATATAGTGTGTTTTCTGATGGAATCCCTTGCTCTTCCTACTTCAGGCAGATCACAGTAAACACAGTGACTATTGTGGTGGTGGCGGTGGATGAAATAGTGGAGGAACAGAATTCCATGCATGCATTTCAGCATTCACTACATGCTTCACATAGGATTTGGAGGACTAACATAGATATCCTTTGTGGTTACATCTCAAGTAATGTATATTCATAATTTTTTTAGAGAAATATATGTTTGCCAAAGCAGGGCTGTGCCTCACAGGGGCCTACATTAGTTCACCGAATATCATTCAGTTGACCCCATTCAGTGAAATTCACTTTTGCGATTCCTGGAATTTACCAAGGGCAAGGAAACAACTGTCCCCACACAACGGAACCCATAACTAATGAAATGAAACCCACTCAAGTGGGGGGCTTTGCCCCCACACCTCCCCTAACTATATATGCCAACTCCAAGATCACACTACAGTGGGAAAAAGGAAAAGTTGTGTAGTTGGCCAACTACTTCCTTGCCCTTAGTAAATTCAGTGAATCATGGAAGTGATTTTTACTGAATAGGGGTTAACGGAAAGGTGTTCACAGAAAAAAAACTTTCAACAAACTAATATAGACCTGCCCCACAGCATATACCATCTTTGTCCACAACTGTTTGTTGCAAACTACATTGTCATTCTCAGATATCCAAGTGCATACTGCTATTTATGTTCATAGGATCATACGAAGTTACTAGGCTAGTGGCCCTGAGGCCTTTATAAACCTAGCCAAGAGTTTAGCCCATGTTTAGACAAATCAGCACCTGATGCCCTTGTTCAGCAGGGACACGGGTGTAATCCCAGGGGTATATTTTCTGTTTCCTCATCCAGTTATCCAGGTTATGCTTAAAAAGGGGGTAAAGAGGTACTCTGCTTGACATGGAGAGGGAGTCTATTACATAGATGAGGGAGTCTCTGGGACACAAATCTGTCCTGCCAACAAGTCTTGTTGATGTCACAGACCAGGTTGATGCCACGGATGTGGGTTACTCGAGTGGAGCTTGACTTGCGGATATGCAGCAGTCTCATCGTGGTGGGGTCTGTGATCACCTTGTATGCCAGACAAAGGTCACCTTTGGTGAGTCTGTATGAAACTGAGTAGAGTGATATGGCTTTTAGCCTATCTGTGTATGGCAGATGTTTGAAGCCATGGATTTTCCTGGTGAGGAACCTCTGTGGTCTCTCCAGCTGCTGCATGTGATTTGCAAGGTAGCTGCCGAAAAGGGCATTGTACTTAATAATGGGCCTTATAAGGGAAGAATACAGGGATGTTATGACCGCCTTGTCCCTGGATGAGATACCCTTACTTATGAGGTGGGCTATGTAGCATGCTTTCTGTACAATGAAAGCAACATGGTGGTCAAAAGTCAGGTTGTTATCAACCTAGGTGCCCAAATCCCTCACGACTGATTGAGTGCGTAGGACATTGTTATTAATGTGATAATTTGTGGGGACGTCACTCTCCCCAAAGGGGATGATGATCCATTTTTTGGTATTCAGCTTGAGGCCATGTTTCTGGCACCAGTCAGTTGTCTGAGTGAAACCCTCTTGGAGGATGTCAACCTCATTAGGGGAACTGATGACATCACCCAGGCTGCAGTCATCTGCAAACTTGGTTAGCTATAGTGCACTGGTTTTGGCCTGCACCTCAGAAAAGTATATCCCAAATAACAGTGGCCCCAGGACCAAACCCTGGAGTACGCCGTTTGGTATGGATCTACTGCTTGAGGTGGCTTCCCCTATATTGACTAGGTGGGTTCTATCAGTGAGCCAGTTTGCTATCCATCTGGTAATATATGGATTGATGCCTAATTTACAGAGTTTATCTATTATGCCTGAATGGGGAATAGTGTCAAACACTTTAGCCATGTCAAGGTAGGTGGTGTGCACCATCTTCTGCTCATCCATGGCTTTGGTCACTGTCTCAAAGAAGTCAACCAAATTTAGCAGACATGACCTCCCCTTGACAAAGCCAAACTGTGAGGGATTGAGTGTTTGAAGGTTGCCAGTGTCCTTGTTAATGAGGTCCATGATAATGCATTTTATGGCCTTGCAGATCAGGCTAGTTAGCTGTCCTCCACTCAGTTGGGATGAACCCAGTACTCAGAGTTTGGTTGAATAGAATGCCTAATTGTGCTACAAGTTCCTGCCTGAGTTCACGTAGGATGCAGCCTGGGATGTTTATAGGTTCATAGCAAAGTACTAGGCTAGCCGCCCTTGTAGGCCATTGTAAGCCTAGTCAATTTCCCTTTTTGTGCTCAAAATAAACTATCCCATTTGCCCATCCCATGGTTGATAATTACATATCACCCCAGATGACAATAACTGCAATCATACCATAGATAATCTGGGGGGACTCATGCATTTAGGAGCAGCATCTGTCCCATTAGTAGTACAGGGGGCAGTCCTGGAGTAAAATTTCTGTTTGTCATCCACAGATCTAAGTTGCAATTGAATATGGACAGGGATAAACTTTCTTTTATCTGAACGGGGAAGCTGTTTTGTAGCAGTGATATCCTCTATGGGATACACCCGTCCCTCAAACCCTTCTGTTGATGTTGCACAAGAGGTTTACATCCCTAAACCAAGTATTTCTGATGCCATTTGACTTGCTGATGGGCAGTAAATCCATCAGTATTGGGTCACAGTATGTCTCTTTGCAGTCTATATCATACCACGTATAGTAACAGGGTTTTGAGTCGATCCATGTAGGACATGTTTAGGCTTTGTATCCTTTTACTAAGGTATCTCTGTGGGCATTCCAGTTGTTGCATCTGTTTGAACAGATCCATGCCAAAGATTATTGTGTCCCATGGAGGCTGTATTTTTTGGCTTTGAGAGAGCAGTGATGACCTGTTCCCTAGATATAAGGGGAAGGGTGCAGGTACTGGGGATGTACTGATTTACTGATGGGTGGGACAGAAGGGTGAAGTTTTCCCTGAATCTGTCAGCCAACAAGTTTGCTATATCTATGGCATTTGTATATGCGGTGTCCTTGACCACCAAGTTCTGAATAGATCTGGGTGCTTCCTTTTAAAAAATAAAATTAAGTTCTGTTTTCCCTGAATCTGTCAGCCAACAAGTTTGCTATATCTATGGCATTTGTATATGTGGTGTCCTTGACCACCAAGTTCTGAATAGATCTGGGTGTTTCCTTTGAGGTTGCAGACATATGTGAAGAAGGCCTTATGATTGTCTCTAGTAGATGTGGCCAATTTGGACTTTAAGTTTGCTTTGGAGGATTTCACTAGTGCTCTTATTTGCTTGTTCAGGCTAAGGAGACATTGCTTCTAATTGGGCACCTGCTCCTTCTTGGTCTTGGACAGCAATTTTGTTATACAGTTTATTTATTGCATAAACATTGTTATATAGTTTATTTATTGTATATACAGCTCAGCAAGCTCCTGCCTGGTGCCTTGCAGAGTTCTACAACAGCAGAGAGACAAAAGAGAGACTTTGCAGTGATTAAGTATCATTTGTCTGGATTTACTTGCTGCCTTTAGTAACTTCCACCTAAAATGCTGATTTTTGTAGAGTTTCTGTGATTTAAAATGCTTGTTTCAGCTACACTCAAGTGTGATAGCCATTTCTGTGCATTTAAAGTGTTTTTTTTTATTGTATCCGCTTTATTTTCTAAGAAAAAAAATACTTGTTTCCCCACCTTTCTAAGCTAGTATAGTCCAGTTTTCAGGTTAGTGCTGAATTCAGGGCTGTGTTACAAGTTTCTGTGTTTGACCATACCTTACTTGGATAAAAGGAAGTTTCTCTGTTCACTGTGAAAGAGGGAGCTTTGAGTAGCCCATTTGTCCCTGGAGGAGTGGTTTCAGCCCAGAAATTAGTAGTTTATTGGCCATTTTAGGCTAATTTTTCACTCTTTCATTTCCCTGCTATAAAACCCACATTTGCAAGGTTTTTGCACTAGTATACAGCTCAGCAAGCTCCTGCCTGGTGCCCTGCAGAGTTCTACAGCAGCAGAGAGACAAAAGCGACACTTTGGAGTGATTAAGTATCATTTTTCTGCATTCTTTTTCTGCTTTTAGCTAATTTTGCCTAAAATGCCAGATTTCTAGATTTTCTGTGATTTAAAAAGCTTGTTTCAGCTACATTTTGTACTTATTTTACTGCCTGCACCTTAACAAAGTCATTTTTGTTTTTCCTTTACCTGTTTAACTGATGTAGGCTATAGACTCAAGTATGATTGCCATTTCTGTGCATTTAAAGTTTTGTTTTGATTTTATCTGCATTATTTTCTAAAAATATATATATATATATACTTGTTTTCCCACCTTTCTAAGCTAGTATAGTCCAGTTTTCAAGTTAGTGCTGAATTCAGGGGTGTGTTACAAGTTTTTGTGTTTGCCCATATCTTACTTGGATAGAAAGACGTTTCTCTGTTCACTGTGAGAGAGGGAGCATTGAGCAGCCTATCTGTCCCTGGTGAAGTGGTTTCAGTTAAGAAATTAGTAGATGATTGGTAATTTTGGACTTATTTCTATCTCTTTCATTTCCTTGCTATAAAATCCGCATTTGTGAGCTTTTGCGGTAGTATACAGCTCAGCAAGCTCCTGCCTGGTGCCCTGCAGAGTTCTACAACAGCAGAGATACAAAAAAAAAAAAAGATTTTGAGTGATTAAGTATAATTTTTCTGCATTTCCTTGCTACCTTTAGCTAATTCCACCTGAAACGTCGATTTTCCAGAATTTCTGTAATTGTAAAAGCTTGTTTCAGCTACATATTGTATTTATTTTACTCCCTGCACTTTAACAAATTTGTTTTTGTGTTTAAATTACCTGTTTAACTGTTGTAGGCCACACACTCAAGTGTGATAGCCATTTATGTGCATTTAAAGTGTTTTTTTAATTTATCTGCTTTATTGTCTGAGAAAAACAAAAAAAACCCCATAAAATACATATTTTCCCACCTTTTTAAGCTAGTATATTCCAGTTTTCAGATTAAAGCTGAATTCAGGGCTGTGTTATAAGTTTCTGTGTTTGCCCATACCTTACTTGGACAGAAGGAATTTTCTTTGTTCACTTTGAAAGAGGGAGCTTTGATCAGCTTATCTGTCACTGGAGGAGTGGTTTCAGCCCAGAAATTTGCAGTTTATTTACCATTTTTGGCTTATTTCTATCTATTTAATTTCCTTGCTTAAAAAAATACATTTGCAAGGTGTTTGCACTAGTATACAGCTCAGCAAGCTCCTGCCTGGTGCCATGAAGAGTTCTACAGCAGCAGAGAGACAAAAGAGAGACTTTGGAGTGATTAAGTATAATAGTTCTGCATTGTGTTACGCCTTTAGCTAATACTGCCTAAAATGCTGATTTTCTAGAGTTTCTCTGATTTAAAATGCTTGTTTCAGCCAGATATTGTACTTATTTTACTGCCTGCACTTTAACAAAGTCATTTTTGTGTTTATGTTAGCTGTTTAACTGTTGTAGGCTACACTCTCAGTTATGATAGCCATTTCTGTGCATTTAAAATGTTTTGTTGATTGTATCTGCTTTAGTTTCTGAAAAAAAAACAAAAAAGAACCATAAAAAATACTTGTTTCCCACCTTTTTAAGCTAGTATAGTCCAGTTTTCAGGTTAGAGTTGAATTCAAGGCTGTTTCAAAAGTTTCTGTGTTTGCCCATATCTTACTTGGATAGAAGGAAATTTCTCTGTTCACTGTGAGAGAGGGAGCATTGAGGAGGCTATCTGTCCCTGGTGGAGTGGTTTCAGTCAAGAAATTAGTAGATTATTGGTCATTTTGGGCTAATTTCTATCTCTTTCATTTCCTTGCTATAAAACCTGCATTTGCGAGTTTTCTGCACTAGTATACAGCTCAGCAAGCTCCTGCCTGGTGCCCTGCAAAGTTCTACAGCAGCAGAGATACAAAAGACAGACTTTGAGTGATTATCATTTTTCTGCATTTCCTTGCTGCCTTTAGCTAATTCTGCCTGAAACACCAATTTTCTAGAGTTTCTGTAATTTAAAAACCTTGTTTCAGCTACATATTGTACTTATTTTACTGCATGCACTTTACCAAAGTCGTTTTTGTGTTTAAATTACCTGTTTAACTGTTGTAGGCCACACACTCAAGTGTGATAGCCATATATGTGCATTTAACTTTTTTTATTGTATCTAATTTATTTTCCGAGAAAAACAAAAAAACTAAAAATATACATGTTTTCCCCTTTTTACTTATGCTAGTATAGTTCAGTTTTCAGGTTAATGCTGAATTCAGGGCTGTGTTACAAGTTTCTGTGTTTGCCCATATCTTACTTGGATAGACGGAAGTTTCTCTGTTCACTGTGAGAGAGGGAGCATTGAGCCACGTATCTGTCCCAGGAGGAGTGGTTGCATTTTCCCAGGAGCTGCATTTTCTTGCTGCCTTTAGCTAATTCCGCTGAAATAGCCAATTTTCTAGAGTTTCTGTGATTTAAGAAGCTTGTTTCTGCTACATATTGTACGTATTTTATTGCCTGCACTTTAACATAGTCGTTTTTGTGTTTAAATTACCTGTTTAACTTTTGTAGGCTACAGACTCAAGTGTGATAGGCATTGCCCTGCATTTAAAGTGTTTTTTTATTGTATATGCTTTATTTTTTGATAAAAACAAACAAAAAAAAAACTTTTTTCCCCACCTTTCTAAGCGAGTATAGTCCAGTTTTCCAGTTAGTGCTGAATTCAGGGCTGTGTTACAAGTTTCTGTGTTTGCCCATACCTTACATGGATAGAAGATAGTTTCTCTGTTCACTGTGAGAGAGCGAGCTTTGATCAGCCTATCTCTCCCTAGAGGAGTGGTTTCAGCCTAGAAATTTGTAGGTTATTGGCCATTTTGGGCTAATTTCTATCTCTTTCATTTCCCTGCTATAAAACCCACATTTGCAAGGATTTTGCACTAGTATACAGCTCAGCAAGCTCCTGCCTGGTGCCCTGCAGAGTTCTACAGCAGCAGAAAAACAATAGAGAGACTTTTGGAGTGATTAAGTATAATAATTCTGCATTTTTTGTGCCTTTAGCTAATACTGCCTAAAATAGCCAATTTTCTAGAGTTTCTCTGATTTAAAATGCTTGTTTCAACTAGATATTGTACTAATTTTACTGCCTGCACTTTAACAAAGTCATTTTTGTGTTTAAATTAGCTGTTTAACTGTTGTAGGGTACACTCTCAAGTATGATAGCCATTTCTGTGCATTTAAAATGTTTTGTTGATTGTATCTGCTTTATTTTCTGAAAAAAAACCCAAAAAGAACCATCAAAAATACTTGTTTTCCCACCTTTTTAAGCTAGTAAAGTCCAGTTTTCAGATTAGAACTGAATTCAGGGCTGTCTTACAAGTTCCTGTGTTTGCCCATATCTTACTTGGATAGAAGGAAGTTTCTCTGTTCACTGTGAGAGAGGGAGTTTTGAGCCGTCTATCTGTCCCAGGAGGAGTGGTTTCAACCCAGAAATTAATAGTTTATTGGCCATTTTTTGCTTATTTCTATCTCTTTCATTTCCTTGCTTTAAAAACTACATTTGTGAGGTTTTTGCACTAGTATACAGCTCAGCAAGCTTCTGCCTGGTGCCATGCAGAGTTCTACAGCAGCAGAGAGAGAAAAGAGAGACTTTGACATGAATAGGTATCATTTTTTTTGCATTTTCTTGCTGCCTTTAGCTAATTCCGAATAAAACACCAATTTTCTAGAGTTTTTGTGATTTAGAAAGATTGTTTCAGCTACATCTTGTACTTATTTTACCGCCTGCACTTTAACAAAGTCTTTTTTGTGTTTAAATTACCTGTTTAACTGTTGTAGGCTACACACTCAAGTGTGATAGCCATTTCTGTGCATTTAAAGTGTTTTTTTATTGTATCTGCTTTATTTTCTGAAAAAAAAAAAAAAAAAACTTGTTTTCCCACCTTTCTAAACTAGTATAGTCCAATTTTCAGGTTAGTGCTGAATTTAGGGCTGTGTTACAAGTTTCTGTATTTGCCCATACGTTACTTGGATCGAAGGAAGTTTCTTTGTTCACTGTGAGAGAGGGATTTTTGAGCCACCGATCTGTCCCTGGAGGAGTGGTTTCAGCCCAGAAATTAGTAGTTTATTGGCCATTTTGGGCTCATTTCTATCTCTTTCATTTCCCTTCTATAAAACCTGCATTTGCGAGGTTTTGCACTGGTACACAGCTCAGCAAGCTCCTGCGTGGTGCTCTGCAGAGTTCTACAGCAGCAGAGAGAAAAAAGAGAGACTTTGGAGTGATTAAGTATAATTTTTCTGTATTTTTTGCTGCCTTTCACTAATTCTGCTGAAATAGCCAATTTTATAGAGTTTCTGTGATTTAAAAAGCTTGTTTCAGCTACATATTGTACTTATTTTATTGCCTGCACTTTAACATAGTCGTTTTTGTGTTTAAATTACCTGTTTAACTTTTGTAGGCTACAGACTCAAGTGAGATAGCCATTGCCCTGCATTTAAAGTGCTTTTATTGTATCTGCTTTATTTTTTGATACAAACAAAAAACAAACAAAAAAAATACTTGTTTTCTCGCCTTTCTAAGCAAGTATAGTCCAGTTTTCAGGTTAGTGCTGAATTCAGGGGTGTGTAACAAGTTTCTGTGTTTGCCCATACCTTACTTGGATAGAAGGAAGTTTCTCTGTTCACTGTGAGAGAGTGAGCTTTGATCAGCCTATCTCTCCATAGAGGAGTGGTTTCAGCCTAGAAATTAGAAGTTGATTTGCCATTATGGACTAATTTCTATCTCTTTTATTTCCCTGCTATAAAACCTGCATTTGTGAGGTTTTTGCACTAGTAAACAGCTCAGCAAGCTCTTGTCTGGTGCCCTGCAGAGTTCTACAGCAACAGAGAGACCTTGGAGTGATTAAGTATCATTTTTCTGCATTGTTTCGCTGCCTTTAGCTAATTCTGCCTAAAATGTCGATTTTGTCTAGATTTTTTGTGATTTAAAAAGCTTGTTTCATCTACATATTGTACTTATTTTACTGCCTTCTCTTTAACAAAGTCATTTTTGTGTTTAAATTACCTGTTTAACTGTTGTAGACTACACATGCAAGTGTGATAGCCATTTCTGTGCATTTAAAGGATATTTTTGATTGTATCTGCTTTATTTTCTGAGAAAAACAAAAAAAACAAAAAAAATATAATTGTTTTCAAGCCTTTCTAAGCTAGTATTGTCCAGTTTTCCAGTTAGTGCTGAATTCAGGGCTGTGTTACAAGTTTCTGTGTTTGCCCATACCTTACATGGATAGAAGATAGTTTCTCTGTTCACTGTGAGAGAGCGAGCTTTGATCAGCCTATCTCTCCCTAGAGGAGTGGTTTCAGCCTAGAAATTTGTAGGTTATTGGCCATTTTGGGCTAATTTCTATCTCTTTCATTTCCCTGCTATAAAACCCACATTTGCAAGGATTTTGCACTAGTATACAGCTCAGCAAGCTCCTGCCTGGTGCCCTGCAGAGTTCTACAGCAGCAGAAAAACAACAGAGAGACTTTTGGAGTGATTAAGTATAGTAATTCTGCATTTTTTATGCCTTTAGCTAATACTGCCTAAAATGCCAATTTTCTAGAGTTTCTCTGATTTAAAATGCTTGTTTCAACTAGATATTGTACTGATTTTACTGCCTGCACTTTAACAAAGTCATCTTTGTGTTTAAATTAGCTGTTTAACTGTTGTAGGGTACACTCTCAAGTATGATAGCCATTTCTGTGCATTTAAAATGTTTTGTTGATTGTATCTGCTTTATTTTCTGAAAAAAACCCCAAAAAGAACCATAAAAAATACTTGTTTTCCCACCTTTTTAAGCTAGTAAAGTCCAGTTTTCAGGTTAGAACTGAATTCAGGGCTGTCTTACAAGTTCCTGTGTTTGCCCATATCTTACTTGGATAGAAGGAAGTTTCTCTGTTCACTGTGAGAGAGGGAGTTTTGAGCCACCTATCTGTCCCAGGAGGAGTGGTTTCAACCCAGAAATTAATAGTTTATTGGCCATTTTTTGCTTATTTCTATCTCTTTCATTCCCTTGCTTTAAAAACTACATTTGTGAGGTTTTTGCACTAGTATACAGCTCAGCAAGCTTCTGCCTGGTGCCATGCAGAGTTCTACAGCAGCAGAGAGAGAAAAGAGAGACTTTGACATGAATAGGTATCATTTTTTTACATTTTCTTGCTGCCTTTAGCTAATTTCGAATAAAACACCAATTTTCTAGAGTTTTTGTGATTTAGAAAGATTGTTTCAGCTACATCTTGTACTTATTTTACCGCCTGCACTTTAACAAAGTCTTTTTTGTGTTTAAATTACCTGTTTAACTGTTGTAGGCTACACACTCAAGTGTGATAGCCATTTCTGTGCATTTAAAGTGTTTTTTTATTGTATCTGCTTTATTTTCTGAAAAAAAAAAAAAACTTGTTTTCCCACCTTTCTAAACTAGTATAGTCCAGTTTTCAGGTTAGTGCTGAATTCAGGGCTGTGTTACAAGTTTCTGTGTTTGCCCATACCTTACTTGGATAGAAGGAAGTTTCTCTGTTCACTGTGAGAGAGGGAGCTTTGAGCCACCTATCTGTCCCTGGAGGAGTGGTTTCAGCCCAGAAATTAGTAGTTCAATGGACATTTTGGGCTAACTTCTATCTCTTTCATTTCCCTTCTATAAAACCTGCATTTGCGAGGTTTCTGCACTAGTATACAGCTCAGCAAGCTCCTGTCTGGTGCACTGCAGAGTTCTACAGCAGCAGAGAGAAAAAAGAGAGACTTTGGAGTGATTAAGTATAATTTTTCTGTATTTTTTGCTGCCTTTCACTAATTCTGCTGAAATAGCCAATTTTATAGAGTTTCTGTGATTTAAAAAGCTTGTTTCAGCTACATATTGTACTTATTTTATTGCCTGCACTTTAACATAGTCATTTTTGTGTTTAAATTACCTGTTTAACTTTTGTAGGCTACAGACTCAAGTGAGATAGCCATTGCCCTGCATTTAAAGTGTTTTTTTTTAATGTATCTGCTTTATTTTTTGATAAAAACAGAAAACAAACAAAAAAATACTTGTTTTCTCACCTTTCTAAGCTAGTATAGTCCAGTTTTCAGGTTAGTGCTGAATTCAGGGATGTGTTACAAGTTTCTGTGTTTGCCCATACCTTACTTGGATAGAAGGAAGTTTCTCTGTTCACTGTGAGAGAGGGAGCTTTGAGAGGCATATCTGTCCATGCAGGAGTGGTTTCATCTTAGAAATTAGTAGTTTGTTTGCCATTTTGGACTAATTTCTATCTCTTTCATTTCCCTGCTATAAAACCTGCATTTGTGAGGTTTTTGCACTAGTATACAGCTCAGCAAGCTCCTGCCTGATGCCCTGCAGAGTTCTACAGCAACAGAGAGACCTTGGAGTGATTAAGTATCATTTTCTGCATTGTTTCACTGCCTTTAGCTAATTCTGCCTAAAATGTCGATTTTTTTCTAGATTTTCTGTGATGTAAAAAGCTTGTTTCATCTGCACATTGAACTTATTTTACTGCCTTCTCTTTAACAAAGTCATTTTTGTGTTTAAATTACCTGTTTAACTGTTGTAGACTACACATGCAAGTGTGATAGCCATTTCTGTGCATTTAAAGGGTATTTTTTATTGTATCTGCTTTATTTTCTGAGAAAAACAAAAAAACAAAAAAATTATACTTGTTTTCAAGCCTTTCTAAACTAGTATTGTCCAGTTTTCCAGTTAGTGCTGAATTCAGGGCTGTGTTACAAGTGTCTGTGTTTGCCCATACCTTACATGGATAGAAGGAAGTTTCTCTGTTCAATGTGAGAGAGGGAGCTTTGAGCAGGCTATCTGTCTCTGGAGGAGTGGTTTCAGGCCAGTAATTAGTAGTTTATTGGCAATTTTGGGCTAATTTCTATCTCTTTCATTTCCCTGCTATAAAACACACATTTGTAAGGTTCTTGCACACGTACACAGCTCAGCAAGCTCCTGCCTAGTGCCCTACAGAGTTCTGCAGCAGCAGAGAGACAAAAGAGAGAATTTGGAGTGATTAAGTATCACTTTTCTGCATTTTCTTGCTGCCTTTAGCTAGTTCCACTGAAAACACCAATTTGCTAGAGTTTCTGTGAATTAAAAAGCTTGTTTTAACTACATATTGTACTTATTTTACTGCCTGCACTTTAACATAGTTGTTTTTGTGTTTAAATTACATGTTTAACTTTTGTAGGCTACAGACTCAAGTGTCATAGCCATTTCTTTGCATTTAAAGTGTTTTTTATTGTATCTGCTTTATTTTCTAAAAAAAAAAAGAACCATAAAAATACTTGTTTTCCCACCTTTTTAAGCTAGTATAGTCCAGTTTACAGGTTAGAGCTGAATTCAGGATGTGTTACAATTTTTCTGTGTTTGCCCATACCTTCCTTGGATAGAAGGAAGTTTCTTAGTTCACTGTGAGAGAGCGAGCTTTGATCAGCCTATCTCTCCATAGAGGAGTGGTTTCAGCCTAGAAATTAGTAGTTTATTGGCCATTATGGGCTAATTTCTATCTCTTTCATTTCCCTGCTATAAAACCCACATTTGCAAGGTTTTTGCGCTAGTATACAGCTCAGCAAGCTCCTGCCTGGTGCCCTGCAGAGTTCTACAGCAGCAGAGAGACAAAAGAGAGACCATGGAGTGATTAAGTATCATTTTTCTGCATTTTTTATGCCTTTAGCTAATTCCGCCTAAAATGCCAATTTTCTAGAGTTTCTCTGATTTAAAATGCTTGTTTCAACTAGATATTGTACTTATTTTACTGCCTGCACTTTAACAAAACAAATTTTTGTGTTTAAATTAGCTGTTTAACTGTTGTAGGCTACACACTCAAGTGTGATAGCCATTTCTGTGCATTTAAAATGTTTTTTGATTGTATCTGCTTTATTTTCTGAAAAAAAAAAAAAAACTTGTTTTCCCACCTTTCTAAACTAGTATAGTCCAGTTTTCAGGTTAGTGCTGAATTCAGGGCTGTGTTACAAGTTTCTGTGTTTGCCCATACCTTACTTGGATAGAAGGAAGTTTCTCTGTTCACTGTGAGAGAGGGAGCTTTGAGCCACCTATCTGTCCCTGGAGGAGTGGTTTCAGCCCAGAAATTAGTAGTTTATTGGCCATTTTGGGCTAATTTCTATCTCTTTCATTTCCCTTCTATAAAACCTGCATTTGTGAGGTTTTTGCACTAGTATACAGCTCAGCAAGCTCCTGCCTGGTGCCCTGCAGAGTTCTACAGCAGCAGAGAGACAAAAGAGAGACTTTGGAGTGATTAAGTATAATTTTTCTGTATTTTTTGCTGCCCTTAGCTAATTCTGTCTAAAATGCCGATTTTCTAGAGTTTCTGTGATTTAAAATGCTTGTTTCAGCTTGATTTTGTACTTATTTTACTGCCTGCAATTTAACAAAGTTGTTTTTGTCTTGAAATTACCTGTTTAACTGTTGTAGGCCACTCACTCAAGTGTGATAGACATTTCTGTATATTTAAAGTGTTTTTTTTCATTGTATCTGCTTTATTGTCTGAAAAAAAAACATAAAAAATACTTGTTTTCTCAACTTTCTAAGCTAGTATAGTCCACTTTTCATGTTAGTGCTGAATTCAGGGCTGTGTTACAAGTTTCTGTGTTTGCCCATACCTTACTTGGATAGAAGGAAGTTTCTCTGTTCACTTTGAGAGAGGGAGCTTTGAGCAGCCTATCTGTCCCAGGAGGAGTGGTTTCAGCCCAGAAGTTAGTAGTTTATTGGCCATTTTGGGCTAATTTCTCTCTTTCATTTCCCTTTTTATAAAACCCACATCTGCGAGGTTTTTCCCCGAGTATACAGCTCAGCAAGCTCCTGCCTGGTGCCCTGCAGAGTTCTACAGCAGCAGAGAGACAAAAGAGAGACTTTGGAGTGATTAAGTATCCTTCTTTTGCATTTTTTATTCCATTAGCTAATTCTGCCTAAAATACCAATTTTCTAGTGTTTCTGTGATTTAAAAAGCTTGTTTCAGCTAGATATTGTACTTATTTTACTGCTTGCACTTTAACAAAGTCTTTTTGTGTTTAAATTACCTGTTTAACTGATGTAGGATGCACACTCAAGTGTGATAGCCATTTCTGTGCATTAAAAGTGTTTTTTTGATTGTATCTGCTTTATATTCTGAGAAAAAAAACAAATAATATACTTGTTTTCCTGCCTTTCTAAGCTGGTATAGTCCAGTTTTTATGTTAATGCTGAATTCAGGGCTGTGTTACAATTTTCTGTGTTTGCCCATATCTTACTTGGATAGAAGGAAGTTTCTCTGTTCACTGTGAGAGAGGGAGCTTTGAGCAGTCTATCTGTCCCTGGAGAAGTGGTTTCAGCCCAGAAATTAGTAGTTTATTGGCCATTTTGGGCTAATTTCTATCTCTTTCATTTCCCTGCTATAAAACCCGCATTTGCGAGGTTTCTGTGCTAGTATAAAGCTCAGCAAGCTCCTTCCCGGTGCCCTGCAGAGTTCTACAGCAGCAAGGAGACAAAAGAGAGACTTTGGACTGATTAAGTTTCATTTTCCTGAATTTACTTGCTGTCTTTAGCTAATTCCTCCTAAAACGCCAATTTTCTAGAGGTTCTGTGATTTAAAAAGCTTGTTTCAGCTACATATTGTACTTATTTTACTGCCTGCACTTTAACAAAGTCATTTTTGTGTTTAAATTACCTGTTTAACTGTTGTAGGCTACAGACTCAAGTGTGATAGCCATTTCCCTGCATTTAAAGTGCTTTTTGATTGTATCTGCTTTATTTTCTGAAAAAAAAAAAACAAACAAAAAAATACTTGTTTTCCCACCTTTCTAAGCTAGTATAGTCCAGTTTTCAGGTTAGTGCTGAATTCAGGGCTGTGTTACAAGTTTCTGTGTTTGTCCATACCTTACTTGGATAGAAGGAAGTTTCTCTGTTCACTGTGAGAGAGGGAGCTTTGAGCAGCCTATCTGTCCCTGGAGGAGTGGTTTCAGCCCAGAAATTAGTAGTTTATTGGCCATTTGGGCTAATTTCTATCTCTTTCATTTCCCTGCTATAAAACCTGCATTTGTGAGTTTTTGCACTAGTAAACAGCTCAGCAAGCTCCTGCTTGGTGCTCTGCAGAGTTCTACAGCAACAGAGAGACCTTGGAGTGATTAAGTATAATTTTTATGCATTGTTTTGCTGCCTTTAGCTAATTCTGCCCAAAATGTCAATTTTTCTAGATTTTCTGTGATTTAAAAAGCTTATTTCAGCTACATATTGTGCTTATTTTATTGCCTGCACTTTAACAAAGCCATTTTTCTTTTTAGATTTCCTGTTTAACTGTTGTAGGCTACACAGTCAAGTGTGATATCCATTTCTGTGCATTTAATGTGTTTTTTATTGTATCTGCTTTATCTTCTGAGAAAAACAAAAAAACAAAAAAATATACTTCTTTTCAAGCCTTTCTAAGCGAGTATAGTCCAGTTTTCCAGTTAGTGTTGAATTCAGGGCTGTGTTACAAGTTTCTCTGTTTGCCCATACTTTACTTGGATTAGAAGGATGTTTCTGTGGTCACTGTGTGAGAGCGAGCTTTGAACAGCCTATCTGTCCCTGGAGGAGTAGTTTTGGGCCAGAAATTAGTAGTTTATTGGCCATTTGGGCTAATTTATATCTATTTCATTTCCCTGTTATAAAACTCGCATTTGCGAGGTTTTGCGCTAGTATACAGCTCAGCAAGCTCCTGCCTGGTGCCTTGCAGAGTTCAACAGCAGCAGAGAGACACAAGAGAGACTTTGGAGTGACTAAGAATCATGTTTCTGCATTTTCTTACTGCCTTTACCTAATTCTGCCTAAAACAGAGATTTTCTAGAGTTTCTGTGATTTAAAAAGCTTGTTTCAGCTACATATTGTACTTATGTTATGGTCTGCACTTTAACAAAGTCTTTTTTGTGTTAAAATTACCTGTTTAACTTTTGTAGGCTACACATGCAAGTGTGATAGCCATTTCTGTGCATTTAAAGTACTTTTTTGATTGTATCTGCTTTATTTTCCGAAAAAAAAAAACAACAAAAAATTACTTCTTTTCCCACCTTTCTAGGCTAGTATAGTCCAGTTTTCAGGTCAGTGCTGAATTCAGGTCTGTGTTACAAGTTTCTGTGTTTGTCCATACCTTACTTGGGTAGAAGGAAGTTTCTCTGTTCACTGTTAGAGAGGGAGCTTTGAGCAGCCTATCTGTCCCTGGAGGAGTGGTTTCAGCCCAGAACTTACTAATTTATTTGTCATTTTCAACTAATTTCTAACTCTCTCATTTCCCTGTTATAAAATCCACATTCACGTGGTTTTTGCACTAGTATACAGCTCAGCAAGCTCCTGCCTGGTGACCTGCAGAGTTCTACAGCAGCAAATAGACAAAAGAGAGACTTTGGAGTGATTAAGTATCATTTTTCTGTATTTTTTTTGCTGCCTTTATCTAATTCTGCCTAAAATGCAGATTGTCTAGAGTTTCTTTGACTTAAAAAGCTTGTTTCAGCTACATATTGTACTTATGGTACAGCCTGCACTTTAACAAAGTCATTTATGTGCTTACCTTACCTGTTTAACTGTTGTTGGCTACACATGCAAGTGTGATAGCCATTTCTGTGCATTTAACATGATTTTTTGATTGTATGTGTTTTATTTTCTGAAAAAAAACTAAAAAACAAGAAAAAATACTTGTTTTCCCACCTTTCTAAGCTAGTATAGTCCAGTTTTCAGGTTATTGCTGAATTCAGGGCTGTGTTACAAGTTTTTGTGTTTGCCCATACCTTACTTGGATAGAAGGAAGTTTCTCTGTTTACTGTGAGAGAAGGAGCTTTGAGCAGCCTATCAGTCCCTGGAGGAGTGGTTTCAGCCCAGAAATTAGTAGTGTATTGGCAATTTTGGGCTAAGTTCTATCTCTTTCATTTCCCTGAAATAAAACTGCATTTATGAGGTTTTTGCGCTAGTATACAGCTCAGCAAGCTCTTGCCTGGTGCCCTGCATTGTTCTACAGAGCAGAGAGACCAAAGAGAGACTTTGGAGTGATTAAGTATAATTTTTCTGCATTTTCTTGCTGCCTTTAGCTAAGTCTACATAAAATGATGATTTTCTAGAGTTTCTGTGATTTACAAAGCTTGTTTCAGCTACATATTGTACTTATTTTACTGCTTGCACTTTAACAAAGTCATTTTGTGTTTAAATTACCTGTTTAACTGTTGTAGGCTACACACTCAAATGTGATAGCCATTTATGTGCATTTAAAGTGCTTTTTTGATTGTATCTGCTTTATTTTCTGAAAATAACCCAAAAATATACTTGTTTTCCCACCTTTCTAAGCTAGTATAGTCCAGTTTTCAGGTTAGTGCTGAATTCAGGGCTGTGTTACAAGTTTCTGTGTTCGCCCATATCTTACTTGGATAGAAGGAAGTTTCTGTGTTCACTGTGAGAGAGGGAGCTTTGAGCAGCCTATCTGTCCCTAGAGGAGTGGTATCAGCCTAGAAAATAGTAGTTTAATGGCCATTTTAGGCTAATTTCTATGTCTTTCATTTCCTTGCTATAAAACCCACATTTGTGAGGTTTTTGTGCTAGTATACAGCTCAGCAAGCTCCTGCCTGGTGCCCTGCAGCGTTCTACAGCAGAAGAGAGACAAAAGAGAACCTTTGGAGTGATTAAGTATTATTTTTTCTGTATTTTCTTGCTGCCTTTAGCTAATTCCACCTAAAACACCAATTTATTAGAGTTTCTGTGATTTAAATAGCTTGTTTCAGCTACATATTGTACTTATTTTACTGCCTGCACTTTACCAAAGTCATTTTTGTGTTTAACTTACTTGTTTAAGTGTTGTAGGCTACACACTCAAGTGTGATAGCCATTTCTGTGCATTTATTTTCTGAAAAAAAACAAAAAAAAAAAACAAAATACTTGATTCCCACATTTCTAAGCTAGTATGGTCCAGTTTTAAGGTTATTCTGAATTCAGGGCTGTGTTGCAAGTTTCTGTGTTTGCCCATACCTTACTTTGCTAGAAGGAAGTTTTTCTATTCAGTGTGAGAGAGGGAGCTTTGAGCAGCCTATCTGTTCCTGGAGGAGTGGTTTCACCCCAGAATGTAGTAGTTTACTGGCCATTTTGGGCTAATTTCTATCTGTTACATTTCCTTGTTATAAAACCCGCATTTGCTAGGTTTTTGCGCTAGTATACAGCTCAGCAAGCTCCTGGCTCGTGCCCTGCAGAGTTCTACAGCAGCAGAGAGACAAAAGAGAGACTTTGGAGTGATTAAGTATCATTTTTCTATTTTTTGCTGCCTTTATCTAATTCTGCCTAAAATGCAGATTGTCTAGAGTTTCTGTGACTTACAAATCTTGTTTCAGCTACATATTGTACTTATTTTACTGCTTGCACTTTAACAAAGTCATTTCTGTGTTTAAGGTACCTATTTAACTGTTGTAGGCTTCACAATCAAGTGAGATAGCCATTTCTGTGCATTTAATGTGTTTTTTGATTGTATCTGCTTTATTTGCTGAAAAAAACATAAAACAAAAAACAAACTTGTTGTCCTGCCTTTCTAGGCTAGTATAGTCCAGTTTTCAGGTCAGTGCTGAATTCAGGTCTGTGTTACAAGTTTCTGTGTTTGTCCATACCTTACTTGGGTAGAAGGAAGTTTCTCTGTTCACTGTTAGAGAGGGAGCTTTGAGCAGCCTATCTGTCACTGGAGGAGTGGTTTCAGCCCAGAAATTAGTAGTTTATTGGCCTATTTGGGCACATTTTTATGTCTTTCATTTCCTTGCTATAAAACCTGCATTTGCGAGGTTTTTGCGCTAGTATACAGCTCAGCAAGCTCCTGCCTGGTGCCCTGCAGAGTTCTACAGCAGCCGAGAGACAAAAGAGAGACTTTGGAATGATTAAGTATCATTTTTCTGCATTTTATTGCTGCCTTCAGCTAATTCTGCCAAAAATGCCAATTTTCTGGAGTTTTTGTGATTTATAAAGCTTGTTTCAGCTATATACTGTACTTGCTTTATGGCCTGCCCTTTAACAAAGTCTTTTTTGTGTTTAAATTACCTGTTTAACTTTTGTAGGCTACACAGTCAAGTGTGATAGCCATTTCTGTGCATTTAATGTGTTTTTTTATTGTATCTGCTTTATTTTCTGAGAAAAAAACAAAAAAAAATACTTATTTTCCCACCTTTCTTTGCTAGTATAGTCCAGTTTTCAGGTCAATGCTGAATTCAGGGATGTGTTACAAGATTCTATGTTTGCCCACACCTGACTTGGATAGAAAAATGTTTCTCTTGTTTAGTGTGAGAGATGGAGCTTTGAGCAGCCTATCTGTCCCTGGAGTAGTGGTTTCATCCCAGAACTTACTAGTTTATTTGCCATTTTCAGCTAATTTCTAACTCTCTCATTTCCCTGTTATAAAATCCACATTCACGAGGTTTTTGCACTAGTATACAGCTCAGCAAGCTCCTGCCTGGTGCCCTGCAGAGTTCTACAGCAGCAGAGAGACAAAAGAGAGACTTTGGAGTGATTAAGTATCATTTTTCTGTATTTTTTGCTGCCTTTATCTAATTCTGCCTAAAATGCAGATTGTCTAGAGTTTCTGTGACTTACAAATCTTGTTTCAGCTACATATTGTACTTATTTTACTGCTTGCACTTTAACAAAGTCATTTCTGTGCTTAACTTACCTGTTTAACTGCTGTAGGCTACACATGCAAGTGTGATAGCCATTTCTGTGCATTTAAAGTACTTTTTTGATTGTATCTGCTTTATTTTCTGAAAAAAACTAAAAAACAAGAAAAAATACTTGTTTTCCCACCTTTCTAGGCTAGTATAGTCCAGTTTTCAGGTCAGTGCTGAATTCAGGTCTGTGTTACAAGTTTCTGTGTTTGTCCATACCTTACTTGGGTAGAAGGAAGTTTCTCTGTTCACTGTTAGAGAGGGAGCTTTGAGCAGCCTATCTGTCCCTGGAGGAGTGGTTTCAGCCCAGAAATAAGTAGTTTATTGGCCATGTGGGCTAATTTCTATCTCTTTCATTTCCCTGCTATAAAACCTGCATTTATGAGGTTTTTGCGCTTATATACAGCTCAGCAAGCTCCTGCCTGGTGCCCTGCAGAGTTCTACAGCAGCAGAGAGACAGAAGAGAGACTTTGGAGTGATTAAGTATCATTTTTCTGCATTTTTTGCTCCCCTTAGCTAATTCTACCTAAAATGCTGATTTTCTAGAGTTTCTGTGACTAAATCTTGTTTCATCTACATATTGTACTTGTTTTACTGCCTGCACTTTAACAAAGTCATTTTTGTGTTTAAGCTACCTGTTTAACTGTTGTAGGCTGCACACTCATGTATGATAGCCATTTCTGTGCATTTAATGTGTTTTTTGATTGTATCTGCTTTATTTTATGAAAAAAAAAAAAAACAAAAAAAAAACTTGTTTTCCTGCCTTTCTAAGCTAGTATAGTCCAGTTTTCAGGTTAGTGCTGAATTCAGGGCTGTGTTACAAGTTTCTGTGCTTGCCCATATTTTACTTGGATAGAAGGAAGTTTCTCTTTTCAGTGTGAGAGAGGGAGCTTTGAGCAGCCTAGCTGTCACTGGATGAGTGGTTTCAACCCAGAAATTAGTGGTTTATTGGCCTATTTGGGCAAATTTCTATGTCTTTCATTTCCTTGCTATAAAACCTGCATTTGTGAGGTTTTTGCACTAGTATACAGCTCAGCAAGCTCCTGTCTGGTGCCTTGCAGAGTTT
This sequence comes from Protopterus annectens, assembly GCF_019279795.1. NCBI lineage: Eukaryota > Metazoa > Chordata > Ceratodontiformes > Protopteridae > Protopterus > Protopterus annectens. The sequence continues at coordinate 1,000,817,271 of NC_056748.1, forward strand.
TACAGCAGCAGAGAGACAAAAGAGAGACTTTGGAGTGATTATGTATCATTTTTCTGCATTTTTTGCTGCCTTCAGGTATTTCCACCAAAAATGCTGATTTTCTAGAGGTTATGTGATTTAAAAAGCTTGTTTCAGCTATATACTGTACTTGTTTTATGGGTGCCCTCTAACAAAGTCTTTTTTGTGTTTAAATTACCTGTTTAACTTTTGTAGGCTACACATGCAAGTGTGACAGCCATTTATGTGCATTTAAAGTGTTTTTTTATTGTATCTGCTTTATTTTCTGAGAAAAAAACAAAAAAAAAAACTTATTTTCCCACCTTTCTTTGCTAGTATAGTCCAGTTTTCAGGTCAATGCTGAATTCAGGGCTGTGTTACAAGCTTCTATGTTTGCCCATACCTGACTTGGATAGAAAAAAGTTTCTCTGTTTAGTGTGAGAGATGGAGCTTTGAGCAGGCTATCTGTCCCTGGAGTAGTGGTTTCAGCCCAGAACTTACTAGTTTATTTGCCATTTTCAGCTAATTTCTAACTCTCTCATTTCCCTGTTATAAAATCTGTATTTGCGAGGTTTTTGCACTAGTATACAGCTCAGCAAGCTCCTGCCTGGTGGCTTGCAGAGTTCTACAGCAGCAAAGAGACAAAAGAGAGACTTTGGAGTGATTAAGTATCATTTTTCTGTATTTTTTGCTGCCTTTATCTAATTCTGCCTAAAATGCAGATTGTCTAGAGTTTGGTACTGTTTTTGAAACATTCGAGTATAATTTGGATACTTTTCATTGGCCGACATTCATTGGGAATTTATCTTTTTGTTTGGGTCAGGACATTGACATTTGGGAATTATTTTATTACATTTTCATTTAAATATATGATTGGCATGTATATTGGGGTGATGTTATTCATCCATATGGCATACTCTTAGTGTATTGGATATATAAGTAGTTATCTAATGATTTTGATACATTTGTATTGTTAACCAGGATAGCACGATTTGTATGTGGATTCCTGTGTGTCTCTTAGATTCAACTCATTAGATCAACTGACTGTTCATGCTGCCGTTTCATCCAGAACAATTGCGAACAGTGTATTGGGACTAATTTCTTTTGTTTTTATGGTGAAAGTCTGTCCATTACCATTGGTATTTGTTAATAATATCAATCGAGGAGCTTGAACTTTAAGTTATCACTGTCTGTTGAATTTTCTGTATAACATCTTGAATTTTGATGTATACCACTATAATTTAAGTTTATTGGAAAGGGCAACTAACAATGCTGACACTATAATGACCTCTTGGACACCCGTGGACCTATATGGCTCAAAGATAACAGCTAGTGCAATATATCTGTACAGGTTTTTTGTTTACAATTTCATCAGAATATGAAGCCATTTTTAAGTCAATATATTTGAACAGGCATATTGCTGTTAACTGTGAAATTCTAAGGCTTTGGCATATTTTTGGGATTCTCCATATACTAGTAACCACTTTATTATCATTTTTTTGGGCTTCCTATGCAGATAATTTGGTCATTGTTCATATTAGGTGGATAACATCAGCCATTTCCTAAGGTTATACGAGATATAGTTGAGTATTTTTTCTTAACTACCTTATGTGGATAATCTGTGTCCTGGAGGGTTGCAGGTTTGTTTGAGACATATAAAAATATATTCTTTCAAGATTAATAGTTTATTCAGTTATTAGAATGTTATGGTTTTAGGAAGGCTAGTATTCCCTTATTTTATCTGTGATATTATACCATGATTGAGAATTATCTTTCTGTTCAAGCATCTGTTTATTTCATGGCAATTTTATATTAGGCATTTCTGGCAATTTTTGGTCAGATATATGGTGCATTTGTTAGTGAATATTGGTTATACTAATATAGATAGTGGTATTATGAATACAAACAATTTGGTCATTTATTTCTTGACCAGGTGTCAAGCTCCTTCCTTATTTTGGGGGAATAGTCCCATTGTGTTCTGGAAACTTCTTTGTGATTCAAATTAAGCTCCCATTGCTTGTGTTGTGGGTTTTTTTATATTTTCTGTTCTCTTCATAGTCTGACTCGATTAGCATTATTCTGACTTAGGTAACCTTTGCAATTTGACAGTTTCTTCCATCACATTTGACCGAAGCATACTGGCAACTAATTGTCATGGATCTCAACCAGTTATTACAGGGATTATGTGCTGACAAAGACGATATCCAAATTTTTGGTATCGAATCCAAGAATGGATCCACTCCAAACAGGACACCAGATCCAGTTGTCAGTTGCAGTCTGCTGTTTACACAACTAGTCAAAAAAGTTAAAACATTAAGAACTAACATTTGGCATTCTAGGCTTTTTAAGGCCTAACAACACCAAAATATTTCTGCTCGGGGACTTAGAACCAAATTGCAAACACTAGTTAGTAAACCAGATGACATATTACTTAGGGAATGGAATCAGGCACAACAAAATGCATCTATGTCTTTTGATAACATACTATCTTCTTATTACGATAGAACCATACAGGTCAATATTTGTGATGTACAAAAGGTTTGTGAAGAATTAAAGAAATATGAGGATTCATCCAATTTTCAGGAGCTTTCGAGCAGACTATCCAGAGAACTGTTAACTTTTGAAAAGGGCCTTAAGGATAAGAAATTACTGAAATTCTCTAGAGACATAGAGGATTATGAGAAAGGGAAACCCTTTGAATCGCAGAGAAGTGTCAGATTTGCAGAGGGTACTAAAAATCCCATTCATACATGCAAGAAAAGGCCTAGGTCTATTTTAAAAAAGGGCACACCATTGAGCACAAGTTCGGGGGAGGAATCTTCCACTACAGATACTGAATGTACCAATACCAGTGATTCCCCGGTTTCTAAGAGAGGTCATAATGCAAGTCATCCTTTAGGAACAGAAGACACAGGGGGGGACGCAAACACACAAATAAGAACGATAGAGCAACTTTTTCTATCCATTGTCCAATAAATCCAGATTGTTCCAATGTGCACAATATATCCAGTCATGTTTTATCATCCATTGAGGAATCACTGTTAAATAAAGGCCTTGGTTTTATTCCGGGTTTCTTTGTGGATGAGAGTGTTTTTCTTTCGGATGTACTGGATTTTTGTAGAAAAATTAATCTCAAACTGTTTTTTGACCAACAGGCACCAACTCAAAGATCTACTGAATTTAGATTTCTCAAATCCAACTTTAGTCCACCTATGGATAAACATGTAGCCATATTTCAACATGCTGTCATCAAGGATTTACATCACCAATTGGGATCTTGGTACAATCTTAGACATAATTTAAACAAAACCGAGCAACAGGCCCTCATGGATCTTAAGGGGAACACTGACACTACCATTCTTCCTGCAGATAAGGGTGGTGCCATAGTAATCATGGATTCCAGTTATTACTGCGCAGAGGGAATTAGACATGTTTCTAACACTCAGCATTATTTGTGCATGCCTACTGACCACACCCCTAATTTCAAAAAAGAGATTGATGCATTTTTACAACTTGCAGTAGAGGAAGGTATTATCAGTATCAAGATTAAAATTCAGTTAACAGTCCAGGATCCTGCAAAACAATATCTGTATTTATTGCCTAAGATTCATAAGTCCTATAATACACCACCAGGAAGACCTATTGTCTCGGGTATAGGCTCACTTACTGAACCGTTGTCTGTTTTTCTGACACAATACTTAAAACCTTTATTATCTCATGTCAGGGCCAGATTGCAGGATACCACTGAGTTTTTACAAATAGTTTCTGAATCCCAATTGGAACCACATTAGTTGATGTGCACTTTAGATGTTAAATCATTATATACATGTATCCCACATTGGGCTGGTTTAACGGCATTGGAATATTGGCTTAACAGAATTAATATCTACAGTCCGGGCTTCAACACCTTATTAATCTGTATGGCAGAGCACGTTCTCACCAAGAATGTATTTTATTTTCAAAATCAGTGTTATTGGCAGATCCAAGGTACAGCCATGGGAGCATCATTTGCACCAATATATGCTGACTTCACATCATTTATAATGAATCACACAATCTGTATCTGCCAGAAATTTACATCTGGAGACATTACTTAGATGATTGTTGGCTTGTGTGGAGAGGTGGTAGTGAGTACCTTATGGAATTTATTGAATATCTCAATGGCAATAAATGGGGTGTTGAATTTACTGTACACCATGATCTGCATAATATTGACTTTTTGGATGTCCATTTACATAGAGAACCTGATAATACTCTACGTACTACGGTTCATAGAAAATATCCACAATATAATAGCTTACTACATGCCTCTAGTCTTCACCCCAAGCACATTATTAGAAACATTCCTAAATCACAGTTTATGAGAATCAAGAGAATCTGCTCATCACAACAAGACCTTGCCATTTGTCAGAATGACCTTTCCCATAGATTTATGCAGAGGGGATACAATAAACATGATGTTAATTGTGCATTACAATGGACTATGAACAAATCTAGGGACAATCTGTTGACATATAAACATAAAGTCTCTTGTTCCAACCAGGAGAAGCTTAGGCTGGTAACTACTTTTGGCAGAAATACTGATCAATTGATAGATGTTATTAATAAGCATTGGAACATACTCAAAACCAATACATGTCTGGATAACTGGTTAGGAGACAGATGTCTGTTCTCTTATCGCAGGGGTAAAACTCTAGGGTCTCATTTTTCTCATTACAAGAGAACCATATCTTAGGACACTGTATCACAACAAACCACGCTATCTGGGGAAAAACTGGTTGGATGTTACCCTTGTGGTCATTGTTCTTTTTGCAAATACGTGTTTAAGACCAAACATTTCACCAGTAAGAATACCAGTCAATTATATAACATTAATTGCTTTGCAAATTGCAGTATTGATTAGGTTATATATTTAGCTACATGTACATGTCAAGCGTTCTACATTGGACAAACATCTAGACAATTTAGATTTCGCATGTCTGAACATCTTGGAGACATCAGAAATGCCAGACCCACCAATGCCCTATATAGACATCATTTGATGCATAAAACAGCCAATTTTACCTTCACAGTTATTGAGAAAATTTCAGGAAACAGATCTTTTAAGACAGGATAGCATAACTTATTAAATCTTAAAGAAAAGAGATGGATTGTTAAATTAGGTGGTCTTTTTCCACCTGGTCTAAATGATAAACTGTAATAAGTCATCTATCTTATCTGATTAATATATGCTTATACTGATTTACTTTTGCTGAATATTACATGATTACTTCATTTATATAAATTATTTAACCTTTATTTGTATAGATTTCTTGTTCACAGGAAATTATGTCATTACTGCTTTATTGGATTTTTTACAAATAGCAGCCTCAGAGCTGCAATTAATGCAAAACCACTGATGAAAGCTCTTTGCTGAAACCGGTCTGGTTACAGTAAATGTTTTTGCTACCACCTTCAGGTGATGGATTGCCTTTTTTTGCTTTATATCAAGTTTGTTGAATCCGTGCATCAACCGTACTTGCTAGCTCAGTCTTTTCCTAACTTGGGTAGAAGGAAGTTTCTCTGTTCACTGTGAGAGAGGGAGCTTTGAGCAGCCTATCTGTCCCTGGAGGAGTGGTTTCAGCCCAGAACTTACTAGTTTATTTGTCATTTTGGGTTACTTTCTAACTCTTTCATTTCCCTGCTATAAAATCTGCATTTGTGAGATTTTTGCACAAGTATTCAGCTCAACAAGCTCCTGCCTGGTGCCCTGCAGAGTTCTACAGCAGCAGAAAGACAAAAGAGAGACTTTGGAGTGATTAAGTATCATTTTTCTGCATTTTGTTTGCTGCCTTTAGCTAATTCTGCCTAAAATGCTGATTTTCTTGAGTTTCTGTGATTTAAAAAGCTTGTTTCAGCTACATATTGTACTTATTTTACTGCCTGAACTCTAACAAAGTCATTTTTGTGTTTAAATTACCTGTTTAGCTGTTGTAGGCTACACACTCAAGTATGATAGCCATTTCTGTGCATTTCAAGTATTTTTTTATTGTATCTGCTTTATTTTCTAAAAACAAATACTTGTTTTCCCACCTTTCTAAGCTAGTATAGTCCAGTGTTCAGGTTAGTGCTGAATTCAGGGCTGTGTTACAAGTTTCTGTGTTCGCCCATATCTTACTTGGATAGAAGGAAGTTTCAGTGTTCACTGTGAGAGAGGGAGCTTTGAGCAGCCTATCTGTCCCTAGTGGAGTGGTTTCAGCCTATAAAATAGTAATAATCTTGTTTCAGCTACATATTGTACTTATTTTACTGCCTGCACTTTAACAAAGTCATTTTTGTGTTTAAATTACCTGCTTAACTGTTGTAGGCTACACACTCAAGTGTGATAGCCATTTCTGTGCATTTAAAGTGCTTTTTTGATTGTATCTGCTTTATTTTCTGGAAAAAACCCAAAGTATACTTGTTTTCCCACCTTTCTAAGCTAGTATAGTCCAGTTTTCAGGTTAGTGCTGAATTCAGGGCTGTGTTACAAGTTTCTGTGTTCGCCCATATCTTACTTGGATAGAAGGAAGTTTCAGTGTTCACTGTGAGAGAGGGAGCTTTGAGCAGCCTATCTGTCCCTAGTGGAGTGGTTTCAGCCTATAAAATAGTAGTTTAATGGCCATTTTAGGCTAATTTCTATGTCTTTCATTTCCTTGCTATAAACCCTACATTTGTGAGGTTTTTTGCGCTAGTATACAGCTCAGCAAGCTCCTGCCTGGTGCCCTGCAGCATTCTACAGCATAAGAGACAAAAGAGAGCCTTTGGAGTGATTATGTATCATTTTTTTCTGTATTTCCTTGCTGCCTTTAGCTAATTCCACCTAAAACACCAATTTATTAGAGTTTCTGTGATTTAAATAGCTTGTTTCAGCTACATATTGTACTTATTTTACTGCCTGCACTTTACCAAAGTCATTTTTGTGTTTAACTTACTTGTTTAGCTGTTGTAGGCTACACACTCAAGTGTGATAGCCATTTCTGTGCATTTATTTTCTGAAAAAAAAAAAAAAAAAATAAAACAAAATACTTGATTCCCATGTTTCTAAGCTAGTATAGTCCAGTTTTAATGTTATTCTGAATTCAGGGCTGTGTTGCAAGTTTCTGTGTTTGCCCATACCTTACTTGGATAGAAGGAAGTTTTTCTATTCACTGTGAGAGAAGGAGCATTGAGCAGACTATCTGTTCCTGGAGGAGTGATTTCAGCCCAGAATGTAGTAGTTTATTGGCCATTTTGGGCTAATTTCTATCTCTTACATTTCCTTGTTATAAAACCCGCATTTGCTAGGTTTTTGCGCTAGTATACAGCTCAGCAAGCTCCTGTCTGGTGCCTTGCAGAGTTTTACAGCAGCAGAGAGACAAAAGAGAGACTTTGGAGTGATTATGTATCATTTTTCTGCATTTTTTGCTGCCTTTAGCTAATTCTGCCTAAAATGCTGATTTTCTAGAGTTTCTGTGACTAAAAGCTTGTTTCATCTATATATTGTACTTATTTTACTGCCTGCACTTTAACAAAGTCATTTTTGTGTTTAAACTACCTGTTTAACTGTTGTAGGCTGCACACTCAAGTATGATAGACATTTCTGTGCATTTAATGTGTTTTTTGATTGTATCTGCTTTATTTGCTGAAAAAAACATAAAGCAAAACAAAAAAACTTGTTTTCACACCTTTCTAAGCTAGTATAGTCCAGTTTTCAGGTTAGTGCTGAATTCAGGGCTGTGTTACAAATTTCTGTGTTTGCCCATATCTTACTTGGATAGAAGGAAGTTTCTCTGTTCTCTGTGAAAGAGGGAGCTTTAAGCAGCCTATCTGTCCCTGGAGGAGTGGTTTCAGCCCAGAAATTAGTAGTTTATTGGCAATTTTGGGCTAAGTTCTATCTCTTTCATTTCCCTGAAATAAAACCTGCATTTATGAGGTTTTTGTGCTAGTATACAGCTCAGCAAGCTCTTACCTGGTGCCATGCATTGTTCTACAGCAGCAGAGAGACAAAAGAGAGTATTTGGAGTGATTATGTATAATTTTTCTGCATTTTTTGCTGCCTTTAGCTAATTCTGCCTAAAATGCTGATTTTCTAGAGTTTCTGTGACTAAAACCTTGTTTCATCTATATATTGTACTTATTTTACTGCCTGCACTTTAACAAAGTCATTTTTGTGTTTAAACTACCTGTTTAACTGTTGTAGGCTTTATGCTCAAGTATGATAGACATTTCTGTGCATTTAATGTGTTTTTTGATTGCATCTGCTTTATTTTCTGAAAAAAACATAAAACAAAACAAAAAAAACTTGTTTTCCTGCCTTTCTAAGCTAGTATAGTCCAGTTTTCAGGTTACTGCTGAATTCAGGGCTGTGTTACAAGTTTCTGTGCTTGCCCATATTTTACTTGGACAGGAGGAAGTTTCTCTTTTCAGTGTGAGAGAGAGAGCTTTGAGCAGTCTATCTGTCACTGGAGGAGTGGTTTCAGCCCAGAAATTAGTGGTTTATTGGCCTATTTGGGAAATTTCTATGTCTTTCATTTCCTTGCTATAAAACCTGCATTTGTGAGGTTTTTGCACTAGTATACAGCTCAGCAAGCTCCTGCCTGGTGCCCTGCAGAGTTCTACAGCAGCCAAGAGACAAAAGAGAGAGTTTGGAATGATTAAGTATAATTTTTCTTCATTTTCTTGCTGCCTTCAGCTAATGCTGCCAAAAATGCCGATTTTCTAGAGTTTTTGTGATTTAAAAAGTTTGTTTCAGCTATATACTGTACTTGTTTTATGGCCTGCCCTTTATCAAAGTCTTTTTTGTGTTTAAATTACCTGTTTAACTTTTGTAGGCTACACAGTCAAGTGTATTAGCCATTTCTGTGCATTTAAAATCTTTTTTTTTATTGTATCTGCTTTATTTTCTGAGAAAAAACAAAAAAAAACTTATTTTCCCACCTTTCTTTGCTAGTATAGTCCAGTTTTCAGGTAAATGCTGAATTCAGGGCTGTGTTACAAGCTTCTATGTTTGCCCACACCTGACTTGGATAGAAAAAAGTTTCTCTGTTTAGTGTGAGTGATGGAGCTTTGAGCAGGCTATCTGTCCCTGAAGTAGTGGTTTCAGCCCAGAACTTACTAGTTTATTTGCCATTTTCAGCTAATTTCTATCTCTTTCATTTCCCTGTTATAAAATCTGTATTCACTAGGTTTTTGCACTGGTATACAGCTCAGCATGCTCCTGCCTGGTGCCCTGCAGAGTTCTACAGCAGCAGAGAGACAAAAGAGAGACTTTGGAGTGATTAAGTATCAGTTTTCTGTATTTTTTGCTGCCTTTATCTTATTCTGCCTAAAATGCAGATTGTTTAGAGTTTGGTACTGTTTTTCAAACATTTGAGTATAATTTGGATACTTTTCATTGGCCGACATTCATTGGGAATTTATCTTTTTGTTTGGGTCAGGATATTGACATTTGGGAATTACTTTATTACATTTTCATTTAAATATATGATTGGCATGTATATTGGGGTGATGTTATTCATCCATACGGCATACTCTTAGTGCATTGGATATATAAGTAGTTGTCTAATGGTTTTGATACATTTGTACTGTTAACCAGGATAGCACGATTTGTATGTGGATTCCTGTGTGTCTCTTAGATTCATCTCATTAGATATACTGACTGCTCATGCTGCCATTTCATCCAGAACAATTGCGAACAGTGTATTGGGACTAATTTCTTTTGTTTTTATGGTGAAAGTCTGTCCATTACCATTGGTATTTGTTAATAATATCAATCGAGGAGCTTGAACTTTAACTTATCACTGTCTGTTGAATTTTCTGTATAACATCTTGAATTTTGATGTATACCACTATAATTTAAGTTTATTGGAAAGGGCAACTAACAATGTTGACACTATAATGACCTCTTAGACAGCCGTGGACCTATATGGCTCAAAGATAACAGCTAGTGCAGTATATCTGTACAGGTTTTTTATTTACAATTTCATCAGAATATGAAGCCATTTTTAAGTCAATATATTTGAACAGGCATATTGTTGTTAACTGTGAAATTCTAAGGCTTTGGCCTATTTTTGGGATTCTCCATATACTAGTAACCACTTTATTATCATTTTTTTGGGCTTCCTATGCAGATAATTTGGTCCTTATTCATATTAGGTGGATAACATCAGCCATTTCCTAAGGTTATACTGGATATAGTTGAGTATTTTTTCTTAACTACCTTATAGGGTTTAGGTACATATAGGTTCAGGCTTAGCCCATGGCTGCTTTAGGCATTTATTTATAGTTTTCATAGTTATGCTGGCTTTGAATAAAAAGTTTGAATAAAAATGCCTATCATCATTTTGTGCCTCTGGCAGCAGAAGTTGAAAGTAATCCTATGGGTATAATCATCCATCCTCCCATCCATTGGTCAATTCTGAACAAGACCAGAGAGGTGCTCTGCCTCACATGTACCGGGATTTTGTGGATAATCTGTGTCCTGGAGGGTTGCAGGTTTGTTTGACACATATAAAAATATATTCTTTCAAGATTAACAGTTTATTCAGTTATTAGAATATTATGGTTTTAGGAAGGCTAGTATTCCCTTATTTTATCTTTGATATTATACCATGATTGAGAATTATCTTTCTGTTCAAGTATCTGTTTATTTCATGGCAATTTTATATTATGCATTTCTGGCAATTTTTGGTCCGATATATGGTGCATTTGTTAGTGAATATTGGTTATACTAATATAGATAGTGGTATTGTGAATACAAACAATTTGGTAATTTATTTCTTGACCAGGTGTCAAGCTCCATCCTTTTTGTGGGGGAATAGTCCCATTGCGTTCTGGAAACTTCTTTGTGATTCAAATTAAGCTCCCATTGCTTGTGTTGTGTTTTTTTTTATATTTTCTGCTCTCTTCATAGTCTGACTCGATTAGCATTATTCTGACTTAGGTAACCTTCGCAATTTGGCAATTTCTTCCATCACATTTGACCGAAGCATACTGGCAACTAATTGTCATGGATCTCAACCAGTTATTACAGGGATTATGTGCTGACAAAGACTATATCCAAATTTTTGGTATCGAATCCAAGAATGGATCCACTCCGAACAGGACACCAGATCCAGTTGACAGTTGCAGTCTGCTGTTTACACAACTAGGCAAAACAGTTAAAACATTAAGAACTAACATTTGGCATTCTAGGCTTTTTAAGGTCTAACAACACCAAAATATTTCCCCTAGGAGACTTAGAATTAAATTGCAACCACTAGTTAGTAAACCAGATGACATATTACTTAGGGAATGGAATCAGGCACAACAAAATGCATCTATGTCTTTTGTCAACATACTATCTTCTTATTACGATAGAACCATACAGGTCAATATTTGTGATGTACAAAAGGTTTGTGAAGAATTAAAGAAATATGAGGATTCATCCAATTTTCAGGAGCTTTTGAGCAGACTATCCAGAGAACTGTTAACTTTTGAAAAGGGCCTTAAGGATAAGAAATTACACAAATTCTCTAGAGACATAGAGGATTATGAGAGGGGGAAACCCTTTGAATCACAGAGAAGTGTCAGATTTGCAGAGGGTACTAAAAATCCCATTCATACATGCAAGAAAAGGCTTAGGTCTATTTTAAAAAAAGGGCACACAATTGAGCACAAGTTTGGGGGAGGAATCTTCCACTACAGATACTGAATGTACCAATACCAGTGATTCCCCGGTTTCTAAGAGAGGTCGTAATGCAAGTCACCCTTTAGGAACAGAAGACACAGGGGGGGACGTAAACACACAAAAACACACAAATAAGAACGATAGAGCAACTTTTTCTATTCATTGTCCAATAAATCCAGATTGTCCCAATGTGCACAATATATCCAGTCATGTTTTATCATCCATTGAGGAATCACTGTTAAATAAAGGCCTTGGTTTTATTCCAGGTTTCTTTGTGGACGAGAGTGTTTTTGTTTCGGATGTACTGGATTTTTGTAGAAAAATTAATCTCAAACTGTTTTTTGACCAACAGGCACCAACTCAAAGATCTACTGAATTTAGATTTCTCAAATCCAACTTTAGTCCACCTATGGATAAACATGTAGCCATATTTCAACATGCTGTCATCAAGGATTTACATCACCAATTGGGATCTTGGTACAATCTTTGACATAATTTAAACAAAACCGAGCAACAGGCCCTCATGGATCTTAAGGGGAACACTGACATTACCATTCTTCCTGTAGATAAGGGTGGTGCCATACTAGTCATGGATTCCAGTTATTACTGCACTGAGGGAATTAGACAAGTTTCTAACACTCAGCATTATTTGTGCATGCCTACTGACCCCACCCCTAATTTCAAAAAAGAGATTGATGCATTTTTACAACTTGCAGTAGAGGAAGGTATTATCAGTATCAAGATTAAAATGCAGTTAACAGTCCAGGATCCTGCAAAACAATATCTGTATTTATTGCCTAAGATTCATAAGTCTTATAATACACCACCAGGAAGACTTATTGTCTCGGGTATAGGCTCACTTACTGAACCATTGTCTTTTTTTTCTGACACAATACTTAAAACTTTTATTATCTCATGTCAGGGCCAGATTGCAGGATAGCACTGAGTTTTTACAAATAGTTTCTGAATCCCAATTGGAACCACATTAGTTGATGTGCACTTTAGATGTTAAATCATTATATACATGTATCCCACATTGGTCCGGTTTGATGGCATTGGAATATTGGCTTAATAGAATTAATATCTACAGTCCAGGCTTCAACACCTTATTAATCTGTATGGCAGAGCACGTTCTCAACAAGAATGTATTTTATTTTCAAAATCAATGTTATTGGCAGATCCAAGGTACAGCCATGGGAGCATCATTTGCACCAATATATGCTGACTTGTTTATGGGGTATGTTGAAGATCACATCATTTATAATGAATCACACAATCTGTATCTGCCAGAAATTGACATCTGGAGACATTACTTAGATGACTGTTGGCTTGTGTGGAGAGGTGGTAGTGAGTACCTTATGGAATTTATTGAATATCTCAATGGCAATAAGTGGGGTGTTGAATTTACTGTACACCATGACCCGCATAATATTGACTTTTTGGATGTCCATTTACATAGAGAACCTGATAATACTCTACGTACTACGGTTCATATAAAATATCCGCAATATAATAGCTTACTACATGCCTCTAGTCTTCACCCCAAGCACATTATTAGAAACATTCCTAAATCACAGTTTATGAGAATCAAGAGAATCTGCTCATCACAGCAAGACCTTGCCATTTGTCAGAATGACCTTTCCCATAGATTTATGCAGAGGGGATACAATAAACATGATGTTAATTGTGCATTACAATGGACTATGAACAAATATAGGGACAATCTGTTGACATATAAACATAAAGTCTCTTGTTCCAACAAGGGGAAGCTTAGGCTGGTAACTACTTTTGGCAGAAATACTGATCAATTGACAGATGTTATTAATAAGCATTGGAACATACTCAAAACCAATACATGTCTGGATAACTGGTTAGGAGACAGATGTCTCTTCTCTTATCGCAGGGGTAAAACTCTAGGGTCTCATTTTTCTCATTACAAGAGAACCATATCTTAGGACACTGTATCACAACAAACCACGCTATCTAGGGAAAAACTGGTTGGATGTTACCCTTGTGGTCATTGTTCTTTTTGCAAATATGTGTTTAAGACCAAACATTTCACCAGTAAGAATACCAGTCAATTATATAATATTAATTGCTTTGCAAATTGCAGTACTGATTGGGTTATATATTTAGCTACATGTACATGTCAAGCGTTCTACATTGGACAAACATCTTGTCAATTTAGAGTTCACATGTCTGAACATCTTGGAGACATCAGAAATGCCAGACCCACCAATGCCCTATATAGACATCATTTGACGCATAAAACAGCCAATTTTACCTTCACAGTTATTGAGAAAATTTTAGGAAACAGATCTTTTAAGACAGGATGGCATAACTTATTAAATCTTAAAGAAAAGAGATGGATTGTTAAATTACGTGGTATTTTTCCACCTGGTCTAAATGATAAACTGTAATAAGTCATCTATCTTATCAGATTAATATATGCTTATACTGATTTACTTTTGCTGAATATTACATGATTACTTCTTTTATATAAATTATTTAACCTTTATTTGTATGGATTTCTTGTTCACAGGAAATGATGACATTACTGCTTTGTTGGATTTTCTACAAATAGCAGCCTCAGAGCTGCAATTAATGCAAAACCACTGATGAAAGCTCTTTGTTGAAACCGGTCTGGTTATATTAAATGTTTTTGCTACCACCTTCGGGTGCTGGATTGCCTTTTTTTGCTTTATATCAAGTTTGTTGAATCTGTGCATCAACCGTACTTGCTAGCTCAGTCTTTTCCTTACTTGGGTAGAAGGAAGTTTCTCTGTTCACTGTGAGAGAGGGAGCTTTGAGCAGCCTATCTATCCCTGGAGGAGTGGTTTCAGCCCAGAACCTACTAGTTTATTTGTCGTTTTTGGGCTACTTTCTAACTCATTCTTTTCCCTGCTATAAATTCTGCATTTGTGAGGTTTTTGCACAAGTATACAGCTCAACAAGCTCCTGCCTGGTTTTTGTGTTTGAATTACCTGTTTAGCTGTTGTAGGCTACACACTCAAGTATGATAGCCATTTCTGTGCATTTAAAGTATTATTTGATTGTATCTGCTTTATTTTCTGAAAAAAAACTTATTTTCCCACCTTTCTAAGCTAGTATAGTCCAGTTTTCAGGTTAGTGCTGAATTCAGGGCTGTGTTACAAGTTTCTGTGTTTGCCCATATCTTACTTGGATAGAAGGAAGTTTCTCTGTGAGAGATGGAGCTTTGAGCAGCCTATCTGTCCCTGGAGGAGTGGTTTCAGCCGAGAAATTAGCAGTTTATTGCCATTTTGGGCTAATTTCTATCTCTTTCATTTCCTTGCTATAAAGCATGCATTTGCGAGTTTTTTGCGCTAGTATACATGTCAGCAAGCTCCTGCCTGGTGCCCTGCAGAGTTCTACAGCAGCAGGGAGACAAAAGAGAGACTTTGGAGTGATTAAGTATCATTTTCTCTGCATTTATTTGCTGCCTTTATCTAATTCTGCTTAAAATGCTGATTTTCTAGAGATTCTGTGACTTACAAAGTTTGTTTTAGCTACATATTGTACCTATTTTACTGCGTGCACTTTAACAAAATAATTTCATGCTTAACTTACCTGTTTAACTGTTGTAGTCTACACATGCAAATGTGATAACCATTTCTGTGCATTTAAAGTGATTTGATTGTATCTGCTTTATTTTCTGAAAAAAAAAAAAAAAACAAAAAAAAATAATTGTTTTCTGGTCTTTCTAAACTAGTATAGTCTAGTTTTCAGGTTAGTACTGAATTCAGGGCTGTGTTACAAGTTTCTGTGTTTGCCCATACCTTACTTGGATAGAAGGAAGTTTCTCTGTTCACTGTGAGAGAGGGAGCTTTGAGGAGCCTATCTGTTCCTGGAGGAGTGGATTCAGCCCAGAAATTAGTAGTTTATTGGCCATTTTTGGCTAATTTCTATGTTTTTCATTTCCTTGCTATAAAACATGCATTTGCGAGTTTTTGTGCTAGTATACAGCTCAGCAATCTCCTGCCTGGTGCCCTGCAGAGTTCTACAGCAGCAGAGAGAAAAAAGAGAGACTTTGAGTGATTAAGTATAATTTTTTTCTGTATTTACTTGTTGCCTTTAGCTAATTCCACCTAAAACACCAATTTATTAGAGTTTCTGTGATTTAAATAGCTTGTTTCAGCTACATATTGTACTTATTTTACTGCCTGCACTTTGACAAAGTCATTTTTGTGTTTAACTTACTTGTTTAGCCATTGTAGGCTACAGACTCAAGTGTGATAGCCATTGCTGTGCATTTATTTTCTGAAAAAAAAAAAAACTTGATTCCCACGTTTCTAAGCTAGTATAGTCCAGTTTTAAGGTTATTCTGAATTCAGGGCTGTGTTACAAGTTTCTGTGTTTGCCCATACCTTACTTGGATAGAAGGAAGTTTCTCTGTTCACTGTGAGAGAGGAAGCTTTGAGCAGCCTATCTGTCCCTGGATGAGTGGATTCAGCCCAGAAATTAGCAGTTTATTTCCATTTTGGGCTAATTTCTATGTCTTTCATTTACTTGCTATAAAACATGCAATTACGAGTTTTTTGCGCTAGTATACAGGTCAGCAAGTTCCTGCCTGGTGCCCTGCAGAGTTCTACAGCAGCAGGGAAACAAAAGAGAGACTTTGGAGTGATTAAGTATCATTTTCTCTGCATTTATTTGCTGCCTTTATCTAATTCTGCTTAAAATGCTGATTTTCTAGAGTTTCTGTGACTTACAAAGTTTGTTTCAGCTACATATTGTACCTATTTTACTGCGTGCACTTTAACAAAATAATTTCATGCTTAACTTACCTGTTTAACTGTTGTAGTCTACACATACAAATGTGATAGCCATTTCTGTGCATTTAAAGGGTTTTTGATTGTATCTGCTTTATTTTCTGAAAAAAAAAAAAAAAAAATAATTGTTTTCTGGTCTTTCTAAACTAGTATAGTCTAGTTTTCAGGTTAGTACTGAATTCAGGGCTGTGTTACAAGTTTCTGTGTTTGCCCATACCTTACTTGGATAGAAGGAAGTTTCTCTGTTCACTGTGAGAGAGGGAGCTTTGAGGAGCCTATCTGTTCCTGGAGGAGTGGATTCAGCCCAGAAATTAGTAGTTTATTGGCCATTTTTGGCTAATTTCTATGTTTTTCATTTCCTTGCTATAAAACATGCATTTGCAAGTTTTTGTGCTAGTATACAGCTCAGCAATCTCCTGTCTGGTACTCTGCAGAGTTATACAGCAGCAGAGAGAAAAAAGAGAGACTTTGGAGTGATTAAGTATAATGTTTTCTGTATTTACTTGCTGCCTTTAGCTAATTCCACCTAAAACACCAATTTATTAGAGTTTCTGTGATTTAAATAGCTTGTTTCAGCTACATATTGTACTTATTTTACTGCCTGCACTTTAACAAAGTCATTTTTGTCTTTAACTTACTTGTTTAGCCATTGTAGGCTACACACTCAAGTGTGATAGCCATTGCTGTGCATTTATTTTCTGAAAAAAAAAAACTTGATTCCCACGTTTCTAAGCTAGTATAGTCCAGTTTTAATGTTATTCTGAATTCAGGGCTGTGTTACAAGTTTCTGTGTTTGCCCATACCTTACTTGGATAGAAGGAAGTTTTTCTATTTACTGTGAGAGAGGGAGCTTTGAGGAGCCTATCTGTTCCTGGAGGAGTGGATTCAGCCCAGAAATTAGTAGTTTATTGGCCATTTTTGGCTAATTTCTATGTTTTTCATTTCCTTGCTATAAAACATGCATTTGCGAGATTTTTGCGCTAGTATACAGGTCAGCAAGCTCCTGTCTGGTGCCCTGCAGAGTTTTACAGCAGCAGGGAGACAAAAGAGAGACTTTGGAGTGATTAAGTATAATTTTTCTGCATTTATTTGCTGCCTTTATCTAATTCTGCTTAAAATGCTGATTTTCTAGAGTTTCTGTGACTTAGAAAGCTTGTTTCATCTACATATTGTACCTATCTTACTGCCTGCACTTTAACAAAGTCATTTCTGTGCTTAACTTACATGTTTAACTGTTGTAGGCTACACATGCAAGTGTGACAGCCATTTCTGTGCATTTAAAGTGCTTTTTTGATTGTATGTGCTTTATTTCCTGAAAAAACTAAAAAAACAAGAAAAATAATACTTGTTTTCCTAACTTTCTAAGCTTGTATAGTCCAGTTTTCAGGTTATTGCTGAATTCAGGGCTGTGTTACAAGTTTCTGTGTTTGCCCATACCCTACTTAGATAGAAGGAAGTTTCTCTGTTCACTGTGAGAGAGGGAGCTTTGAGCAGCCTATCTGTCCTTGGAGGTGTGGTTTCAGCCCAGAAATTAGTAGTTTATTGGTAATTTTGGGCTAATTTCTATCTCTTTCATTTCCCTGACATAAAACCTACATTTATGAGTTTTTTGCGCTAGTATACAGCTCAGCAAGCTCTTGCCTGGTGCCCTGCATTTTTCTACAGCAGCAGAGAGACAAAAGAGAGACTTTGGAGTGATTAAGTATCATTTTTCTGCATTTTCTTGCTGCCTTTAGCTAAGTCCGGAGAAAATGATGATTTTCTAGAGTTTCTGTTATTTAAAAATCTTGTTTCAGCTACATATTGTACTTATTTTACTGCCTGCACTTTCACAAAGTCATTTTTGTGTTTAAATTACCTGTTTAACTGTTGTAGGCTACACACTAAAGTGTGATAGCCATTTCTGTGCATTTAAAGTGCTTTTTTGATTGGATCTGCTTTATTTTCTGAAAAAAATATATAGTTGTTTCCCTGTCTTTCTAAGCTAGTATAGTCCAGTTTTTAGGTTAGTGCTGAATTCAGGGCTGTGTTACAAGTTTCTATGTTCACCCATATCTTACTTGGATAGAAGGAAGTTTCTCTGTTCAATGTGAGAGAGGGAGCTTTGAGCAGTCTATCTGTCCCTAGAGGAGTGGTTTCAGCCTAAAAAATAGTAGTTTAATGGCCATTTTAGGCTAATTTCTATGTCTTTCATTTTTTTGCTATAAAGCCCACATTTGTGAGGTTTTTGCACTAGTATACAGCTCAGCAAGCTCCTGCCTGGTGCCCTGCAGAGTTCTACAGCAGCAGGGAAACAAAAGAGAGACTTTGGAGTGATTAAGTATATTTTCTTCTGTATTTACTTGCTGCCTTTAGCTAATTCCACCTAAAACACTAATTTATTAGAGTTTATGTGATTTAAATAGCTTGTTTCAGCTACATATTGTACTTATTTACTGTCTGCACTTTAACAAAGTCATTTTTGTGTTTAACTTCTTGTTTAACTGTTGTAGGCTACACACTCAAGTGTGATAGCCATTTCTGTGCATTTATTTTCTGAAAAACAAACAAACAAACAAAAAAAAATACTTGATTCCCACGTTTCTAAGCTAGTATAGTCCAGTTTTAGGGTTATTCTGAATTCAGGGCTGTGTTGCAAGTTTCTGTGTTTGCCCGTACCTTACTTGGATAGAAGGAAGTTTCTCTGTTTAGTGTGAGAGATGGAGCTTTGAGCAGCCTATCTGTCCCTGAAGTAGTCATTTCAGCCCAGAACTTACTAGTTTATTTGCCATTTTCAGCTAATTTCTTACTCTCTCATTTCCCTGTTATAAAATCCACATTTGCGAGGTTTTTGCACTAGTATACAGGTCAGCAAGCTCCTGCCTGGTGCCCTGCAGAGTTCTGCAGCAGCAGGGAAACAAAAGAGAGACTTTGGAGTGATTAAGTATCATTTTCTCTGCATTTATTTGCTGCCTTTATGTAATTCTGCTTAAAATGCTGATTTTCTAGAGTTTCTTTGACTTACAAAGTTTGTTTCAGCTACATATTGAACCTATTTTACTGCTTGCACTTTAACAAAGTAGTTTCTGTGCTTAACTTATCTGTTTTACTATTGTAGGCTACACATGCAAGTGTGATAGCTATTTCTGTGCAATTAAAAAGTGTTTTTTTGATTGTATGTGCTTTATTTTCTGAAAAAAACTAAAAAACAAGAAAATAATACTTGTTTTCCCACCTTTCTCAGCTAGTATAGTCCAGTTTTCAGGTTATTGCTGAATTCAGGGCTGTGTTACAAGTTTCTGTGTTTGCCCATACCTTACTTGGATAGAAGGAAGTTTCTCTGTTTACTGTGAGAGAGGGAGCTTTGAGCAGCCTATCTGTCCCCGGAGGAGTGGTTTCAGCCCAGAAATTAGTAGTTTATTGGCAATTTTGGGTTAAGCTCTATCACTTTAAGTTCCCTGAAATAAAACCTGCATTTATGATGTTTTTGCACTAGTATACAGCTCAGCAAGCTCTTGCCTGGTGCCCTGCATTGTTCTACAGCAGCAGAGAGAGAAAAGAGAGACTTTGGAGTAATTAAGTATCATTTTTCTGCATTTTCTTGCTGCCTTTAGCTATGTCCACATAAAATGATGATTTTTCTAGAGTTTCTGTCATTAAAAAATCTTGTTTCAGCTACATATTGTACTTATTTTACTGCCTGCACTTTAACAAAGTCATTTTTGTGTTTAAATTACCTGTTTAACTGTTGTAGGCTACACACTCAAGTGTGATAGCCATTTCTGTTTAACTGTTGTAGGCTACACACTCAAGTGTGATAGACATTTCTGTGCATTTAAAGTGCTTTTTTGATTGTATCTGCTTTATTTTCTGAAATAAACCCAAAAAAGGCTAGTATAGTCCAGTTTTCAGGTTAGTGCTGAATTCAGGGCTGTGTTACAAGTTTATGTGTTCGCCCATATCTTACTTGGATAGAAGGAAGTTTCTGTGTTCACTGTGAGAGAGGGAGCTGTGAGCAGCCTATCTGTCCCTAGAGGAGTGGTTTCAGCCTAGAAAATCGTAGTTGAGTGGCCATTTTAGGCTAATTTCTATGTCTTTCATTTCCTTGCTATAAAACCCACATTTGTGAGTTTTTTTGCACTAGTATACAGCTCAGCAAGCTCCTGCCTGGTGCCCTGCAGCATTCTACAGCAGAAGAGAGACAAAAAGAGAGCCTTTGGAGTGATTAAGTATCATTTTTTCTGTATTTTCTTGCTGCCTTTAGCTAATTCCACCTAAAACATCAATTTATTAGAGTTTCTTTGATTTTAATAGCTTGTGTCAGCTACATATTGTACTTATTTTACTGCCTGCACTTTACCAAAGTCATTTTTGTGTTTACTTGTTTAACGGTTGTAGGCTACACACTCAAGTGTGATAGCCATTTCTGTGCATTCATTTTCTGAAAAAAAACAATAAAACAAAATACTTGATTCCCATGTTTCTAAGCTAGTAAAGTCCAGTTTTAAGGTTATTCTGAATTCAGGGCTGTGTTGCAAGTTTCTGTGTTTGCCCATACCTTACTTGGATAGAAGGAAGTTTTTCTATTCACTGTGAGAGAGGGAGCTTTGAGCAGCCTATCTGTTCCTGGAGGAGTGGTTTCACCCCAGAATGTAGTAATTTATTGGCCATTTTGGGCTAATTTCTATCTTTTTTATTTCCTTGTTATAAAACCTGCATTTGCTAGGTTTTTGCTCTAGTATATAGCTCAGCAAGCTCATGTCTGGTGCCCTGCAGAGTTCTACAGCAGCAGAGAGACAAAAGAGAGACTTTGGAGTGATTATGTATCATTTTTCTGCATTTTTTGCTGCCTTTAGCTAATTCTGCCTAAAATTCTAAAGTTTCTGTGACTAAAAGCTTGTTTCATCTATATATTGTACTTAATTTACTGCCTGCACTTTAACAAAGTCATTTTTGTGTTTAAACTACCTGTTTAACTGTTGTAGGCTGCACACTCAAGTATGATAGACATTTCTGTGCATTTAATGTGTTTTTTGATTGTATCTGCTTTATTTGCTGAAAAAAACATAAAAGAAAACAAAAAAAACTTGTTTTCCCGCCTTTCTAAGCTAGTATAGTCCAGTTTTCAGGTTAGTGCTGAATTCAGGGCTGTGTTACAAGTTTCTGTGCTTGCCCATATTTTACTTGGACAGAAGGAAGTTTCTCTTTTCAGTGTGAGAGAGGGAGCTTTGAGTAACCTATCTGTCACTGGAGGAGTGGTTTCAGCCCAGAAATTAGTAGTTTATTGGCCTATTTGGGCACATTTTTATGTCTTTCATTTCCTTGCTATAAAACCTGCATTTGCAAGGTTTTTGCGCTAGTATACAGCTCAGCAAGCTCCTGCCTGGTGCCCTGCAGAGTTCTACAGCAGCCGAGAGACAAAAGAGAGACTTTGGAATGATTAAGTATCATTTTTCTGCATTTTATTGCTGCCTTCAGCTAATTCTGCCAAAAATGCCAATTTTCTGGAGTTTTTGTGATTTATAAAGTTTGTTTCAGCTATATATTGTACTTGCTTTATGGCCTGCCCTTTAACAAAGTCTTTTTTGTGTTTAAATTACCTGTTTAACTTTTGTAGGCTACACAGTCAAGTGTGATAGCCATTTCTGTGCATTTAATGTGTTTTTCTATTGTATCTGCTTTATTTTCTGAGAAAAAAACAAAAAAAAATACTTATTTTCCCACCTTTCTTTGCTAGTATAGTCCAGTTTTCAGGTCAATGCTGAATTCAGGGATGTGTTACAAGATTCTATGTTTGCCCACACCTGACTTGGATAGAAAAATGTTTCTCTTGT
Source organism: Protopterus annectens (assembly GCF_019279795.1). Taxonomy (NCBI): domain Eukaryota; kingdom Metazoa; phylum Chordata; order Ceratodontiformes; family Protopteridae; genus Protopterus; species Protopterus annectens. The sequence continues at coordinate 1,000,839,539 of NC_056748.1, forward strand.
TTAGTGTGAGAGATGGAGCTTTGAGCAGCCTATCTGTCCCTGGAGTAGTGGTTTCATCCCAGAACTTACTAGTTTATTTGCCATTTTCAGCTAATTTCTAACTCTTTCATTTCCCTGTTATAAAATCCGTATTTGCGAGGTTTTTGCGCTAGTATACAAATCAGCATGCTCCTGCCTGGTGCCCTGCAGAGTTCTACAGCAGCAGAGAGACAAAAGAGAGACTTTGGA